>NC_142884.1:25692487-26001446 GCF_051225735.1 Oryctolagus cuniculus | reverse complement strand
ACTATCTTCCAGGGGCTTCCTCAGAGGCAGCGCTTGGGAGGCAGGTTTTTGTTTGTTTGTTTGTTTTTGTTTTTGTTTTTGTTTTTGTTTTGAGCCGCTGTTGGTCTGCAAATGTCTAATCCTGTTTCCACTTGATGATGGTTTGAGAGAATTCTGGGTTCCACAGTATTTTTGCCAGAGCATCCAATGCCCTTTCTTTCTTTCTTTCTTTCTTTCTTTCTTTCTTTCTTTCTTTCTTTCTTTCTTTCTTTCTTTCTTTTTTTAAGATTTATTTATTTATTTGAGGCCTGCGCTGCGGCTCACTAGGCTAATCCTCCGCCTGCGGCGCCGGCACACTGGGTTCTAGTCCTGGCTGGGGCGCCGGATTCTGTCCCGGTTGCCCCTCTTCCAGACCAGCTCTCTGCTGCGGCCTGGGAGGGCAGTGGAGGATGGCCCAAGTGCTTGGACCCTGCACCCCATGGGAGACCAGGAGGAAGCACCTGGCTCCTGGCTTTGGATCAGCGCAGCGCGCCGGCCGTAGCAGCCATTAGGGGAGTGAACCAACGGAAGGAAGACCTTTCTCTCTGTCTCTCTCTGTCTAATAAAAAATAAATAATAAAAAAGATTTATTTATTTGAAAGTCAGAGTTACCAGAGAGAGAAGAGGCAGAGAGAGAGAAAGAGAGAGAGAGGGAGAGAGAGAGAGAGGGAGAGAGAGAAAGAGATATCTTCCATCCGATGGTTCACTCCCCAATTGGCCACAATGGCTGGAGCTGTGCCGATCTGAAGCCAGGAGCCAGGAGCTTCTTCCGGGTCTCCCACGCGGGTGCAGGGGCCTGAGGTGTGGGCCATCTGCTGCTGCTTTCCCAGGCCACAGCAGAGAGCTCATCCAATGCCCTTTCACTCTGACCATCTGACTGTGGCTTACGTCCTGATTTTTCTCTCAATCTGTTACAGACCTGGAATCATCACTACCAGAGCCACCCTGGAGGCCTCTTCTAGCTTCCTTCCACTGTGGGGATTTTTCATATAGTAGTTCCTTTTTCTTTAACATAGAGCTGTTTATGTATTTATATTATGTATTTATTTGAAAGATAGAAATCTTGTAGGTATGGTTTGATGGGGGTATGTGCAGGGGTAGAATTTTAACCAGGAACTCAAAATTACTCGATTCTCTTATTCTGTGACCTTTCTGCTTTATATTTCTTCTTGAGTCCATTTGGCAAATGGAAATGGTCCATTGCATCTAAGTCCTCAAATATATTCACAAAAACGTCGCTGATAATATGTTCTGTCATCTTAATATTTGTAGCATAGTACCTTTGGCCTGTTCATTCATTTCTTTTTTTATTAATTTTTTAATAATTTTTTTGACAGGCAGAGTGGACAGTGAGAGAGAGAGACAGAGAGAAAGGTCTTCCCTCCGTTGGTTCACCCCCCAATGGCCACTGTGGCCGACGCACCGCGCTGATCCCAAGCCAGGAGCCAGGTGCTTCTCCTGGTCTCCCATGCAGGTGCAGGGCCCAAGGACTTGGGCCATCCTCCACTGCCTTCCCGGGCCACAGCAGAGAGCTGGCCTGGAAGAGGAGCAACCGGGACTAGAACCCGGTGTGCCAGTGCCGCAGGCGGAGGATTAGCCTACTGATCCATGGCGCCGGCCCCTGTTCATTCATTTCTTTAAATTAAAAAAAAAATTTTGCTTTATTTGAAAGGCAGACAGAAAGAGAAGAGACAGAGACAGAAACAGAGTGCCCATCCACCGGTTCACTCTTCAAATGCTCTGGACCAGGCCAAAGCCAGGAGACTGGAACTCAGCCCAAGATCCCCTGTGGGTGGCTGAGCCACCGCCTGCCGTCTCCCAGGACGCGGGTTAGCAGGAAGATGGGATGGGAGCAGAGCTGGACCTCGAAGCCCGCACGCTGACATGGAACGTCGTGTCCCAAGCATTGACCCCACGCACGCTGACATGGAACGTCGTGTCCCAAGCACTGACCCCTCCACCTTCCCGTTGTCACGCCCCCTGTTGGCCTTTTGATATGGGATAGGGCAGGGAGCTAAGCCAGGGCCACAGCGCCTCCCCTCGAGGTACTCCCCTAGCCTGTCAGTCAAACAACCCCTTTCCCAGCGCGTCCACCTGCCACTGTGAGGGGCTCGCTCTCGCCGCTCTGCCTGCAGGTGACGCTGTCTCCTGGGCTTTCCCCTTCCTGGCCCACGGGGTGTGCACCATACACGTGCCTGTCCTTGGAATGCCTCTCTGGGTGACAGCTCACTCAAGGGGAAGGGAAATGGACAGGTAAAATCCTTAATCCAAGAGAAAGTGTGGTGGGCAAGGTGGGACCCAATTCCTGTTCCGGGTCCTTTCCTGTCACCCAGAGAGTGACACGTGTAACGTCATGATTTCTTATATTTCTTATTCTTGAACAACGCAAAGATTTTTAGAGCCTTTAGGGTTCGAATCATTCTTCGTGACTTTCAGGGTTGTTATGATCCCGCATTGCAGCTCTTTTTAACCTGAAACCCGAAAACTGTGCTGCTTCATACGATCGCTGTCCGTTTCGATTTTCCCATGCATTTCTCATTGTTACTGCTCGTTATTCTACTTGTACCTTTTAGTTTTTCCTCTCTTTGCTTTTCTTTCTGCTAAGGTCTCCAGGACTTCCTGTAGTCAAGGATAGTTTCAAAGCAAAACGTCTCCCTTTTTATTTAGCTGGAAGTGTGTTTAGTTCCCCTTCGTTCTAGCAAGAGGCTTGGGAAGGCAGCTCTGGGCAGGCACTTTCCGCTCGGCGCCCCCAGCCACTTCCTTAGAGAGGCAGACACTAGCCACTCTGCCACCTTCGTCTTCCCATGTGTGCTGTTGAGAAATCTGCAGAAAACCCAATTTTGCTTTCACGAAGGTACTCAGTCTTTTATTTCCAGTAGTTTTATTTTTTAAGTACTCACTTTATTTTTATTCATAGGAAAGGCAGAGCAAACGAGAGAGAGAGAGAGAGAGAGAGTGTCTGAGAGAGGTCTTCCATCGGCTGGGTCACTCCCCAAATGCCCACAACATCCAGGGCTGGACCAGGTCTAAACCAGGAGCCCAGAACTCCACCTGGTCTCCCACAAGGCGGGCAGGGACCCAAACACTTGCACCATCACCACTGCCTCCCAGGGTGCGCGTGAGCAGGAAACTGGATGGGAACTGGAGTGGGAACTCAGGCCAGACGTTCTGATGTGGGATGCAGGAGCAAAGCACTCGCCCCAGCCGTTTTGTTAAGCTTATCTCACTGTCGGGGCCGGCGCTGTGGCGCAGTGGGTTAAAGCCCCGGACTGCAGTGCCGGCATCCCATAAGGTCACTGGCTTGAGTCCTGGCTGCTCCACTTCTGATCCAGCTCCCTGCTGATGCACCTGGGAAAGCAGCAGAGAACAACCCAAGTCCTTGGGTCCGTGCACCCACATGGGAGACCCAGAAGAAGCTCCTGGCTCCTGGCTTCAGGTCGGCTCAGCTCCAGCCATTGCAGTCATTTGGGGAGTGAAGCAGCGGAAGGAAGACTTCTCTCTCCCTCTCTCTACCTTTCTCTGTAACTCTGTCTTTCAAATAAATAAAAAATAAATCTTTAAAAAAATTTTTTTAAAAAAAGATCGCTTCATTGTCTTCAGTATTCCATGGTTCAGCTTCTGATCCGGCTTCCTGCTAACGTCCACCCTGGGAGGCAGAAGTGCTTGGGCCCCTTCCACTCCTGTGGGACACGGGGTTGAGTCCGGGTTCCTGGCTTGGGCCAGAGAGAGCAAGCGCGCGCTTTGCCCCCGCGGGCCGGGAGTGCAGCAGGGACCCCGCTGTCCCTGTGCCGGCTCAGCCTGGCCTCCTCCCAGCTGGTTCCGGGAAGGGTCCAGCCGCCGGCTGCACATGCCCATCCTCCGGTCCCGGAGTGCGGCTTCTGGCATGTCGGCCACGGCTTTGCTTCAGATCAGCACCGGCACGCTCTCGGCTTTTCTTGGTCTCCTTGGACTTCCACTGTGTACTGGTAGCCCCCCTTCCTGCTTGCATT
Source organism: Oryctolagus cuniculus (assembly GCF_051225735.1). Taxonomy (NCBI): domain Eukaryota; kingdom Metazoa; phylum Chordata; class Mammalia; order Lagomorpha; family Leporidae; genus Oryctolagus; species Oryctolagus cuniculus. Next base: position 25,997,439 of record NC_142884.1, on the reverse strand, counting down.
TGGTCTCTCAGAGAGCCCCAGACACGCCAGAACTGGACTGTGTTCTTCTGACGCTGCTCCTAAAACAAAATGTGGCCGGTGCTGTGGCTCACTAGGCTAATCCTCTGCCTTGCGGCGCCGGCACACCAGGTTCTAGTCCTGGTCGGGGCGCCGAATTCTGTCCCGGTTGCCCCTCTTCCAGGCCAGCTCTCTGCTGTGGCCAGGGAGTGCAGTGGAGGATGGCCCAAGTCCCTGGGCCCTGCACCCCATGGGAGACCAGGAGAAGCACCTGGCTCCTGCCTTCGGATCAGCATGGTGCGCCGGCCGTGGCGGCCATTGGAGGGTGAACCAACAGCAAAGGAAGACCTTTCTCTCTGTCTCTCTCTCTCACTGTCCACTCTGCCTGTCAGAAAAAATGTTAAAAAAAAATGTGCAACTATTTCAGTGATAAAAACGTGCGACATAAAACTTGAATGTCTGGGCGGACACCATGTGCAGCAGGTTAAGCCACCACGTGTGATGCCACATCCCATAGGAGTTCTGGCTGCCCCACTTCCACACAGCTCCCTGCTGATAATGATCCGTTGCAACTTGTCATTGAATTTGTATTTACCTTTATTTATTGAGATAACAGCATACATACAGAAAAGTGTGTGAATCTTAAGTGCACAGATTAAAATATAGAATGCTGGGGCCAGTGTTGGGGCTCACCGGGTTAAACTGCTGTTTGTAATGCCAGCATCTCATATCAGAGTTCTGGTTCGAGTCCCAGCTGCTCTGCTTCTGATCCAGCTCCCTTCTAATGTGTCTGGGAAGGCAGTGCATGATAGACCAGGTCTTTGGGCCTCTGCCACCCACATAGGACACCCAGAAAGTGTGGCTCCCGGCTTCTGTCTGGTCCAGTTCATCACAGAGGCAGTAGCAAGATCTTGTTCATTAGAAATATGGGAGGAGAGCACACAGCGAGACCTAAGTTGTGGCTGCACTTCTGGGACAGGCAGTGTCTCTGCCCAGGGAGAGAGAGAGAGAGAGAGAGAGAGAGAGAGAGAGAAGGGGGCCTAGCCCATCCTTCCCTCAGGGTCCCACTCCAGAGAGAACTAACCCCCTCCCATGATGCTGGCATCAATCCACCTGTCTAATCAGCTCTTGAAGGACCCCCATCTTGAAGTTCTCGGCCACGCGGGGCTGGTCCACGTGCGTCTGTGAACTATGTTGGTACCCTGGGGTGGGGGGGGCCCTCTGAGTGTCACAGGTGCACCTAGACACTTGTCGCCCTCCTCCCGCCCTGTCTGCAGGCCTGCAAGGGATGTGAGCGGCTGCTTCCTGCTAAGACAGGCTCCATTTGACTTTTAAAACTTGTCTTAAAAAGTATAACCCTAGGGGCCGGTGCTGTGGCGCAGCAGGTTAATGCCCTGGCCTGAAGCGCTGGCATCCCATATGGGCGCCGGTTTGAGACCCAGCTGCTCCACTTCCAATCCAGCTCTCTGCTGTGGTCTCGGAAAGTAGTAGAAGATGGCCCAAGTCCTGGGGCCTCTGCACCCATGTGGGAGACCTGGAAGAGGCTCTTGGCTCCTGGCTCCTGGCTTTGGATCAGCGCAGCTCCGGCCGCTGTGGCCAATTGGGGGTAAACCAGTGGATGGAAGACCTCTCTCTCTCTCTGCCTCTCCTCTCTCTGTGTAACTCTGACTTTCAACTAAATCTTTAAAATATATATATATAACCCTAATACATAAAAAGGGAAGAGGGACGAGCCACACAGGCCCCTCCTGCCCCACTGGGGACACAGAGCAGGTATAAAGGGCCCCGCGATGGGAGCGGGTGTCCCTGCACCATGAAGCCTGCTGCTTGCCTGGCGCTGCTCGGCGCTGCCTGGCTCCTGTTCTCTCTTGCCAGTGGGTGCCAGCCACGGACGCCTGGGCTGGGGGTGCTCTGGGGGCAGGGGCCAGCTTTCCAGGGCAGTGCTGGCTCCCAGGGCGGGTGAAGGGACGCACCTGCCGTGACCCATGCCTTCCATTTCTCTTCAGATTGTGACATCTGCCGGCTGTGCAGACAGCTGTTTATGAATTTCTGTCAGGACCCTCCGATGAGTATATTTCCTATGTGCAAAATTACCAAAGTGACCCGCTAGTGCAGCCCTTGCGCTGAAGCAGTGCGAGATGGGAAACTGACAGCAGAGGAGAAGGGGCACGCGATCAGTGCCGTGGTGAGTCCAGCTGGGCCTGGCCCAACACCGGCTCCTTCCGGGGCCCTGGGGAGGGGGCACTGCTTGTGCCCACCACAGCCCAGCCTGGGACTCTGTGGGAAGAACCTCCAGATGAGGATGCAGAGTTGGGGGCCGCCCCCCCCAAGGTGCGGGCAAGTACAGGGAGGGAGACTGTGTGGACCCGGAGCCCTGGGCTCCATGGCTGTTCAGCTCCCCCAGGCAGGCCCAAGACCCTCCAGGGCCGCTGTCCCCACGGCAGCCCTGCCTCTGTAAAATCTCAGCTCTGGCCTCCCTGCCCACAGCCTCTCCAGCGCCCGAGTCGAATCTTCTCCAAGCGGTGACCACTGGGTGCTGTCTGCCTTCAAATCTCACTAACTCACCCTGACCCCTCAGGTGCCCTCCTCCACCCCCAGACCTCATGTTTCCTTCTCCCTGGACCCCAAACGGCCATCTGGGGCTCCGGAGCCTGGAATTAGACCTCCAACAGCCCTTCCTGTCCTCCCGGGCCTGGCGACAGCTGGGGAAAAAGCAGACCAAACCCTGACTGCAGGTGGAGCACAGGCAGGGATGGGCACTGCTAGGCTGCAAGTGTGCCAGAGACAGAAGGGGCCAGCGGACTGGGGTCTGTGCATTCCTGGAGGCCCCCGGTGCCACTGCCACCTTGCCAGGCCTTCTGTGTAGCCCCTGCCTGTCCCAGCCTCGCCTGCACCCCCCACAGAGAACCTCCCCCTCATTCCTCATCAAGGGAAGGATTTTTAGGAGAGCTTCTCAGGCACCCAGGGTGTAGGAGAGGATCTGACTTCAGCTGCCCAGATCCAGTGCCAGGCTGCAGCTCCTCCCCAGGAAGTGCCCTGTGCCTGCGCCCTGCAGGTGTCTATGGGCCCCGGCCTCACCAGGTGTCCCAACTTCTCTTTGCAGAGTAAAATCTTCTCAGATCCTCTTTGTTAAGGGAGCCCTCCCAGCCAGAAGACCCAGGGCCACCCTGGGCCTACGTTCTCAGCAGGTGCAGCCCCGCGCACTGGCGGCCTCTCAAAGGAGGAGGCAACAATAAAAGACCGCATTGCACAGAGTCGGCTCAGTGCTGGACCGGACACCGGGCAAGGGTGTGGGAGGCGGGCGGTGCAGCGGGGCCGGCTGCCGTGACTGCCAGTGGTGGCTGGATCCAGGGCTGTCCGTGTTGTTCCTGCAGGGGTGCAGTGTGGGGCGGGGCGGGGGGGTGTGTGGTCTCCGTCGGCATGGCCGAGATCCGCAGGACACACGCGTCACTGACCAGGCATAGCCAGCTAGCCTCCTTCAGAGCGGCAGTGAGAGTCCCAGCGTCACCGTGAGCACACTGCGGATCAGAGCCGGGGCGCGTGCCCAACTGCACAGCCCAGCCACTCTGCTGCCCCGCCCTCTGCAGGGAGACCTGCTCGGCTGCTCAGTGTGAGGCCATGCACGGTAGCAGTGGTGCCCACCTATAGATGGATATGAGACCTCCCACCTCCAGGCCCAAGGGACATAAGGGGTGGGAAGGGGTCCCTGACCAGACAGAAGGACCTAAAGGTCAGGGGGCATGAACACCCCTGGCCATGATCCAGAAATCCTCTCTCGTGCCTCAGCTGGTCCCAGTGCCAACCCCCAACTGTGGACGCAGCTGTGACCCCGCAAACACACCCCGCGTGGGGTCTCCCGCACAGTGGGCCCAGGGTCTGGGTGTCTGCGGTGGCTCAGCCCTGTGGTCATGATGCTGCCGCCTGTCTCAGGCCCCCCGCATTCCTGTCTGTGCCCTCTGGGCCTGGATCTGCTACCTGCCCCCTGCTCTGTCACAACTCACTGAGGGCACTCGGCACAGGGCTGTCTCGGGAGGAACATCTGTGTCATCCTGGTGACCAAGGAGCTGCTGGGAGGCCCAGACAGTGGCCGCTCCTGTCACCGGTGGCTTGCTGGAGGGGGGCAGGGTGGGCTGATTCTTTTCCTGTTTCTCCCACACTTGTACCTGGGCTGGCTTCACAGAGAGAAGAGGTCGGGGTGGGCGCTCCAGGCAGCGGTGAAGTCCCGGATTGGGGCGCCCACATCCCCAGTCAGAGGGCCTGGTTCTACTCCCAGCTCCTTGGCTGCCATTCCAGCTCCCCGCTAATGCACACTCGGGGGTTCAGGTGGCACCTGCAGGTGGTGGTCCAAGTACTGGGGTTCCATCACCCAGGAGGGAGGGAGACCCAGATGCATTTCCTGCCTTTGGCTGGCCCAGCCCTGATTCTGGGAGCCCAGCACTCATGCCTTCCCAGGGCCCCACCCCATCTCACCTAGCAACCTCCTACTCTGCCCACCTCTTAAAGGTCCCACAGCCCTCTTGGTGCCACAAACTCTGTCTAAAGCACTTACCCCAGGGGAGACCTGCTCTTTGTGCTCACTGAGCTCCCTCCACAGAGGAGCAATGGGGGACCCCTGCCTCTGCAGGAGTGAAAGGGAGCCCAGGGGATGGGAGGGCTTGGGGAGCAGAGACCCCCTCATTACCCCACCTGTGGGACCCTGGGGCTGTGTCCCACCAGACTCCGTCTGACAGATGCAAATCTATGTGCAGTGAGGACACAGGCGACACCAGGTGTCTCGGTCCGCTCTCTGCTGCTGTGACAGAATCCCACAGACTGGGGCGATGTCCAAGCCACACGAGCTGATTGGCTCACGGCTCTGGAGGGCCTTCGTGCTGCATCCAACATGGTGGCCAACATCCCATGGGGGTGCAGGGAGCGGCGGGTAGAGTCAAAGATGTAGAGAGAAAGAGGGAGAGAAGTAGAGGAACTTGCTTTTATTTTGAACTTTAATTTTTATTGTTTAAAGATTTATTTATTTTAAGGCCTCAGCCACTGGCCACTGCAGGCCTATGCTGAGGGGAACAGTGGATGGAAGCAACCACCCCCCAAGATCCATGAATTAAACATATGTAACAACACCTTGATGATAAGGAAACATTTGTAGCAACAACAATAGGAACTCACCCCTGTGCACCCTAAGCCACCCCAGGAGGCCAGCGCCCGTCCATGCAGGAGCTGGTTTGGGGCCCATGCACCCATGCTCCCTGCACACGGACTCTGGGGAAAAAACCTCCCCCCGAGTGAAGGAAAGTGCAATGTGGAGAACACTAAGCCTAGGCATCTGGAGTTTGAACTCAGGCAGAGAAAGGAAAACAAATGGGCGTCTTCCACCCAATTAGGAACATCTGACTGCTGAAGCTGAGTGGTCCCCATTCAGCACTCGCTGTGTTATTTTACAGCACTTTGTGAGTCTTCCAAAGAGTTTACAATGCAATTTAAAGCTGAGAAGCTGAGTTGGGGGGGGGGGAATATAAGAATCAGTTAAAACCCAAGTGTTGCTGGACAGCATCTCTGGACACGACACAGCGGTGCACTCATTCACACTCCGCAGAGGAGGCCAGCAGGTGTGTGGGTGACCAGGGCCCTGCACCCTGTGGTCTCCATGCCAGGGCAAGGGAAGTGGGCAGAGAGGCAGAGCAGTGTGCCCTTGAAGGGAAAAGAACCGACTGTGGCCATAAGGTGGCAGCTTAGGTGCAGTGTGGGGCCCAGGACCAAGGAGGTGCTGGGGGAGGGCTGAGCCACTTTCCCAGGGGGAGCAACCTTGCGATCAGCACCCCGGGGAGCCGCGGGCCTGTGGCTACTCCTGCCTGCAGCCTGACGGGTGCTGTCCCTGTCCTTATGGTCAGCAGCAGCCCGGTGTTACCAGCATGCGGCTCAGGTGCTGGTGCCCAGGAGTTCTCAGTGCTCTGTGCCTGAAGCCCTGGCCCATGTCCAGGACAGGGCCCTGGTTCCCGCTCTGGACAGGCTGGGCCACACTGGCTTGAGGTGCTCAGCGGGATGCTCCCCTGCCTCCATCCCAGAGGACCCCTGTGTCCACCTCCTACAACTCCAGGGAAGAAGGGCTGGAACAGAGCAGGAGGGGCAGCAGAGGGTGGCAGTGCTGGGGTGGGGCCTGTGGTAGGACAGGAGGCTGCACCCTGGGAGTCTCAGTTCAGGTCATGGCAGGGGCAGCCCCGAGTGTGGGGACAGGTCTATGTGGGGCTCCCTATGCGACCTTGTGTTCAAAGAAAGAGGCCTTCACAGTTGGGCTGTAATACAATAGCAGAGGCAGAAAGGATTGGCGGGAGGTGCCGGTTGCCTGGGACTTGAGACCGTTACGGCAGGTGGCAGAGGGCCCTGGCACCCCTGGTTCCGGGGCAGTTCTGCCAGAGCCCTGCCCTCTTCACCTGGGCCCTGGGGAGAACACAGGCCCCACTTGTGGTGACCTTTAATGAAGCCAGGCCTGAGGACCCTGAGCCCTGCCACAGCAGAGCCACTAGGGATTGGCTGGCAGGCTTCTGTGATGTCACAGTCACTGAGATGCGCACTCTGGGCTGGGAGGCGACCAGAGGCCAGTAGTGCGTCTACTGCCCAACTGACCAGTTGGTAGTGTAGGCAGCAGGCGCATTTCAGAGAATCACATGGATACTCAACGGAGGTGAGTGGGACTTGCTCTCTGCATGAGCTGTGGTGTGGGGAAGGTCCTGCCAGGGGGTGGCCCTGGTCTCCCACACTGGATTCCATGAGTGATGTGGTGGAGCTCTGAGTGCTGCCCCTGTGTGCAGAGCGTGTATAGTTTTCTCATTCTTCCCGCTCTGCTGGTCACCAGTGTTGAATGGGCCTGGGTGTGAGTCCCTGTCTGGACATGGGTTCAAGACTAGGTGTCGGGTCAGCTGGTATCAGGTGGGCAGGGAGGCCGGCTCTGAGAGCCCCAGAGATGCGGGAGCTGGGAGCAGGCCAGGGAGCCCCGTAGACTTGGGCTCCCTGGAGGACACATGGATGCCAGCCTGGGGGAGGAGCATCCTTTCCAAGGGCAGGGGAGGCAAGGTGGGGGCTGTCCTTCCCCAACCGTCCCTAGTCCCTGAGCTCTGCACAAGTCATCCTCCAGGGACCCAGACACCAGGTGCCCGCCTGCCTGGCTGTGTGGCTGTCCCCCCTCTGACCAGGGGGACAGCCCTCAGGGCAGCATTCCTGTGGGCTCCCCGGTGCTGGCTCTCATGTGCGTGTGTGTCTTACAGATTGGATATGAATGCCCTGAGGTCCCGGAGGGCCCAGGAGCGAGCAGCGCTCATCAGACAATATGAGCAGGTACCGTCCAGGGTGCTGGGGGAGGAGGTGGGGCCCTGCCTCAAGGACTGTGCCTGTGAGAGCCAGACCCAGCCTCCCTGGGGACACGGGGGAGGGGGCAGGTGGACAGCTCCCCCAGTGACCTCTCATCCCGGGTCCCTCTCGGCTGCAGGGATGCCGAGGAGCGGCACTGTTGGTGCCCGAAGAAGAGGACGATGAGGGCGGCTGCCTCGTCCCAGACAGGCTTGGGTTCCTGCAGTGAGTCCTCCGCACCCCAGCTCACCCCAGGGCGGGACTGGGGTCAGAAACCCCAACATGAGGCGGCACACCTGTCCCCGGGTCCCGACCTTGAGCTCAGCTGTGGTCACAGGCAGGCACTGGTCAGCATTTGGGGGCAGGAGTCGGACGTGGAGGCTGTTCCCACAGATGTCGGGGAGAGAGGCCCCGTTGCTGGAGGGTGGGCTCCGGTAACCTGGAGGGATGGAGCCATCTCGGGCCATCTCTGGCATGACTCAGCAGCCCACCTTAGCACGGGGATAAGGGCTTCTGCCTCCATGTTGTGCCAGAACCTGGAGAATAAGTAGGAGCAGAGTGGTGGAGAGATGGTCAGGGTCTGGGCTGACAGAGGAGGGGGTGAGGTGGGGCGCATGACCTTAGGAGGCCAGGGCACAGGGGGAGGGTGGGCAGTGGGGGACCCTGAGGGGTGTGGGGGTCCCAGGTACCTCGAGCCCCAGGTGCACACTCACAGCACTGAGCATCTCTCAGGCAGGCCACCCAGACTCGGTCAGTTCCAGGGTGACGTCCTGGGCAGAGCTGATGTGGGGATATAGCTGCCTCAGCCCTGGGCAGCCTGGCCCTGCTCAGGACAGCCAGCCCCCAACCGCTGTGGGGGGCTGCCACACACCCACGAAGGTGGACCTCTGACAGGCCTGGAGCCCCCCACTGGCAGCAAGGGCCCCTGCCTGGCCCTAGGCCCCCTGTGCTCATGGTCACCAGCCCCTCCCTCCCCATCTCAGTCCCCTGGGCTGAGAGGATGAAGCTGCTCCTTCCCTGGCCCACTAGGGAGGTCGTGGTGCCTGTTGTGGTCCTGTCCTCACCTCTCCGCCTCCCTTGCTTTCCAGTGAGCAGAAGTTGCCCCAAGACAGCACCCCGGGGGCAAAGGTAAGGACAAGTCCTTGGCCATGGGCCAGTCATCTGGAAGCAGAGCTGGGCGGAGGGGCACGTGGGGCTCGGCAGTGGTGAGTGAGAGCGCCATAAGGTCCCGCGATGCGGTACTTACACGGCACCTGCTGACATCTTACCACACTCACCTGTCCCAGAAGTGAGCTGCAGCTCAGGGGCGTCTGCTGTCGGCCGCCCTGACTCATTGGCATGGTTGGCAGTGACCTGGCTGGAGCTCAGGGGCTCTTCCTTGAAGACGGGGCAGCTCGGGTCAGAGGCCAGGCCACCGATGCTCCCCCAGACAGAAGATCTGGGGCTCACGGTCTGTGCCTTTTCTGGCTCCTTCTATTTGAGCACCCACAGAGCTCCTGAGCTGCATCCGAGGGCCCCTCTCAGAGCCCCAAGCTGGGCTCACGCCATCCTGTCTCGTTTTCCAGCGTAAACAGGAGGTAAGAAGGATCCAGAAGTGGATAAAGATGATCAAGAACCATAGTAAATACCGCGGCAGCGACAAGGTACCGTGGCGATGAGGGCCCCTCGGGAACACTGAGAGCTGAATTGGGGTTTGAGCAGTGCCCATTCCTGTGCCAGGCACCGCCTGCCTCTCAGATGCCCAGGGGCAACTGTCCAGTCCCTAGAGACACAGGTCATGGGCACACCTTCCCCATACACAGAGGACACTGTCCTGGTAGAAAATCTGAAGTCACTGCTGAAGACAATCCCGGATGCAGGGCAGGCGTGGTTCCAGGAGCCCTGTAGGGGGCAGTCCGTACACGGCAGAGCCGGTGCCCCTGAGCCCTTGGCCCTCCAGTCACTGTGGGTCATAAGGCCCCCCTCTGGGCAGATCCTCCCTCTGCCAATACACAGGGAGCCCCTGGCGTCTCCCTCTGCTGTCTCACCCTGCGCTGCCTCCACGAGTGGCCACGTTCACCACTCACCAGAGCCTCCTCTCTCCTGTAGTTTCAGCGCAGAATCTACAAAGGCATCCCTGCCCAGGTGCGCGGGAAGGTGTGGGCCGTGATGCTGGAGGTGGACAAGAGGAAGGCCCAGAACCCAGGCAAATATGCGGTACGGCTCTGCACTCAGCCCAAGGGGGCCCGGCCTGCTCGGGCCTGCTCAGGAGCCTGAGTCTCCGTGGAGGACCGTCCCTCACTGAGCCCTCGGGAGCCTCCTCCCCATCCTGCCTTCCTCTCCCTAGATCCTAGTCAGTGCCTCCTCCACGTCTCCTCAGACCCAGCTGGGACTGGACAGGTGTGTTTTGTGCCAGAGGCTTTAACCTGCTCTCTCTGAGCTCACCTGGGCAGCTTGGCATACGGCCAGAAGAGAGGACTTGCTGGTCCCTGATGGGCGGGGGTCTCCCAGGATGAGATCACAATGGTGTGAGGTAGGGAGCCCCACAGGCTCTGTGCTAACATGGCCTGCCCACAGCTGGCCGGCCCTCACCTAGGCCTGCCCACAGCTGGCCCTGCCTTCACATGGACTTGCAGCCCCTGGCATTGCCCTTGCCTGGAGAGGCCGCTCCAATGGTCACACAGCTCTCAATGCTTCTGGGAAAGGAGGGAGTGAGGACTGGTGTGAGCAGAGGGCAGTCAACTGCAGCTGGCTCTCATGGCCCCTGGCTGCCATCAGGGAGCAGGGCCCAGCTGTGTTTCCCACCCTGCCTCCCCCAAGTCTGCAGTCTGGGGCTGGCCCTGGGAGCTGGGCCTGGAGACAGTCATTGCCCAGGCTCAGCTCCAAGCCAAGGGTGGCTTGCAATGTCAAGATGGAGATGGGCCCCTCCAGCAGGGGGCAGCATGGGGCAGTGGTTAGGCTGTGGCTGACTCCTGGAGGGCAGGGCCTGAGATTTCAGCTAGGAGGCTCAGAAGCCTGGCTGGGGGCAGACCGTGTCTGTGCTGAGAGCTGGGGCAGGCAGGGGGAGTGCACAGGGACCTTTCAGAGCCCCTGTCTGCTGCTGACCGTCAGGGTTACGTGGGCACTGAGGCAAGTAGGGAGCCCATGACCCTCCCTCAAGGTGGGACCCAGAAAGGAATGAGCGCTTGCAGGGAACTCCATGTCAGCCAGAAGAGCTGACGTGGACTTGAGGTCCTTGTGTGGCAATGGGGCTTGGGCAGTTCTTGAGGCTGCCCCTCCCCCTTGTCCCTGCCCTGCAGGAGATGAAAGAGCTGGCCAGGCTGGGCGCCACTCACTTCCATCACATCGACTCCGCCATCGCATGGACTTTCAGAAACCACCTCATGTTCCGGGAACGTTACGGAATGAAGTGAGGCCTCTGGGCTGGGGAGGACCCGCGGGTGGGAGGAGCAAGGGTCCTGGGGCACATGGGGTCCCTAGGGAAGATTGGGTGCAAGCCTAAAACAGTTCATTGAGCACAGAAAACAAACTTGCCTTTTCTATAGTACACAAACTTTCCCAAGACACTGTGGAGAGACTGAAATGAAAAGAAACACCAGGGGAGACAATAGTAGCAATCTAACTAATAAAGGTGTTGTTTCCAGAATATTCAAGGAGCCCTTCAACTCAGTCACAAGGAAGCAGTGGGCAGCCCCCCAGTACCCCGGGAACACAGGATCGGGGGGACCCTTCATGAAAGCACACACACTTCACCTCCTCAGCGCATGAACACACACTTATTCCCTACACCACAAAGGGGCACCAGCGCACAGCTGTGGGAGGGGGGGAACTAAAACCACTGAGGACGCCGGGTGCTGCTCCCTACAAGGCTGAACGTGCATGGGAGGCTGACTCTGCACAGCTTGGACCCACGGGACTGCACTCCCACAGTGGGACGCTCACCTGTGCCCTGAACACCCACCTGGGAAATGAAAGTGCACGTGACTGCGCCCTGGGAGGTGTGCGTGTCCCTGCAGGCGGCGCTCACCCACATGGTGGACAACACGCAGGTGCCCTGACGACGTCACTGCGCATGAGCAGAGTGTCACGGGCCCTGCGTGTGGCTGTCAGGCTCTGTTAGGCAGAGCTGCACTGAGAGCCTCGGCAGCACAAGACACACGGCCTCTGTCCTCTCTCTTCCAGCCAACAGGCCTTATTCCACATACTGATGGCCTATTCCGTCTACAATCCTGTGAGTATTCTGGGATCATAGCGCAGGTGCTATCCCGGCAGTCCCTGCAGGGCACCCCTGGTCACAAAGATCCCAGCCTGGGTTGAGGGGGCCTCGCTCATCCACAGCTCTGAGGAAGAGCGGTGGAGGCCAGGCTCTGAGCCTCCTTGGACCCAACCTCAAGTTCTGGGAGGAGAAAGGCAGCCTTCTCCTGGGCTGGTCTCCAGACCCCAGGAGCTTGGCCGTGTTGGGATGCCCCTCCCAGGACTAGCATTCCACGCAGTGGGGCGGGGGGCGAAGGCAGGGCAGATCAGGTGTACGACTTTGCTCTGGGTCCCACTGATGCCATTACACCCACCAGCCCTGTGGTTGGACCCATGGGCCTGAATCCCACTCTGTACAGCGCCACTGCCACAACCACCCACTCAGACTTTCCCATGAGTGGAGCAGGCGCAGGGCTCCATGGGTGACCCAGCAAGGCCTGGACATCCCCACCCCCCTGACCTGCCACTGGCCAACCCTGCCTGGTGCCCTGGTTCCCAGGGGGCTTGGCACTCAGGAAGCCCAGGCCTGCACCCATGCCAGAGGCACTCCTCCTGTTCCGGTCCTGGTAGCACTTCCTGGCTTACTTCTTCCTCGTGTGAGAAAGGGCCACCGGCTCACCTGCAGAGCTCAGGGGTCCAGAAGCTTCCATGGGCATGGATCTGGATTCCCACAGCAACCTGGCCCATGCTGACATCTTGGGGGTAACAGGTGTCCATACTTGAGCTCTCCCCCTGTGCTGCCTAAGCTCAGGCCCTGCAGGATTCCCTCCAGGAACTTGGAGAACTTCTCTGGGCTCCAATTCTTGGGCAGCTGACACCAAGTGGCAGGATTCAGGCACAGGGGCTCCCTGTGCCTAAATCTTCCTGGACCCTTCAGTGGGTGACCCTGATCTGCCTGAGAGGTGGGCCATCCTAGGATATCATTCTTGCCAGGGGAGGTCTCCTAAAGGTTTTCTGGGATCTTGCAGGAGGTGGGCTACAGCCAGGGTCTGAGCCATGTGGTGGCGCTGTTGCTCATGTATATGCCCGAGGAGGACGCTTTCTGGGCCCTGGTGCAGCTCATGGAAAGCAGGAAGCACGCGATGCACGGTAGGTGGATGGCGTGTGGGGCCCAGTGCATGCAAGTCCGTGCACGGCCCTCACTGGCTCCTGAATGTGCAGGACAGTGTCACAGTGTGGGGGGGGCTCCCAGGAAGCCAGGGCTGGCAGAGGCCTCCCAGACTGAGCCAGCCCCCTTCTTTTACCACCACCCAAAGGCCCTGCAGCTTGACCATGGCCATCCTGGGTGTGGGAACCTTCAGAACAAGGGGTCCTGTCCTTGTCCAGTGACTCAGGTCGATTCTGACTCTTCTGCCTCACACGTCTGTACACAACTCTCAAGCACAGAGCCACACCCAGGGAACTTGTGGAAGGCAGCATCCCCTGTAGGGTCACCCCTCCTCGCTCCTGAGTCTTGGAATGGTCAGGAGGCACCCAGTCTGACTTGCACCCACCCCAGCGGGCTCCAGGGGGCAGCCAGGCCTGGGCTGACACAGTCACCCACCTGCACCCACCTCCCAAGCAGATCCTCTTCCCTGGCCACGTTCATCCCCACCTGCCCCTGGTCCAGCCTCCCCTGACCCTCAGTGCTCAGAAGCACCCCACCCAGGCCTGGGGCTCTCCAGCCTTCCTAGGAGGAGGCTCTCACGTGGGGGTGTGGCTGATTCTACTCAGGTTTCTACAAACCAAACACCCCCAAACTGGAGCGATTCCAGCAACACCTGGGGCTCATTGTGCATCGCGTGCTCCCCTCCCTGGAGAAACACCTGGTAAGTTAAGCATCTCCTTTCTCCTCTTGGGGGCTCTGGGCTCATGGGACTGCTTCCTGAGCCAGGGGAGGCCACGTCCTCACCAAAACTTTCCTTGGTTACTGGGGTCCGCGGCAGCTTGGGTGTTGGTTTGTTGTCCAGCACTTGGTCCCCCAGAGTTGGCGTAGATTGAAGGGAGACGCTGTCCCCAGAGCAGAGTGGAAGGAGGGACCTGTGTCCCTTCAGGAACCTGCATGGCTGGGAGGGGGGATGCCCCTGCTGCTGGGCTTCCTGCACCCAGGGGCTCTGCCCCAGGGCTCAGATTAGAGGGAGTCAGGCCTGGGCCCTGGGCCCTGGGCCCTGAGCCCCCTCTGCCTCTGCCTCTTCTTAGGAGAAGGAGGGTGTGTGCCTGGAGGACTCCACCACCCACTGGTACATCCAGTGCTTCCTGGATGGGGTAAGTGCCCCGGGGACCCCTTGCCCAGGGAAGCTCCTGCCCCAGTGCCTGGTTCTCTGGTGCCGGTGGCCTGTGACTCTGAGCTCCCCCAGCCCCAGCAGACACAGGAGGGAGCCTGCTGTGCAGACCAGGCAGGCCCTGTCCAGCCCTGCTAAGGGTGGTCCAAGCTGAGGCTGAGCCTCAGAGCCAGCAAGGAGGGGACAGGTCCCACCAGGACCTATCCTGAGAGCCTGGCAAAGGCCAGAGCCCTACAGTGAGAGGCAGGAGATCCATAGACCCCCTGAGGCAGAGGCTGGTGGCAGCACAGCCCAAGGGCTGAGCCCTCCCCAGGTCCCTGGGGTGTCTGGCATCTCCAGTGTGGCTTCCAAAGTGTGCAGACCCCCAGGGTCCAGGACAGGACATGGTCATCCTCTGTGGGTCTGGTTCGCTGAGTGGGCAGGGATGTGGCCATGAGGCATGGCCTCCCCTCCCCTCCCAGGAGGAGCTCTGGCCTTCTTGTGTGATCAGCCTCCTGGAGTCTCCCTCTGTCCTAGGGGAGTGACACTGCACACCCACCCCTGTGGGCCCTGCTGAGGCCCTGACGGGCGGGTCCTCCAATGCCTCTGTCCCCAGGTGCCGTTCCCCCTGGCTCTGAGAATATGGGATATATACATCCTGGAGGGCGAGCACGTGCTCCCGGCCATGGCATACACGGCCCTCAAGATCCATCAAAGTGAGTCCTCAGGGCCCACAGAGGCCCGGGTGCTGGGGATGGAGGATCTGGGGGTCCCCTGCCTGTCCCTCGGGAGCAGGGCTTGAGGGAGGGATGAGGGGGTTTGGGAGGCCTGGGTTCCCTTCAGGAGGGCACTGAGAATCCCCCTGTTGCATCCCCAATCCCAGGCCCCCACAGACCACAAGGAGAAGTGGCCAGGGTCATCGCACTGGAAATTGGCCCCTGAGCAGTCCCTCTAGTGGTTGGCGTGACACCCAAGGGTGTCCAAGGGTGTCTGCAGCCCATGTCTGGTGCTGGGACAGGGCTTGGAGCAGCCATGGTGGCTGCGCCATCCCTAGGGCCCCTCCCAGCCTGACACCCACCCCCATGTCTAGAGCGCCTGCTGAAGATGCCCCGGGACCACCTCCGGGAGTTCCTGCAGGTGACCCTGAAGCAGGCCTGGTCTCTGAGTGAGGATGCGGTCATCAGGCAGCTGCGGGCCTCCATGCGTGAGCTGGGGAAGCTCCAGTGCCTCCTGCCTCCCGAAGGTGAGTCCAGCACACGGCCCCGTCCCATGCTCCCTTGGGGGAGTCAGTAGTGGGAGTGCCAGGCCCTGACATCCCCGCCCAGGGCCTCACCTCTTCCTGGTCCTCCTTGTCCTCCCCGGGCTCAGCAGTTCTGCTTTCTGAAGCTCTGTCAGCATGGCCTGACAGGGCCTCGGGCAGCTTCCCAGAATCCTCCTGTGGGTGCCGGCTCTCCCCCCACCACTCTGGGGCCGGGCCGTGGAGCTGTCCTCAGGACATTTGTGGCTCTGGCTCCTTGGCTGACCCCCACTCTGGAGTGGATTGGAGGCCCCGCCTTGAGCTACCCTGCCCAGGTCTGGAGCAGGTGCCCTGGCTCAGTGCCCCCAGGAGCCTGGAGCACAGCTGGACCCCCACTCCAGCAAGATGAGAAGTGGCCCTGCCTGACCCCACACAGCCTCCTGGCCCGATGACCACAGCTGTCTGCACACAGGACCCTCCAAGACAGGGGTGGGCGGGGCTCCCACCTGCATGTGGGCAGGGCTAGAGGGAGGTGGGGCTGTGGGAGACCCTGTGCAGTGATGTAAAGCCTGCCGGCACTGGATCCCCTTCAGCCATCTGAGAACCCCTGGAAGGCCCAGGTGCCCTGAGCCCAGTTGTGGGGGCCAAGTGCACTCCTGCGAGCAGGGCTGGGCACAGAGGCAGGGCTGGGGGCCCCACGGCAGAACACAAGAGTGTGGGCTCTGCAGCCCTAGCCTCGGGCCAACAGAAGGCAGCGGGACCCGGAGCATCGCTGGCTTCTGGGCTCTAGTGGGGAGGGGTCCCCGTGCTCGTCCCCTGCTGCTGCTGCCATCATGGACCTGAGCGCCTGGGTCCCCATGCAGAGCAGAGATGGGCTTGTCCCAGCTCTAGAGGCTCTAAGTGAGGGCCCAGGTGCAGGCTGTCCAGGCACTGGGGAGGCCCCACTGTGCCTCCAGATGCTGCCTCCCTGGGTGCTCATGGGACAGTAGCGGTGACAGCCCAGTCTCACCAGGAAAGAGACAGTGGCCCAGGGGCAGAGGACACAGGGCACCCCTGCCACCTCTTTAGAAACTGCATTCCCTGTCCCCAAGGGCCTGAACCAGACTCCATGTCTGCCCCACAGCCCCAGCTCTCACCCCATCATCTTAGGCTCAGTTCCTTTCCAGCCATGTAGGAGGGACTCAGATGCGGGAAATTCAGCCAATGCACTGTTAGGGCGCAGCAGGTCAGGTGGGGGAGGGGACGGGGTCCTGAGTTGGTGCTTTAGTCCCCAGAGATTAGAGTGAGGCAAGGAGTTCAGGGCCATCCACCCTGTGATGGCTGTGCAGGAGGAGCCGGTGGTGTCCCAGGGCTCCCCTTGCCCGGGCTGCACACACCCTCCCGTCTGGGGCCAGCAGCCTGGAAGAGTCCTCAGCGTCACACGTGGTGATGGGGACCCCAGGATGAGGTCGGGGCAGGCACCCTGCAGGCCAGACGGGGGCTGTGGAGAAGCAAACCGCGTCTCTTCTTCTTCCAGCCAAGTCCATCGAACAGTGCAGCAGGCCCCTGGGGCAGGCACGCGTCCCCCAGATGCACGTTCCTGCCCCCACTGCTCCGAAGGCCAAAATCACCATTCAGGACACAGTGGCAGTGTGGGAGCAGACCAGGGGTCCCGCTACTCGTGCAGTGATGATCCGTCCTCCAGAAAGCTTTGGCCTCCGCATCGCCGAGAGGGAAGGCATGGAGGAGGAGGAGAGCTGGGAAGGCAGCCCAGAGCCCCTCGGCCTGGGCTCCCCTGTGGGGACCGCAGAGTCTCCAGGTTCTGCCAGCCCCACGGAGTCTCCAAAGTGCTCGAGGTGGGGAGGCCTGTGCCAGTGCGCCAGTCTCCCTAACCTGAGCGGGCCAGAGCACAGGGAGGACGACTCCTCCGACGCTGGCAGCCGGGAGGGCCTGTGGATGTGGGCTCCTCCACGGGCCTCGGAGCCCCCGGAACCAGGGCCCATGCAGGCTGTCCCCGCCTGGGGGCCACGGCTGAAGACTCCCCACTACTGGCATGGCAGCCCCACGCACTCTGGGGAGAGTCACGGGCTGGAGCCGGCCAGAGCCAGCCCTGGGCTGGGATACCAGGCCCACATGCCCTCCCTGGCCAGAGGCCTCCTTACCTCTTATTCTGTGGGGCACCTGGATGATGGGTGCCTCCTAGAAGAGAGGCCGAGTCCAGCATCTGTCCTGCCCAGGCTGGGCAGCAGCCTTCCGTGTGTCTTCACGGCATCCTATGCACTTGGTTGAGCCCCCACCGCCGAGGCTCTTCCTGGGGCCAGGTCACCCTGACACTGGAAGACAACAGCCGTGCCAGGAGCCACTGTACTCTCCTCCCCGCCCCCTCCCCCACCGCCACCCTCAGGTGGTGCTGAGCCTGTATTAAATTGTTCCATGGAAAGGAGTTTGCTCCAGTTTGTGACCCCGGCGCCCAGCGGCAGCAAGCTTCCCCGTGTTCCTGGGGAGATGGGTCGTTCCACAGCCCCCAGCCCCAGGCAGAGACCCACTCAGGACCCTGCAGACAATGCCTGAGATTCAGCTCTGCCCTGTGGGGACTGGGCCAGGGTGGGAGAGCAGCAGCCGTGAGTGCCCGTGACCTCTGGGACAGATCAGCACAATAAGAACAGCTGTGGTTGGAGGGCCTGTGTCACCTCTGTGCTCTCCCCTAGACCTGGGCGGCCGTGGCTGCAGCATCCCTGGCTTGACCCCACATGGCTCTCCCACGTGGGAGAGGATGTGCACTGTGGGCTGGGAGGCGACCAGTGGCCAGAGTACGTCTACTGCCCAACTGACCAGGTGTTGGTAGCGTAGGCAGGAGGCACATTTGATAGAATCGCATGGATTCTCGGTGGAGGTGAGAGGGACTTGCTCTCGGCTGTGCCTGTGTGTGAACACCACGGGAGTAGAGCCCTTGGCCCTGGGACTCAGAGAGGTTCTCCAGGAAGGGCTGCCGCAGCGCGCAGGAGGGGCCTGGTCTGTGTGCTGAGCTCATGTGCTGTGGGCGGGAAGGGCCCTAGCACGCAGGTCACCTTGCTCTCCCACAAGCACCACTGTCAGAGGTGATCTCTGTGGCCGTGTAGCCACAGCTCTCAGCCAGGCACGCGGGCCATGGCTCACCTGAAACGCAGGGGCGGCTCCAGAGCCCTGTAAGGACTGGCGGTGAATTCGCAGACTCAGCATTTCCCAGCTCCTGCCCGGCTCCTGTCTCCCAGGACACAGATGAGGCCCCGCGATGTCTCTAAAGGTTGACCTGAGGGACTTGAAGTCCTGCCGGACTCCCAGGTGCCATGAGCAGTGCTGCTGAGCTGGCCTCTGCCTGTACCCCCAGCCACCCCTAACAGAGGACTCAGACCTGGGGGTTTAGGGGGCACAGGAAGCCAGAGCTGGTTTAGGGAGACCTCAACTAAAATCCGGGATGGGGAACCCCTGATGCTTCGGGAAGAGGCTTTCTCAGAAACCCTTCAGGGACATTGGAGGGCATTTCGCTGAAGTTGGAGGGGAGTCCTGGCCACTCTGTGTGGCAATAGCAAAATACCTGAAGCCGCGTTGCTTAGAAAATGAAAGAAGTTCACTTTGCCTGTGGCTTGACCAGCCCGAGAGCGTGGCACGGCATCAGCTTCTAGTGAGGGTCTCATGGCAGACAGCATCCCCCAGCAGGAGCCCGAGTGAGATGGGGCTGGAGGAGGACTGGGCCCTGTCCCTGATGACAACCCCAGGGCAGGCAACGTGGGGAAGACACCACTGGGCACGTGCATCCCCTCCTGGACCACCCGGGGTCCATCCCCTGCCTCGGCCCCTGAGTCCAGCTTCTTCCACATGTGCACTGTTGCAGTTGATTTCTCAACAATATTGCAGTGGAGTTGTTTCTGAGAGGAGGAGCCTGGTGGCGGCTAGAGGCATGGAGTCACCACACAGACGCCGGGAGTCCGGTGAAAGTGGGCTTGAGGCAAGCAGCCCGCAGACTCATTTATTTCAGTTAGTACAACAGCTTATATAGCCAAGACAGCCAATCCGGTCATGGGGTGGTTTATACCCTAACCAATCACAGCCTGTTGTCAGGCAGTATTGGAAGCCATCCAATCACAGCCTGTTGCCAGGCAGGCTCCACTGCCAGATGGGATTCAAAGCCATTCCTGAGTAACTGACGCTCGCTTGCCAGCGGTCATCTTGACATGGCCTTCTCATTCCACCACATTTCCCCCTTTCATTTATTTTTGAGCAATGGGAGGCATGATTTTTGGCCATACCATTGTTGACCCTGTGTCCATGTGGTCTCTGTACGCAGCTGTGCCTGTCTTAGGTTGTCCCCCAGGGGATCTTACCCGTCGTTGACTAAACAGTGCTCAACACAGGAGACCACTGGTGTGCTTGCTCAGATGGGGTAGGAATGAGGAAGAATGATAACCAGGAATTGTGTGACCACACACAGGCTGTGGGCCGTTTGAGTGGCTGACTAGAGCTAGTGGGGTATGAAGCATTAATGGATGTGTCTATGGGCAGTTTCCCAGGGTAGGATGATAGGGCAGGTGCGTCTGCTAACAAGGCTGACTCTCAGTCTTGTTCAGCTGGTTCTGGTTGGCTGTCAGTTGCAGGCTGGATGTTTCTGGCTGGTACCCAAATGGGCTGTGCCGCATTCTCTGGAAAGACACAAGCATATCCTCGACCTTTGGTTAGAGAGGGTGTGGCCCCTTCCATTCTCCTGTCAGGGGTATTTCCACCTAACCATAGGGGCCGGGGTCTGGGATGGAAAGGATCCCCAGTGTTTATAAACTGGGCTGACCCCTTGGAATCAAAAGGAAGAAACTTGATAGTGAAAAGGACCTCAGTCAAAGCAAGCTGTGGGTCTGGGGACATACGGTTGTTTTTCTGTCCTTGTAAGAGATCTTTAATCGTCCTATGAGTTCTTTCAATGATTGCCTGCCCCTGTGGCTTGTATGGGATACCTGTGGCAGACTGTATGTTCCAGGACCTCAGGAAGGAATTAAATTCCTGTGGTGTATACGCTGGCCCGTTATCAGGCTTTATTGTCCAGGGGACACCGAGGACCAGCAGGGCTGACTTAACCGCCTTTATCACATTTCTAGCCTTTTCTCCGGATTGGGCTGCTGCAAATACAGCCTTTGAATACGTATCTCCCACCACATGGACAAACATAAGTTGACCAAAGGAGTTCATGTGGGTGAATTCCACTTGCCAGAGCTTCTAAGGAGCAAGTCCTCGCGGGTTCACTCCTGCTTGTAGCAGTGGGCCTGATGGGGTGAGGGGGCACAATTCTTGCAAGAGTGCACTAGGTGTTTGCATTGGCTCATTGTTAGCTCCGGGAAAAGTGATTTTGTGTCGCTTTCTGCCATATGAAGTTTTTGGTGTAGAATAGGGGCTTGTTCTAGGTGTCTGATGGCAGCCATGTTGCAGGAGATAAGATGATCGACCTTTTCGTTGCCTTGGGAAACTCACATAACAAGCAGCAAGTATGACCTGCAAACTGACATAAGCACAGCAATGGAGTTTTTTTTCTGAACTTGAGCCTTGAAGGATCAAAATTGAAAGTATGCATCAGGAACTGAACCTCACCTGTGTTTAGATGGGGCCTGCTGAGTGGGAGAAGTCCTCATGAACTCATTATGTCAGAGTTCTCAGGGCTCCCTGGGTGGTTTGAAGTGCCCCGTGCCTCCATCAGCACCAGCAAGCGGAAGCGGGAGAGAGACATCTCCCCAGACTGAGCTGTCCTGAGCCCTTCCGGCCCCCGAGGGCTGCAGCTCTACAGGCCCGCGTGTGGGGTCAGCCAGGGGCGGTGCTGCTCTGCCTAGACCCTCCAGAGAGCTCCCCCAGCCTCCGATGCAGGAGCACAGTGTGTTGGCTCCAAGGACTTGGGCCATCTTCTACTGCCTTCCCAGGCCATAGCAGAGAGCTGGATGGGAAGTGGAGCAGCCAGGACTCAAGCTGGCTCCCATATGGGATGCCAGCACTGCAGGAGGAGGCTTTAACTCACTACGCCAGAGCCACAGCACCAGCCCCAGCTTACTGTGTTTAAAAAGGAATTATTGGGGCCGGCGAAGTGGCCCATGGTTAACGCCCTGGCCTGAGGCACCGGCGTCCCATATGGGCACCGGTTCTAGTCCCAGCTGCTCCTCTTATGATCTAGCTCTCTGCTATGGCCTGGGAAAGCAGTAGAAGATGGCCCAAGTCCTTGGGCCCCTGCACCCGTGTGGAAGGCACAGAAGAAGCTCCTGGTTCCTTGCTTCAGATCGGCTCAGCTCTGCCTGTTGCGGCCATCTGGGGAGTGAATCAGTGGATGGAAGTGATCTCTCTCTCTGTCTCTTTCTCTCTCTGCCTCTCTGTAACTACGCCTTTCAAATAAATAAATAAATATGTAAAAAGCAAAACAAAAAAAAAAACAATAAGTGACAGTCGCAGAAAGAATTCTCTTGATCATGGGCTCTGAAGATTGTCCTGCTCAAAATACTATAGCCGAAATAAAAAACAAAAAAGAAATACTATAGACTTCTAAAAATTAATCAGAATCAAAAATTTTGAATCAGCCGTGCATGGTAGAAGTCCTCATGATAAATGTCAAAGTCAATTAATTATAGGAAGTAAGTCTGGATAATTACCCTATTTTTTTTTTCTTTGACAGGCAGAGTGGACAGTGAGAGAGAGAGAGAGAGAGAGAGAGAGAGAAAGGTCTTCCTTTGCTGTTGGTTCACCACCCAATGGCTGCTGCGGCTGGCACACCACACTGATCCGAAGGCAGGAGCCAGGTGCTTCTCCTGGTCTCCCATGGGGTGCAGGGCCCAAGCACTTAGGCCATCCTCCACTGCACTCCCGGGCCACAGCAGAGAGCTGGCCTGGAAGAGGGGCAACCGGGACAGAATCCAGCACCCCGACCAGGACTAGAACCCGGTGTGCAGGCACCGCAGGCAGAGGATTAGCCTAGTGAGCCTTGGTGCTGGCCTGGATAATTACTCTAGATAAAGACACTGTAGGGGCTGGCACTGTGGCGTATTGAGTAAAGCCGCTGCCTGCAGTGCCGGCCTCCCATGTGGGCACTGGTTCTAATCTAGCTCTCTCTCTTTTTTTTTTAAAGATTTATTTCTTTATTTGAAAGAGTTACATAGAAAGATAAGGAGAGAGAGAGAGAAAGAGAGAGAGGTCTTCCATCTGTTGGTTTACTCCCCAACTGGCCGCAACAGAGTGAGCTATTCCAATCCGAAGCCAGGAGATAGGAGCTTCCTCCGGGTTTCCCACATGGAAACATGCAGAGAGCTGGATTGGAAGTGGAGCAGCCGGGGCTGGAACCAGCACCTCTGCTGTGGCCTGGGAAAGCAGAAGATGGCCCAAGCCCTTGGGCCCCTGCACCCGCATGGGAGACTGGTAAGAAGCTCTTGGCTCCTGGCTTCAGATCGGCACAGCTCTGGCTGTTACGGCCAACTGGGGAGTGAACCAGCGGATGGAAGACCTTTCTCTCCCTGCCTCTGCTTCTTCTCTGTGTAACTCCGACTTTCAAATAAATAAATAAATCTTTTTTAAAAAAGACATTGCAAATGTTAAACATTAAAATTTAACCTGTTTTGTTAAAAACAACCTTTTAAAGATAAAAATAACGTGGTTGTAGTTCAATTATTCCAGACTATATTCTCACATATAGGGGTAGTGATAGAAAGAATAGGAAAAAACATGAGAGGACAGAGTAAATACCTGAGATAATAGAGAAATATCTGTTCAAGTGCTTTTCAGTGCAAGAGTAGCTGGTAGAATTAAAGACAGCGTGTGATGTTTCAAATCAGTCAGAAACAAGAGTGTAACTCCTCATGCAAAAGGGAGAGCACTGAAAGTAGCCATGAAACGTAAGCCAAAACCTTAGAAGAGAGTGACTGAAATTAGAAGACACCAACCACAACCACAAAAAATGGGTTAAATTTATTATTATTATTATTATTATTATTATTTGACATGCAGAGTGGACAGTGAGAGAGAGAGACAGAGAAAAACGTCTTCCTTTGCTGTTGGTTCACACTCCAATGGCCGCCACGGCCGGTGCATCGCGCTGATCCCAAGGCAGGAGCCAGGTACTTATCCTGGTCTCCCATGGGGTGCAGGGCCCAAGCACC
Source organism: Oryctolagus cuniculus (assembly GCF_051225735.1). Classification (NCBI taxonomy): domain Eukaryota; kingdom Metazoa; phylum Chordata; class Mammalia; order Lagomorpha; family Leporidae; genus Oryctolagus; species Oryctolagus cuniculus. The sequence continues at coordinate 25,974,268 of NC_142884.1, read as the reverse complement.
TGGGCCATCCTCCACTGCACTCCCTGGCCACAGCAGAGAGCTGGCCTGGAAGAGGAGCAACCGGGACAGAATCCCGCGCCCCGATCGGGACTAGAACCCGGTGTGCTGGCGCCGCAAGGTGGAGGATTAGCCTAGTGAGCCGCAGCACGAGCCAGAGTAAATGTTTTAAAAGCCAATTATAAATTGTTAAAAGCAGCTTTTTCAGGAAGGCTAAAATTAAAACAAATGAAACACAAAGGAAGTAAAAAGAGATTAGAGAGTATTGATCAAATGAAGAAGTCATTGTTTATACAAAAAAGCAATAAATGAGGCAAGCTTAATTTTAGTTCAATAGTGTACAGCTCAAAATGCAAATAGAATGTTTGTAGTAAATAGCGTTGCATAAAGAAACTGTTAGAAACATCAGGATGACAAATGTATACTGGGGGGACCATGAGCAAGGCTCACTCTAACAGAGGGAGGCTCTTAAAGGCGACCGGAGTGTTGGAGGAAGGCCCTGGGCAGGCTCCAGGTGTCCACCTCTGGTTGATTCCGTAGCTGCGATGTCCCATCCCTCTCAATGGGACAGATACATGAGGAAACTAGAGCAGTTCTGCTCTGCTTCCCATTTTGCTCCCTGCTGGGATGCCTGGACGAGCAGGAGAGGACGGCCCAATTTGAAGTCCTTAATACAGAGAACTGATATTTAAGAAGAGAGAAATATGAATTAGCCTGATCATTACCTGTATCAAATTATAATACTGTACCCCATAAATAAGTACACATATGTCAGTTAAAAATTTTAAAATGAGTATGAATAGGATTCAACTCAATAGATAATTTATCTTTGTAAATCTGAATATAGATATAGTCAGTGTTTATTATTAAGTTCTTATTTTTGAAAAAAGATTTTCTTTATGTATTTGAAAGGCAGTGTTACAGACAGAGAGGGAGGGAGAGATCTTGCATCTGCTCCTTCATTTCCTAAATGGCAGCAAGAGCCAGGGCTGGCCAAAGCCCGGAGCCTGGGCCTCCATCCAGCTTTCCCACATGGATGGCAGTGGCCCAGTCACTTGGATCATCTTCCTCTGCTTTCCCAGAGGCATCAGTAAGGGAGCTGGGGCAGAAGTAGAGCAGCCTGGACTCGAACCAGCATTGCCCATAGTGGATGTTGGCGTCACAGGCAGTAGCTTTACCTGCAGCGCCATAATACTGGCCCAAAATATAAAGTTCTTTAAAGGAGAAGGTAAAACGTTTTCTTAGTAAACTTATATTGGAAAGTTGCATGGTCACATTAAGCCAACATCACATTATAAGATAATTTGAGTGAATTTTTATTTTTTGACAGGCAGAGTTAGACAGTGAGTGAGAGAGAGAGACAGAGAGAAAGGTCTTCCTTTTTCTGTTGGTTCACCCTCCCAAGTGGCCGCTAAGGCCGGCGTGTTGCGGCCAGTGCGCTGCGCCAATCCGAAGCCAGGAGCCAGGTGCTTCCTCCTGGTCTCCCATGCGGGTACAGGGCCCAAGGACCTGCGCCATCCTCCACTGCCCTCCCGGGCCACAGCAGAGAGCTGGACTGGAAGAGGAGCAACCAGGACAGAATCCGGCGTCCCAACCAGGACTACAACCTGGTGTGCCAGTGCCACAGGCGGAGGATTAGCCTAGTGAGCTGCGGCGCTGGGCAATTTGAGTGAATTATTATGAACTCTTGTTTACAGAAGTCAATGGCAGTGTTTATAGAAACAGTCAAGTGTATGCTGAAGTTTACTAGGCAGTGCAGAGTTCCAGCTTCGACTGTAATCACTGCCGGCGTCAACCGTCTCATTATCATGGGCTTTACTGAAGGAGTAACTCACTGGAGAGAACAGAACTCTTTCCACCCTGGCCCCCTGAAGATTCAAAAGACCATTCCCACCACGGCAGAGCCTTTCAGTTCCTATGAGCAGGGCCAGCATCGTGGCCTAACAGGTAAAGCCGCCTCCTGCAACGCTGGCATCTCTCCCATACGGCCCTGAGTCTCAGCTGCTCCACTTCCGAGCCAGATCCCTGCTAATGTGCCTGGGAAAGCAGTGGAAGATGGCCAAATGCTTGGGTCCCTGCACTCACGTGGGAGACCTGGAAGAAGTTCCTGGTTCCTGGCTTCTGCCTGGCCCAGACCAGACCATTTGGGGAGTGAACAAGCGAATAGAAGATCTCTCTCTCTGTCTCTCCTTCTGCCTTTCAAATCAATCAATCAATCTTTAAAAATTTTCCAATATCTTCTGTTCATCCCATGATCCCTGGAAGAGCCAGCATGTTCGTGGCAGCTCCAGTAACTTCTTTTGGTTGCTTGCAGAGCTGTTTAACTGGCAATATTTGTGATTGGGCACTATTAAACCTTCCTGCATTCCTGAGGAAGCCTTACTGCCTTATTGGCCATGGCTTAACTTTTTTTTTTTTTTAATTTGTCTTGGGTTTTACTTGGCAGCATTTTATTTGGAATTTCACCACCTGCAATAATAAGGGAAATTACTCTGTGTTATCTTTGTCACATTTTAGTACCGAAATTTAACTATCTTACAAAAATGAATTGAGAAAAAATTTTAAAGCATTCATCTCATGAGTTTATTTACAAACATATCCAGTATGAGTTCAACATATCCTACATGAGTTCAAGAGTTTGATCCACAATCAATAGATTATACCTCTTGAAATGTTCTTCATTTCTAGTGAGTAGATGACCGAAAGCATCCTCAGTTTTTAAATTTTTATTAAATTTTTTTAAACATTTCATGTTTTATTTGAAAGGCAGAGAGACAGAGACAGACACATAGAGATCTTACATCTGCTTGTTGACTAAGTCTGCAATAGCTGGGGCTGGACCAGGAGCGGGGAGCTCAATTCAGGTTTCGCATGTAGCGGCCAGGGCCCAGCCACTCGAGCCATCATCTGCTGTCTCCTAGGTGGGCATCAGCAGGAAGCTGGGATTGGAGGAGGAGCTGGAACCTGGACTCCGGTATTCTAATATAGGACGTGGCTGCAGCGGCTTAACCACTGCACCAAGGGCCTGCCCCCAGTGTGTTTCTTAAGCTTTAGGTGTCTTCGCATCAGGAAAGCAGTGGCAAATCCAGACACAAAATGCAAAGTCATCGTAATCAGTCATTGCTTTCTTTTTCCACTTACCGTGGCCAACTCTTCCCTGGGCTCTTCTGGGGGTTCCTACAGACCACAGAGCCTGAACTCCAGCTACTCTGCTCCAAAGTGGCCCAGACACCTAATGGGGACGATATGGCAGCACCACACTACGTCTTCCTTTTTTTCACAACCTTGTTCTCTTTCTACCTTTTTATGTTGTAAAGTTTTAGAATTTTTCTTTACATTTATTTATTTGAAAGGCAGAGAGACAGAGATCTCCTGGCCACTGATCCATTCCCCAAATGTCTGCAACAGCCAGGGCTGGGCCAGGCTGAAGCCAGGAGCCCCAAACTCAATTTGGGTCTCCTGTGTGGGTGACAGGGATCCAAATATTTGGGCTGTCACTTACTTCCTCCCATGATGTAGGCGAGCAGGAAGCTGGAATTCAAAGTGGAGCCAGGCCTCAAATCCAGGCACTCTGATCTGGGCTACCAGCATACCAAGCTGTGTCTTAACTGCTGCACCAAGTGTCCAAAACAATGGTGCAAGGTCTTTTAAAAAACAAACAAAAAATCTTCCCATTAGCATCAGAGTTGGGGGAGGGGGGAGCAGGTTACAGGTACAGATTCTGAAACTCTGCAGTCTTAAGAGACTGGGTGGCTGCAGCCTCATTTTGAGTATCCATCCCAGTGCAACAGGAGAGAAACAGGACTCATTTAGAAAAATATCAAGCTCCTCACAACTGGACACGTGTCCATTTCTAGCTCCAAACCAGTCAGGAGCGAGGAGTGTCAGATCCTAACCGGCAGTGACCCCTGCTGCCCTGGTAGGGACTCCTGAACGGTCAAGCATGCCCAAAATGGCCTCATGTGAACTTTCCGGGGTGATGGTATTGAGCACCATTGCTGTGGTGTGTCGTGTGCAAAAAGAGTGAAAGCCAAATCAGCGGTGCCTGTGCAGATCACCTAGCTGGGTGCCAAATGCTGTCCTGTGCCCAGGGGTTTGAGCCAGATTGAAGTGCCATGTGCACTGGGGGAACGGGCACGCCTTCCCACCCCCATGAAAGCACCTGTTCGGCTCCCATAGGACAGCAAGTTGACGGAAGCTCACCCTGCAGTGCTGTCCGTGTGTTGGAGCATGAGCGCCCCATAAACCCTGTCTGGGTTGCATATTGGCCCCTTGTCAATTTCTATCTGCAAGTGAGCCAAAGACCCTGGGCTTGGTAAGGCCACTGTGATGTACAAATAGTTCCACTTTCTGGAAGCAGGTTTGTGACAATGTTTCAGGATCACCTTTTGCAGCATGAGAGTTAGTCAAAGAAAAAAAGACAAAGGTTGTCCCTTGCATTCTTCATTAAAAAAATTTTATATATTTGAAATGCAAAATGAGAGAGAGAGAGAGAGCAGGAGGGAGGGAGGGAGGGAGGCAGGGAGAGAGAGGGAGAGAGATCTTTCATCCACTGGTTCATTCCCCAAGTGCCCACAGTAGCAGGGCCGAGTCGGGCTGAAAGCAGGAAATACAGCTGCATCTCCCACGTGGGTGGCAGGAACCCAAGCACTTGGGCCTTCCCCTGCTGCTTCTCCTGCACATAGCAGGAAACTGAACGCAAATGCAGACGGACACCCCATGCAGGGGCTCCAGCCACTGCGCTGGCACATCGCCTGCCCGTGTTCTCCACCTCCTTTCAGGCCTGGGACCTTCCACGTCTCACCTGTCGACAGGCGTGTTGGCCTGCCAGGTATGTAGCCTGCTTCCTCGCCACCCCCCCACCCAGCACCAGGTGAACACCATGCTCCCCATCAGCAGCTTCCTGCCTGACTCGCAGGCGCACACCTGTCCTTTCCCAAGGTCCTCCTGGGGGGACGTCAAGCACACACCTGTGGGGCCTGTAGAATCAAGCTTTTTTTTTTTTTCCTTGCATTTTTATTTTTTTAAAGGTTTACTTGAAAGTCAGTTACCGAGAGAGTCGAGCTTATTTTTTAAAACTAGAGGCTTACCTGAACATCTTGCTCCCCCAAGCACAGAACCTAACAATTCCCATGCTCTCTCTAATCTGGTCTTCTACTATTTTGTTGGTTGCCCCTATCAATTAACACATTTCCACATAGAGCTTAAGAAACCTTGCGCCCACCCCCACCCCCCCATTGAAATATTAAGGAATTCAGCTGTAAAAGCTTCCTGGCCCAGGATTTGGGGGGGGGGTGTCGAGGTTTCTTTCATTTTTTAAAAAAATATTATTTATTTATTTATTTGAGTGCTAGTTAGAGAGAGAGGGAAAGACAGAGAGAAAGGTCTTCCATCAGCTGGTTCACTCCCCAGATGGCCAGAGCTGGGCCAATCAGAAGCCAGGAGCTTCTTCTGGGTGCAGGGACAGAGCCTTCCAAGTGAGAACTCTGGTGGCTGCTTCAGTCACAGGAGCTGCAGACCCCGGCCCACTCAGAGGACGGGGTCGTGCACACTTCCGCTAAGACAAGCAAGCCCAGCACAGAGACCTGGGGAGCGCGGCCCGCTGGACGCTGGGGGTGGACAGCCCAGCAGGCCCCGCGCGCTCCCGGCGGGGAGGCCAGCCCAGGTCCCCAAGCCCCCGGGCGCCCCGCGGCCCAGGAAGCGAGCCGCGCGCCAGGACCGCGGGGCCCCACGCCCCTCCCCGCCGCACGGCGGCGCTGCGCAAGGCCGGCCGTTGTCCGGGGCCGTTGGGCGCCCACGTGGCTTCTGGACGCCTCGAGGCCGGCGCGGGGGCGGGCGCCATTACGAGAGGCCGGGGGCGCGGGGTGGAGCCCACGAGGAGCCCAGAGCGCGCCCGCGGCGGCGGCGTCGGGTGGGAAGACGAGGCGCGGCACTGGGGGGCGTGGCGGCCGGCCTGCAGGCGGGGGCGCGTCCAGGGCAGGAAGCTGGAGTCCCCGTGGAGCTGGTGGGCGCGGCCCCCGCAGAGGCCTGAGGCGTCCGGCGCGATGGCAGGGGCCGCCCCCGGGGCGACGGGAGGGGCCGCGCGGCTCGCCACGCCCGCCACGCCCGCCGCCCGGCGCGTCGTCCAGGGCGAGCGGGCCAGAGGCGCGGCGAAGATGCTCCAGGTCCTGGTGCTCCAGGTGAGCGAGCGGCCCGCGCACGGACGGTCGGGCCCGGGTCGGTGCAGGCGGGAGGCTGGAGTGCGGGTGGGGGTCGCTTCAGAAGGGGGCGCGTGCGCTGTTCCCGACGACCCCGGAGGGCGGTTGCTGCGAGCTGTCTCCCACTAGGTGTGCGTTCCTGACTCGGGCAGGTTGGCAGGTGTGTTGGTGCCCCGCACACCCCAGCCCACGTCCGCCCTAGGTCAGGGCCCTCGCGGGGAACCGTGGACCTGGCTCCCGCCCTTCCCCCGCCGCCCTCGGGGCTCGGCTTCCGGGACCCCCCCCCACACGCCCTCTCCTCACGCGGGTGTCCTGGTCCCCGGGGCGGGCATGGGCCTCCACCTTGGAGACTTGAGGTGCAGGGAGGGCTCCCGAGGAAGCCGGAGGGGAGGCGCTGGAGGAGGGAGTTTACAAACCGGAGCCAGAGTGTGGGATGGGGAGGGGCGCCGCGAAGGAGGGGGATGGGTGGTGTCTGTGTTCTGTGGATTCACCCGACCAGAGCGTCACACACCCCCGAAGCCGCTGACTCCTTGCAAGGAGGCCTGGCTCTCAGACTTTTCAATCTGTTTTATTTATTTCACAGAGTTAGAGACAGTGAGAGAGACAGACAGACGGACAGAAAGGTCTTCCTTCCTTTTGTTCACCGCACAAATGGCCGCCACGGCCAGCGTGCTGCGCCGATCAGAAACCAGGAGCCAGGTGCTTCCTCCTGGTCTCCCATGCGGGTGCAGGGCCCAAGCACTTGGGCCATCCTCCACTGCCCTCCCGGGCCACAGCAGAGGGCTGGACTAGAAGAGGAGCAACTGGGACTAGAACCCGGCGCCCATATGGTTCGCTGGCGCCCCAGGCAGAGGATGAACCAAGTGAGCCATGGGGTCGGCCTCGGCTCTCAGACTTTGAAGGGATTTCAGGTCTCCCTGGGAGGCTCCTCTGCACTAGTCAATGTTCTCCATCAGTCCTAAATATGTTAGTCCCAATTCCTTCCTGTGAAAGGGCTCTCACCCATCCTGCCACGTGCACGCCCGTGGGTGCAGGACTTGGGCAAGAAGTGCTGGGCTCGTGCCCTCCTGCTTGGGAACCCGTCTGTGTGTTGGGCCCTGGAACCTGCTTATGTCTGCCCTCAGCTCTGCCCGGCCTCCACTTATGACTGCGACCTGGCTCACCCTTGGAGCAAATCTTCTGTCCCTTATAGGAGTATGTGCCCCAGTGAGGTCCAGGTTCTGGCTGTCCTGATCCAGATTGATGTGGCATTTCCATGGATACGGTGCCCCCTCCCACCCTGTGCCCATCAACAGGTGATGGGGTACCCTCAGGGTGGTGTGCATGGAGGATGGGAAATTATTTAGCTTTCACATTAGTTAGTTTGGAGGTGTCCTCTTACACATGAGGATGTCATATGAAGTGAGGTGAGCCAAGCAGAAAGGCCCACGTGCTGTATGATTCTGTGGGCGAGTTGAATGGCAGCTGCCAGAGGTTGGGTTTGTGCGTACAGGACAGAGATTCACTTTTGCAAGGTGAGGAATTCTGGAGATGGCTAGTGCTCATGGTTGCACAACAGTGCCAGTCTACGTAATGCTACTGAACTGTACACTTAAAATTGCCCAAAAGGATGAATTTTATCTGGAGTTTGCCACGACTTTTTAAAAAGATTTACTTATTTGAAGAACAGAATGACAGAGACCAACAGAGAGGGAGGTCTTCCATCCACTGGTTCATTCCTCAAATGGCCGCAACAGCCAGATCTGGCAGAGTCTGAAGCCAGGAACCAGGAACTCCATCCGGGCCTATCATGTGGGTGGCAGGGGACCAAGCACTGGGACCCCGAGGCACATTCCCAGGGAGCTGGATCAGAAGTGGAACAGGCGGGACTCGAACTGGTTCTTGGTGGTCATGAGACAGGAACCCGGCAGAGAAGAGAAGCAGCGACCCAGAAGACAGCGGCCTCCCTGAGTGACGCAGACAGAGGCGAGAGCTGTACCTGGAGAGCCGCATCACCAGGAGCCCTGTAGCAGGGCAGCTGTGCTGTTCCTGAAGAGTCCGGCCTGCAGGAGACTCTGCCACATCTGGCGGGGCCGAGACCTCTCCTGGCTAAGGAGGGCCGAGAAGAGCTGTTGGCTGCCAGGAATGGGAGGAGGGCTCGCACGCCCCAGCTGGTTAGGTGCCGCGTGTGATGTCTGCATCGCACATCAGGGTGCCTGTTCAGATCTGACCGCTCAGCTTCTGGTCCAGCTTCCCGTGTGCTCACATGGGAAGGCAGCGTATGATGGCCCAAGTACTTTGACCCCTGCCCCTGTGTAGGAGGTCAGAGTGGAGTTCCTTCCCTCCTCCCAGACTTGGCTGTTGTGGGCATTTGGGGAGTGAACCAGCAGATGGAAGAGCTCTCTCCCCATCCCCCACCTTGCTCTTGCTGTCCATCTCTCTCTGTCACTCTGCTTTTCAAATACATAAGTACACACAGCAAATATGAGGAAAGCATCCCGGGCCACACACGTCTGTGTTTGAAATCTGGGAGGCCGTAGCACCCTGATGGCTGGGCACGTGGCCTTGGAGAGTGGCAGAAAGCAGTAGTCCTCGGCCTTCCCTGGGAAGCTCCTGGAGGAACTGGCAACTAGAACTGTGTGTGCTGCTGTCTGCAAAAACTGGGCCTGGCTTGCATTTTACAGGTTTTAGAAGCAGATTTTTTTTTTTAATGAAACATTCTAGCAGCCTCAACATTTAACATTAAAAAATTTATTTATGTATTTTCATTGGGAAAACAGGTCAGCAGAGTTCTTCCATCTGCTGGTTTACTCCAGAATGCCCACAGCAGCCAGGGCTGGGCCAGGCCAAAGCTGGGAGCCTAGAGCTCAGTCCTGGTCTCCCACGTGGGTGACAGCGCCACAGTGCTCGGGCCATCATCTGCTGCCTGACCAGTAGGCACGTTGGCAGGAAGCTGGATTGGTGGTTGTGTGGCCTTGATGTGAACCAGGCACTCTGAGTGTGCCAAGCCGTGAGCTGACTGCTGCCCCAAACGCCCACCCCTAAGAATGCTTTGTAAACGTCTTTCCTAAATTACTCTTTGGAAAATTTTCAAACACAAAACAGCATCATGAATGCCTGTGTGTACTACACCCACACTAACTGGTTGGTAACGCTTTGCTGCGTTTGCACTTCAGAAATATGTGTATGTAAAAATTACTTTTTCTTTTTTGGTTGAGCCATTTGAGAATGAGTCTAGAACTCAGAGCACTTAAGTGATTTTTCTAGGAACAAAGCCTTCCTCTTATAGAACTATAATGTAATCATCACACTTGAGAAATTTAATGTTGGTGCAAGTCTGTTACCTGATACACAGTCTGTACTCCCTTTGTCCTGATAAGGTCTACTGTAGCTTGTTTTTTCTGATAAAGAACCCAGAACTACACATGCATTTAATTGTCATGGCCTTGTAGAGTTCATTCAGGCAAGACATTGGTCTATCTTTGATGATACTGAAATTTCTGAAGAATAAGGGCAGTCACTTTGCAAAGTATTCCTCAATAATTATAACTATATTAATATATTTAGGTTAGACACTTTTAGTAAAAATGCTACATAAGTTATGCCACGTCAGAGGACAAGATGTTTTAAAAAAAAAATTTGATGCTGGGGCCAGCATTGTGGTATAGCAAGGTAAGCTACCACCTGTGATGTCAGGACCCCATATGGGCACCTGTTCAAATCTCATCTGCTCCACTTAAGATCTAGCTCCCTGCTAATGTGCCTGGGAAAGCAACAGAAGATGACACAAGTGCTTGGGCCTCTGCCACCATGTGGGAGACCCAGATGAAGCTCTTGGCTTCAGCCTGGTCCAGCCCTGGTCATTGCAACCATTTGGGGAGTGAATTGGTGGGTGGAAGATCTCTCTCTGCCCCCCTCTCTGCCTCCCTCCCTCTCTAACTCTGCGTTTGAAATAAATAAGTAAATCTTTTTAAAAAATTCAGATTAATTTAAAAATTTTAACTTTTTATTAGAAAATACATTGGAGATGCAGAAAAGTGTGGGAAATAGTATCAATATTGGGACACCCACCAAACTCTTATCTATTTGAAAGGTAGAGACACAAGGAGAGACAGAGCTCTCCCAAACCTTTGTTCACACCCCAGATGCCCACAGTAGCCAAGGCGGGGCCAGGCCAAAGCTTGGAGCTGGGAACTCACCCTGAGTCCCCCACACTGAGGACAGGGACCCAGTCACTCAAGCCATGGTCAAGAGGCCTCCTAGAGTGTGCACTGATTAGCAGCAAGCTGGAATCTGCATCAGAACGTGGACGGAAACCTAAGCACTCCCATGTGGAATGCAGACCCGGCCTGAGGATTCACTGCTATGACAAAAGCCCACCCCTATTTTTTAATTGATGTATAATTTATTTACAGAAAAATTCATTCCTTTTTGTGTAGAATTCTGTATTTTGAAAAATGCATAGCATCGTGTAATCACCCCCACAGTCAAAATGCAGAAGCATTTCCTCACTTCCCCATATTCCCATGATGACGCTCCTTTGTAGCTGTATCTTTCTCCACCTGTAATGCTTTATAAAGAAGATTGTTTTCTGCTGCTATTAGTTTTTCTTTTCTAGAATGTCACAGAAATGGGTGCGTGCAGAATCCCAGAGCAGTAGTGGCCTTTCACTGTGGCTTCTTCAAAGACGACACATTGGATACTGCTTTGTGTTGCTGCGTAGGGTCAGTGGCAGAGTAGTATTCCGTTGTGTGCACACACAGCAGTTTATACTCACAGGCCACTGGAGTTGTTTCAGTTTAGGGAGATGATGAACAGCATTGCTATCATCTTTGCATACAGGTAGTTGTATGGACTCGAGTTCATTTCATTTGGGAGAATAACAAGGATGGAATTACTTGTGTTTTAACTTTATGAGAAACCGATGGACTGTGTTCCAATATAACTGCCTTTTTGCATTCCTGTCAAAAATGTCTGAGTTCCCTTTTTCTCTCTCTCACTGTCTAACTTTGCCTGTCTAATAAAAAGGTGGGGGGGGGGAGGCGGTTCTGTGGCTCACTTGGTTAATCCTCCGCCTGCGGCGCCGGCATCCCATGTGGGCTCTGGGTTCTAGTCCCGGTTGCTCCTCTTGCAGTCCAGCTCTCTGCTGTGGCCCGGGAAGGCAGTGGAGGATGGCCCAAGTGCTTGGGCCCTGCACCCCATGGGAGACCAGGAGGAAGCACCTGGCTCCTGGCTTCGGGTTGGCGCAGTGTGCCGGCCATAGCAGCCATTTGGGGGGTGAACCAACGGAAGGAAGACCTTTCCGTCTGTCTCTCTCTCTCTCACTAACTCTAATAAAAAAAAAAAGTCTGAGTTCTATTTGCTCTTCATCCGTATATACAATTAGTATTGTCAGGTTTTTTGTTTGTTTTTTAAAGATTGATGATTTCGACAGGCAGAGTTAGAGATCTTCCATCTGCTGGTTCACTCTTTTTTTTTTTTTTTTTTTTTTTTTACAGAGTGGACAGTGAGAGAGAGACAGAGAGAAAGGTCTTCCTTTGCCGTTGGTTCACCCTCCAATGGCTGCTGCTCCCGGTGCACTGCGGCCGGTGCATCACGCTGATCTGATGGCAGGAGCCAGGTGCTTCTCCTGGTCTCCCATGGGGTGCAGGGCCCAAGCACTTGGGCCATCCTCCACTGCATTCCCAAGCCACAGCAGAGAGCTGGCCTGGAAGAGGGGCAACCGGGAGAGAATCCGGCGCCCCAACTTGGACTAGAACTCGGTGTGCCGGCGCCACAAGACGGAGGATTAGCCTATTGAGCCGCAGCACCAGCCTTGGTTCACTCTTGAATTGACCGCAAAGGTGGGAGCTGGGCCAGGCCAAAGCCAGGAGCCCCGACTCCATCTGGGTCTCTTTTGTGGGTGCAGGGGCTCAAGCACTTGGGCCATCCTCCACTGCTGTCCCAGGCAATTACATTACAGGGAGCTGGATTGGAAGTAGAGCAGCTGTGACTGGAACCCACGCCCTTATGGGATGCAGGGGTTGCAGCAGCTTTACCGGCTAGGCCTTAGCGCCAGTTTATAAATTGTAGCCATTCTAGTAGGTGGGCAATGGTATCTCATTGTGGTACTAATTTGCATTTCCTTGTCACCAGCTTGTTTGCCATCTTTGGTGAGGTATATGTTAAGATTTGTACATTCTTCTAATAATTATGAACTCCTTAAAGTTCTTTATATATTACAAAGTTCTTTGTTAGATGTATGATGTGTGAATACTTCCTCCCAGTTTCCTTTCTCTTATGTTTTTCAAGGAGCAGAAGGTTTTAATTTGGATGGACTTTAATTTATCAGTCTTTGCTTCTATGAATTACACTTTTGGTAATGTTATCTTTGTCTAATTTAGCCACAAAGGTTGCCTCCTATTCTTTTAGGAGTTTCACATTTAGCTATGTGATCCATCTGACTTAATTTTTTGTTTGGGGTCAGGAATGGATGGAGGTTTTGTTTTATTTGCATGTGGGTATCTAATTGCTGCAGGACCATTTGTTGAAAAGAGTATACTGTGTACATTGCATTCCTGTGTGCCTTTATCAAACAGGAGCTGACCATGTTCACGTGTGTCCCTTTGTGTGTGTGTGTCCTATGGAGCTCAGCACCTGTGCTTTGTCCAGTGCCACCCTCGCCTGATGGCTGTAGTCTCACGGCTGAGACTGGGACTTGAGGTCGGATAGTGAGTCCTCCAGTTGTGTTCTTCTTTCTCATGATTAGTTAGGCTGTTTGAATTCCTTTGATTTTATTTAACCAAAGATTTATTTTTATTTATTTGAAAGTGAGAGTTACAGAGAGAGGTGGAGCCAGAGAGAGAGGTCTTCCCTCTGCTGGTTCACTCCCCAAATGACTGCAATGCCTAGAGCTTATCTGATCTGAAGCCAGGAGCTTCTTCCAGGTCTCCCACGCAGGTGCCGGGCCCCAAGGACTTGGGCCATCTTCTGCTGCTTTCCCAGGCCATAGCAGAGAGCTGGATCGGAAGTGGAGCAGCCAGGACTCAGACTGATGCCTATATGGTTTGCCATTGCTGCAGGCTGTGGCTTTAACCCGCTGCACCACAGCACCAGCCCCTAATTCCTTTGTCTTTCCAAGGAGGATCTCATTATTAGCATGCTGATTTGTAACCACCCCTTCCCTGCAAAAATCAACCAGTAAAACCTGTTGGAATTGCGTTGTGTTTCTAGAGCACTTCAGGGGAAAACAGCCGTTTCTTAATTACGGCCCCCACAGGTGCTAGGGGGGTTCCCACCCCCAGCACTGCGCAGCATCGCGTGAACGGCCTCCATTACTGTCAGCCACCCCTCAAGGCGCATAGCCCATGGTGCTGAGGGTCCAGTTGGGCCCTCCGCTGAGGTGGATGGACAACCCCTGCCCCAAGGGTGACCTTTTTCGTTTGATCAGTAATTGTTTTTATGATCTTGTCCTCATCACCTATTTGTATACAAAAGTTGCTTAAAATTTTAAAACCAATCTAAAGAGACAAAAACTAAAGGATCGCTGCATTTATTTTATTGGGCAGCTGTTTCCTCAAGCTCCGGCCTGGGTAAATCAGTCCACTTCCGGAGTTTCTCTGCAGCCACCGGCCCTGCTGGTCTCTTTAGGGCTGACCCTCCTGTTTGAGAGGCTCAGCTTGTATGGTATTGCTGGATTTGAGCTGCACTCCAGTTTCAGCCCACCTGCCTGTCTGTTGTGGTGGGTCCAGGGAGCTATCTTGTGGACTTTGACTGTAGTAGGGGTGGATGGAACAAGGGTCTGTTTATTTCTAAGGGTTTGTTTTATCTGGTTGAAGGCTTTTTTATTTGATTTAAAGATTTTATTTATTTGAGAGGTACAGTTAGGCAGTGAGAGGGAAAGACAGAGATAAAGGTATTCCTTCCGTTGTTTCACTCCCCAGTTTGCCACAATGGCCAGAGCTAAGCTGATCCGAAGCCAGGAGCCAGGAGCTTCTTCCCGGTCTCCCACGCGGGTGCAGGGGCCCAAGGGCTTGGGCCATCTTCTATTGCTTTCCCAGGCCATAGCAGAGAGCTGGATCGGAAGTGGAGCAGCTGGGACTCCAACCAGCGCCCATCTGGGATGCCAGCAGTTCAGGCCAGGGTGTTAACCCGCTGCACCATAGCGCCAGCCCCGAGAAGGCTTTTTTACAATAGAGGACTTTTCCCCACTTTGTGGCTTTCTAAGTCTGGAATTTGCAGGTCTAACAAGCAAATTAGATACAACAGGATCTAAAACAAAAAGATTGAATCGTTATTAGAGTACCTAAGAAATGTGTTCTCTAAACCAGGAGCAGGTTTTCTCACAGAGAGAGGCATGTAGGCCTGGCCAGGTACGTATGAGGCCCGACCTCTCTCTGTCTTTACATGGGATAGTGGAAGAGACATCATAAGAAAGGTGTGAACCTCTTGAGGGAAGACGCCCTGTTGACTCCATTACCTAGGCGGCCTGGGAGAAGAGCTGGCTTGAACAGGAGGTTAGTACAGAAGAGGCGGCACTTCTGAAAGGAAGATTGCAGTCCTGCCTGTCCTGACCCGAGGCCTTGCCCTCAAAGGCAGTAGTTATCTTGGAAGCTGGCAGAGTAAAGGGCTCTTTGAGCTTGGAGCCAGTAGGATCTGTGGTTCTAACCTGGGATCCCTTCAGCCCCAAGGCAATTCCATTCACTCAGCTCTTGACAAAATTTGGTAGAGGCTGGCTTTTTTCAGGATGGCTGTTTGCCCCATCTCCTGGCTTTCCAAATTGAAGCCTGATGCCATTTGGGATGGACTGGCCTCACTGGGTCTTTTTGATGGCAGAACACTGTGTAAAGTAGCTATTAGTTGGCTTGACAGCTATCTTTACATTCCTCCTGCTAAAGCAGACCACAGAGGCATCCTCTAGGATGTCAGTTAAGGGGTTGTTGCATTCTGTCCTTAATCTTTGGTGGCTGAGCTAGAAGTCTGTAGTCACAGGCATGTTTTGACAGTTTTTTTTTTTTTTTGAAACAATGCAGTGCCCATGAGGAGAGCTATGTTCTTTAAGTAAGTCAAAACATGAAGATGGTTTCACTAATTTGTCTATAAATTTTGTTATTAATTTGCCAAGAACAACTTTAACTTGGACTTTAGAGGGAGCAATGAGCACTGTATTATACCTCTAACTATATTGTTTTTAGATAAATAGTACACCTTTATGGTTGCAAATACCTAACACAAGTGCAACTTGTTTGACCAGCAGACCCAAATGCAAACATGTCAATAACTTAAAAAAAAATTTTTTTTTTAGTTTTTCTTTACCAACAAATTGAGAACAGCCTATTTATCATATTTATTTAAGTCAGGTGCACCAGAAAGGTAATTTGTGTTAATTTAGCAGTTTTTAATAATTTTTATATAGACACACAATCTGCACATAAGTATCTGGCTCCTGCCATCGGATCAGCCCAGTGCGCCGGCTGCAGCGGCCATTGGAGGGTGAACCAACGGCAAAAAGGAAGACCTTTCTCTCTGTCTCTCTCTCTCACTGTCCACTCTGCCTGTTGGAAGAAAAAAAAAGAAAAGAAAAGACAAAAAAAAAAATTAATGGGGCTGGCTCTGGTGCAACAGGTTAACGCCCTGGCCTGAAGCGCCGACATCTCATATGGGCGCTGGCTCCTGGCTTCAGATTGGCACAGCTCCGGCCATTGCGGCCAATTGGAGAGTGAACCAGCAGATGGAAGACCTCTCTCTAACTCTTGACTTTCAAATAAAGAAATCTTAAGAGTGTTAATTTTTTTTATCTATGACGTCAGTAACCACCTGAGGCTCTTGACATGAGCTGCATAGGTTAAGGAAGCCTTTTGAGTCCACAACTCTCAGTATTTGGACAAGGCCATAAGCAAAGTGGAAGTTCTCTCCTCCCTTTAGAGAAAAGTACATCCTCTTTTGATGGCTGCTGCTTTCCACTGGGGCCTCACGGAGATCCTTCATGTAGAACATTTTTTGCCACAGTGTCTTAGCTTTCTATGCTTGACATGTAAAACAAGTCCATATTTAAACAGACTTTTAAAACTTTGAAACTTTTAGAACTCAGCTGTTTTTAAACAAGTAGAACTTAATGAGACAAGGATTATCTCAGTAGGATACAAAAAGACTATTTTCCCAAATATCTATTAACACTTATGTATTTCATCAACCTCATTGCTTTTACAGAGGATCAGATTTTAACCTTACGTCAAAAAAAAAAAAAAAACAGATTGATATTTAGCAACTACCCAGATTGTTAGGGTTGGAATAGCTGGGGTTCTGGCCTTTTGTACCCCCCCCCCCCCGCCGCCACGGGATGAGAGAACTGACATCAACGGAGACAGGTCACTTCATTAAGGCAAAGAGGGAAAAGCATCCTGTTCTAGAAAAGTCTGGTCTGGAGTGCACTTGGGGCTGGGGTTTTACCTGGTTAAGGAGGGAGTTTGCCACTGTCGCTGTGGGGGAGGGAGAGGACTTTGCAGCTGGTGGAAAGTGGAACTAGGGGGCTCTGGGAAGCCTTGGGAACTTTCCTCAAATCTAATTAGAAAGCTGCCCTGTGCAGCTCATCTATTTAATTAGTTGTTTTGCAAGGAGTCTGGGGGAGGTTGCACCTGGTTCCCCAACCAGAGGAGGTTGCACTGGTTGTCAGAAGGAAGGGAGGAAATGGGGAGGGGGTGGGCTGAGGGCAGAAGGAATGGGGAAGGGGCCATGAGCCCTTTACAGATGACTGAAGATACTGGCATTGTATCATGCTTTGTCTGAATTAATGTCAGAACTACATTTATATGGAATTTTATTTTTTATAAAACTGGAAATCAGTTTTATCAACCTGAGATCTGTTAAATGGCCATTTTTCATTTAGTCACCTGCTGTCTGGCAAGGGTTAGCATCATTGCAGAACCTGTAATGGTTGCATAGAAGCCAATAGGGATTACAGTTGAAGCCTTCATAGGTAAGCAGATGACAGCCACATTTCATTCCCAGGACAGATTTCTCTTTCTTCTTTGGACCTTGGGAAAGCCTCTAGCACAACTTCAATGGTGTCAGCTAGAAACAAGTTTAAGTAAAAGACAAAGGCCTCTGCCACACTTGGGGAGGCTCGGTTCCTGCACCCTGCTTGGCTGTTGCCGTGAGAGCACAGGCTCTTGTTCTGCAGGGAGGGCTCTGCTCCGGCACTGAACCCTGAGCTGCTTCCCGCCCTCTGGTTGGCGGGCTCCACTCTTTCCTTGGGGTGAGTGTCCGGGCTTTTTTGTTTGTTTGTTTGTTTGTTTTTTGTTTGGAGGCCAGAGACTAGTTAAAGCAGTGAAAACAGATTTTATTCAGTACCTCCTGAGGAGAGCTGAGCTCCATTACCAGTGGTGCGGAGGTGCCTGGGTGTTTTAAAGGGAGGGCTGGGGTTGGCACAGCTCAAGGGAAGAGTGAGAAGAGGTCATTCAGGGTAAATGCGTGATCCCAGCTGTGTGTGCTAGCTGGAAGTTATGGAAGTTAGCACGCTGTCTTCTTGCAGAAACTGGCATGGCGGCCCTGGCCTCATAGGAGTGGCTACTGAGCAGGGACACACTTCCAGATTTGTAAGCTTTTTTGAGTGAAGCTTCTAAGAACGGAAGGTTGGGGCCTGCCTCAGATGATAGCCTGAACAGTCAGTTCTTCTGGCATTGTGGAGCTTATTCAGGCAGGCAGGCAGGCTTGCTTATTTATCAATTTTATTTAAGAGTGACAGGGGTCGGGGGAGAGAAATAGCTCTTATCTACTGATACACTTCCCAAACGCCTACCATGGCCAGGACTGGACTGAAGCCAAAGCTGGCAGTAGGGAACCCATTCCAGGTCTCCTGCATGGGTAGCAGGAACCCAGTTGGGCCATCACTGCTGCCTCCCAGGCTCTGCATTAGCAGGAAGCTGGAGTCAGGAGCTGGAACTGAATATTGAATCTTTAGCACTCTGGTGGGGGGATTCAGTGAGTGTCATGACTGTTAGGCCACATGCTCACCACTCAAGTGAGCACTTTAATGAATAATTGCAGTCATCCCAGGGTTGTGGCCTTGTGCTGCTGGAAGCCGGAATCTGGTTGTCTCTGAGTGCGAAGGACTGAATGGAGCCACATGCCCGGAGTGCTGTTTCTAGGGGCAGCAGCTGTAACTGCGTGCTCCTCTGAGCCCTGCACTGCTCACTTACTCAGTACTCCTTGCTGTCTCCCCCATTGCCGTTCAGGACTTGGCAAGGGTGGGAGGGGTGTTGATGTGCAGACATCAGGGCTCCCTCTATGGCTCTATTTCAGAATTTCTCCCCCTAATCCTCACTGGCACCGACAGCTCTGATTCCCCGAGCCACAGTGTGACTTTGTGTTGCGTTGTTGCCACTCTGTACAACTGGGAGGTGTTCTGGGATAGTGCCCAGTGAAGTTCCTTCTTTCGAGGGTCAGCTCTCCAGTGTCTGTTGCTTATGCTAGCTCTTCATTTATTTTGTGTTTTTTCAGGGTTCATAATTGTGCTGTGTGTGTAACTTATACACTATTTTGCCCTTGCCAGAATGACTGCTGTTCATTTTCCAGTTATTTATTATGAGAATAGTCAAACATTCAGAAAAATAATACGATTACTAAGATGAACTCTTCTATTCCTGCCACTGGTAACTTAGACTCCATATCTCTGGGTGTTTCTGCTTCCATACCTTTTCAGTAGACAGAGTTAGGGAAAACCTCTGAAAACTCGTGAGTTCTGGCCGGCGCCGTGGTTCACTATGCTAATCCTCCGCCTGTGGCACCGGCACCCCAGGTTCTAGTCCCAGTTGGGGCACTGGATTCTGTCCCAGTTGCTCCTCTTCCAGTCTAGCTCTCTGCTGTGGCCCGGGAAGGCAGTGGAGGATGGCCTATGTCCTTGGGCCCAAAACCTGCATGGGAGACCAGGAGGAAGCACCTGGCTCCTGGCTTCAGATCGGCGCAGCATGCTGGCTGTAGCGGCCATGTGGGGGGTGAGCCAACAGAAGGAAGACCTTTCTCTCTCTCTGTCTCTCACTGTCTAACTCTGCCTGTCCAAAAAAAAAAAAAATCATGAGTTATTTTTTAAAATTTAATTTTATTTATTTGAAAGAGTTACAGAGAGAGGTAAAGACAGAAAGAGTGTTCTTCCATCTGCTGGTTCATTCCCCAGATGGCTACAACGGCCGGAGCTGTGCCAATCCGAACCCAAAAGCTTCCTCCAGGTCTCCCACGTGGATGCAGGGGTCCAAGGACTTGGGCTATCTTCTACTGCTTTCCCAGGCCACAGCAGAGAGCTGGATCAGAAGTGGAGCAGCTGGGACTCGAACCGGCACCCATATGGAATGCTGGCGCTTCAGGCCAGGGCTTTAACCCACTGCACCACAGCGTCTGCCCCAAATCATGAGTTCTTAGTGATGTTGTCAATCAAACTTAATTTTGGGGGGCTGGTGCTGTGGCATAGTAGGCTAAGCCTTTGCCTGTGGTGCCGGCATCCCTTATGGGCGCCAGTTCATGTCTTAGCTACTCCTCTTCTATCCAGCTCTATTGTATGGCCTGGAAAAGCAGTAAAAGATGGTCCAAGTATTTGGGCCCCTGCACCTGCATGGGAGACCCAGAAGAAGCTCCTGGCTCCTGGTCTCGGATCTGCCCAGCTCTGGCCATTGTGGGCATTTGGGGAGTGAACTAGCGGATGAAAGACCTTTTTCTCTGTCTCTCCCTCTCTCTGCAACTCTACCTCTCAAATAAATAAAATCTTTTTAAAAATTTAATTTTCCATTTTATAATTCTTTTCCCTAACAATAAAAATCTTGGTTTCTAATAACAAGAGTAGATAAGACCCATTCAGAGAATTCAGTCGAAGTTTCATCCTTATTCTTTCTACTCCATTCTTTTCTCCTGTAGGAGGTAATCTGTATTTGTTTTGGTTCATCTGCTGTCATTTAAAAAATATGAGCAGGCTGTATATATATTCATACTTATTTTTCTTACACAAAAAGAATACTAAAAATGTTCTGAACCTTTTATATATATGGATGTTTTAATAGGTATTTTAATAATAAGAATATTTTTAATATTTATATTTTTAAGCTACAGGAGACCAAATAGAACTGATTGCTTTTTGAGTTGTAATACATAATTGAGAATTACATATTATTGATTACATGTTTTAAATTTTATCTTTGGCTCTTTGGTATGACCATTTAAGATAAAGGTAGTTGTCAAAAATGATAGATCACTTAAATTAGAAAGTTACATGGTTCTGAGGTTTATTTGGTTTTAAAAGAAATCATGCATGATTTTATAATCTTTTAAAAATTCTGCAGGTTGAAGACCCAGATTGCTTCTGGGTTATTATAAAAGGATGTAGTCCCTTTTTGGATCATGAAGTCGACTATCAAAAACTAAATAGCGCCATGAATGGCTTCTATAACAGCATGTGTAAAGATACAGAAATAAAACCATCAGTGTTGGAAGAAGGACAGGTATGTATCTGAATGCACTTTATTTATTGTATCTTTATTATTTATTTATGTGCCATCAGTTACCCGTAAGCAGGTTTTGAAGGTCTGGGTTCTGCAGGAGGCAGCCTGTGAGTTGGTGCTGGTCAAACTGGCTGTGAGTAGTATTCTCTGGCACCCCCTCCCGGGCCTGAGCTCTGTGCCTTTTGACTTAAAAAAGCAACTTATAAAAAGTAGTAGCAGCCAGGACTTGAACTGACACACATATGTGATGCCAGCACTGCAGGCAGTGGCTTTACCTGCTGCACCACAGCACCGGCCCTGTTAATAGGCTTTTTAATTTCTGCTTGTTTGCTGGGTGAACATGATCTCTTGTTTTAACTTGCATTTTTTCACTTGCAAAGTTGGGTATCTCTTTAGTGTTTATTGTGTGTGTGTGGAGAGAGACTGATTTACCTGTTATTTTAGATTGATATTTCTCTTTAGTTATTTGACTTTATCTTATTAGAAATCTAATATTTGTTTAAAAAGAAAAGCTCATTAAGTATTTTTTATGTGAATAGTTTTAGAACTGCTATATTGTACTTTATCCTTGTAATTTTTTTTATTCGAAAGTCAGAGTTAGAGAGAGAGAGAGAGAGAGAGAGAGAAATATCTTCTATCTACTGGCTTACTCCCCAGATGGCCACAATGGCTGGTTCTGGGCCAGGTGGAATCTGGGAGCTCCATCTGGGTCTCCCATGTTGGTAGCAGTGGCCCAAGCACTTGGGCTACATTCTGCTACTTTTCCTAGGCCATCAACAGGGAGCTGGATTGGAAGTAGAGCGGCCTGGAAATGAACCGGTGCCCATAATGGGATGGTGGCTTCACAGATGGTGGCTCCACCTGGGACCCCGTAATACCTGCCCCCTGTAATTATCTAGATGTAGTGTAGATACTACCTTTCTTAGTAAAAATAAAAATAACTACTACTTTTGAACATTGATTATGTCTAGGCTGTGGGGTAAATGTTCTCTATATACTTCCTCATTGTTGTTTTTTTTTTTTTTTTTTTTTTTTTTTTTTGTAAGAGTTAGAAGTAGAGTCAGCGAGAGAGCGAATCCATTCCTTCCATTGGTTCTCTCACCAAAAATCCGCAGTGGCCAGAGCTGAGCTGATCCAAAGCCAGGAGCCAAGAGTTTCTTCCAGGTCTTCCACGCAGGTGCAGAGACCCAAGGACTTGGGCCATCCTCTACTGCTTTCCCAGGCCATAGCATAGAACTGGATCAGAAGAGGAGCAGCCAGGACATGAACCACTGCCCATATGGGATGCCAGCACTGCAGGCTGGGCTTTAACCCACTGCACAACAGCACGCCTCACCCCCCAGAGTTGAGTTGACCTGAAGCCAGGAGCCAGGAACCTTCCCTGGGCCTCCCACATGGGCACAGGGGCCCAAGGACCCGGGCCATCCTCTGGTGCCTTCCCAGGTCATTGCATAGAGCTGGATTGGAAGTGGAGCAGACAAGATCCGAACTAGCACCCACATGGGATGCAGGATGCTGGCACCACAGGCCTAGGCCCTAAGACGTTGAACCACAGCACTGGTCCTTTATTTATCTTTTTTGAAAAAGATTTTCTTGGCCAGCTCCGTGGCTCACTAGGCTAATCCTCTGCCTGCAGCGGTGGCACCCCGGGTTCTAGTCCCAGTCAGGGCGCCGGATTCTGTCCCAGTTGCTCCTCTTCCAGGCCAGCTCTCTGCTGTGGCCTGGGAGTGCAGTGGAGGATGGCCTGAGTGCTTGGCCCCTGCACCTGCATGGGAGACCAGGAGGAGGCACCTGGCTCCTGGCTTCGGATTGGAACAGTGCACTGGCTTCAATGCGCCGCCCGTGGCAGCCCCTTGGGGGGTGAACCAACGGAAAAAGGAAGACCTTTCTCTCTCTCTCTCTCTCTCTCTCACTCTCTCTCTCACTCTCTCACTCTCACTGTCCTACTCTGCTTGTCAAAAAAAATAAATAAAATAAAAAATATTTTATTTTTTTTAACTTTTATATAATGAATATAAATTTCCAAAGTACAGCTTATGGATTACAATGGCTTCCCCCCATAACGTCCCTCCCACCCAGAACCCTCCCCTTTCCCACTCCCTCTCCCCTTCCATTCACATCAAGATTCATTTTCGATTCTCTTTATGTACAGAAGATCAGTTTAGCATACATTAAGTAAAGATTTCAACAGTTTGCTCCCACACAGAAACATAAAGTGAAAAATAATAGATGATTTTTAAATGATGATGAAATCAGATCAGACCTATTGTCATGTTTCATCCCAGTGAGAGTCAAGTTGGGAATTGATAATTTCTTTTTTTTTTTTTTTTACAGAAGATCAGTTTAGTATACATTAAGTAAAGATTTCAACAGTTTGCACCCCCATAGAAACACAAAGTGAAATATACTGTGTGAGTACTCGTTATAACATTAAATCTCACTGTACAGCACATTAAGGACAGAGATCCTACATGAGGAGTAAGTGCACAGTGACTCCTGTTGTTGACTTTACAAATTGACACTCCTGTTTATGGCATCAGTAATCTCCCTATGCTCCAGTCATGAGTTTCCAAGGCCATGGAAGCCTTTTGAGTTCTCCAACTCCTATCTTGTTTAGACAAGGTCATAGTCAAAGTGGAGGTTCTCTCCTCCCTTCAGAGAAAAGTACCTCCTTCTTTGAAGACCTGTTCTTTCCACTGGGATCTCACTCACAGAGATCTTTCATTTAGGTTTTTTTTTTTTTTTTTTTTTCTGCCAGAGTGTCTTGGCTTTCCATGCCTGAAATACTCTCGTGGGCTTTTCAGCCAGATCCGAATGCCTTTAGGGCTGATTCTGAGGCCAGAGTGCTGTTTAGGACATCTGCCATTCTATGAGTCTACTGTGTATCTCGCTTCCCATGTTGGATCACTCTCCCCTTTATTTATTCTACCGGTTCGTATTAGCAGGTACTAGACTTGTTTATGTGCTTCCTTTGACTCTTAGTCCTTTCATTATGATCAATTGTGAACTGAAATTGATCACTTGGACTGGTGAGATGGCATTGGTACATGCCACCTTGATGGGATTGAATTGGAGTCCCCTGGTATGTTTCTAACTCTACCATTTGGGGCAAGTCAGCTTGAGCATGTCCCAAATTGTACATCTCTTCCCTCTCTTATTCCCACTCTTATGTTTAACAGGGATCACATTTCAGTTAAATTTCCACACTTAAGAATAACTGTATTAATTACAGAATTAAACCAGTCATATTAAGTAGAACAGACAAAAAAAATACTAACGGGGATAATGTATTAAGTTGTTAACAGTCGGGGCTATGCTGATCAAGTCACCATTTCTCATAGTGTCCATTTCACTTCAACAGGTTTCCTTTTTGGTGTTCAGTCAGTTGTCACCGATCAGGGAGAACATATGATATTTGTCCCTTTGGGACTGGCTTATTTCACTCAGCATGATGTGTTCCAGATTCCTCCATTTTGTTGCAAATGACTGGATTTCATTGTTTCTTACTGCAGTATAGTATTCTAAAGAGTACATATCCCATAATTTCTTTATCCAGTCTACCGTTGATGGGCATTTAGGTTGGTTCCAGGTCTTGGCTATTGTGAATTGTGCTGCAATAAACATTAGGGTGCAGACCGCTTTTGTGTTTGCCAATTTAAATTCCTCTGGGTAAATTCCAAGGAGTGGGATGACTGGGTCGAACAGTAGGGTTATCTTCAGGTTTCTGAGGAATCTCCAGACTGACTTCCATAGTGGCTTGACCAGTTTGCATTCCCACCAACAGTGGGTTAGTGTCCCTTTTTCCCCACATCCTTGCCAGCATCTGTTGTTGGTAGATTTCTGTATGTGGGCCATTCTAACCAGGGTGAGGTGAAACCTCATTGTGGTTTTGATTTGCATTTCCCTGAGTGCTAATGATCTTGAACATTTTTTCATGTGCCTGTTGGCCATTTGGATTTCCTCTTTTGAAAAATGTCTATTGAGGTCCTTGGCCCATCTCTTAAGTGGGTTGTTGGTTTTGTTGTTGTGGAGTTTCTTGATCTCTTTGTAGATTCTGGTTATTAACCCTTTATCTGTTGCATAGTTTGCAAATATTTTTTCCCATTCTGTCGGTTGTCTCTTCACTCTCCTGACTGTTTCTTTTGCAGTACAGAAACTTCTCAATTTGATGCAATCCCAGTAGTTGATTTTGGCTTTGACTGCCTGTGCCTCCCGGGTCTTTTCCAGAAACTCTTTGCTTGTGCCAATATCTTGAAGGGTTTCTCCAATGTGCTCTAATAACTTGATGGTGTCAGGTCGTAGATTTAGGTCTTTAATCCATGTTGAGTGGATTTTTGTGTAAGGTGTAAGGTAGGGGTCTTGCTTCATGCTTCTGCACGTGGAAATCCAGTTTTCCCAGCACCATTTAGTGAATAGACTGTCCTTGCTCCAGGAATTGGTTTTAGATCCTTGATCAAATATAAGTTGGCTGTAGATGTTTGGGTTGATTTCTGGTGTTTCTATTCTGTTCCACTGGTCTATCCATCTGTTTCTGTACCAGTACCATGCTGTTTTGATTACAACTGCCCTGTAGTATGTCCTGAAATCTGGTGTTGTGATGCCTCCAGCTTTGTTTTTGTTGTACAAGATTGCTTTAGCTATTCGAGGTCTCTTTTGCCTCCATATGAATTTCAGCATCATTTTTTCTAGATCTGAGAAGAATGTCTTTGGTATCCTGATTGGAATTGCATTGAATCTATAAATTGCTTTTGGGAGAATGGACATTTTGATGATGTTGATTCTTCCAATCCATGAGCATGGAAGATTTTTCCATTTTTTGGTATCCTCTTCTATTTCTTTCTTTAAGACTTTGTAATTCTCATCGTAGAGATCTTTCACGTCCTTGGTTAAGTTTATTCCAAGGTATTTGATTGTTTTTGTAGCTATTGTGAATGGGATTGATCTTAGCAGTTCTTTCTCAGCCATGGCATTGTTTGTGTATACAAAGGCTATTGATTTTTGTGCATTGATTTTATATCCTGCCACTTTGCCAAACTCCTCTATGAGTTCCAATAGTCTCTTAGTAGAGTTCTTTGGATCCCCTAAGTAAAGAATCATATTGTCTGCAAAGAGGGATAGTTTGACTTCTTCCTTCTCAATTTGTATTCCTTTAATTTCTTTTTCTTGTCTGATGGCTCTGGCTAAAACTTCCAGAACTATGTTAAATAGCAGTGGTGAGAGTGGTCATCCCTGCCTGGTGCCAGATCTCAGTGGAAATGCTTCCAACTTGTCCCCATTCAATAGGATGCTGGCCATGGGTTTTTCATGCATTGCTTTGATTATATTGAGGAATGTTCCTTCTATACCCAATTTGCTTAGAGTTTTCATCATGAAAGGGTGTTGAATTTTATCAAATGCTTTCTCTGCATCAATTGAGATAATCATATGGTTTTTCTTTTGCAGTCTGTTAATGTGGTGAATCACATTGGTTGATTTGCAAATGTTGAACCATCCCTGCATACCAGGGATAAATCCCACTTGGTCTGGGTGGATGATTTTTCTGATGTGTTGTTGTATTCTATTGGTGCGAAATTTATTGAGGATTTTTGCGTCTATGCTCATCAGGGATATTGGTCTATAATTTTCTTTTAGTGCTGCATCTTTCTCTGGCTTAGGGATTAAGGTGATGCTGGCTTCATAGAAAGAATTTGGGAGGATTCCATCTTTTTCAATTGTTTGAATAGTTTGAGAAGAAATGGGATTAGTTCTTCTTTAAATGTCTAGTAGAATTCAGCAGTGAATCCATCTGGTCCTGGGCTTTTCTTTGTTGGGAGGGCCTTTATTACTGTTTCGATTTCTGTTTCAGTTATGGGTCTATTTAGGTTTTCTATGTCTTCATGGTTCACTTTTGGTAGATTGCATGTGTCCAGGAATCTATCCATTTCTGATAGATTTTCCTGTTTGCTGGCATACAAGTCCTTGTAGTAATTTCTGATGATTCTTTTTATTTCTTTTTTATGGTGTCTGTTGTTACATTTCCTTTTTCATCTCTGATTTTATTGATTTGGGTCTTTTCTTTTTTTAGTTAGTTGGGCCAATGGGGTGTCCATTTTGTTTATTTTTTCAAAAAACCACCTTCTCGCTTGGCTGATTTTTTGTAATTTTTTTTTGGATTCAATCCTGTTAATTTCTTCTCTGCTTTTAATTATTTCTCTTCTCCTACTAGATTTGGGTGTGGTTTGGCTGCAGTTTTTCTAGGTCCTTGAGCTGTGCTGAAAGCTCATTTATTTGGTACCTTTCCAATTTCTTGATATAGGCACCTATTGCTATTAACTTGCCTCTCAATACTGCTTTTGCTGTATCCCATAAGTTTTGATATGTTGTGTTGTGAAAACTTCTAAATGTTCTTATCATAAATTTTTTGAAATCCATATCTTGCATTTCTTCTATCTCATCATCTTCATAATCTTGGCTTGGGGTGTTTTGTTTATTTGGAGGCATCATAGTGTCATCGTTGATCTTGTTCCCTCGATTTCTGTGTTTGTTGCTTGGCATAGTTAATTCTTCTTTCGTCACTGTGTGTGTGTGTGTTTTTTTTTTTTAATACTATGTCTGTGTTAAGTGGACTGCCTGCTGTTGGAGGAGCCTTGGAGGCTTGAGATGGGTGTGGCCTGAGAGCTCTGCTTGGTTCTTCTGGGTTACGGGTGTGCAAAGGTGACACCCTCAGGTTATGCGTGGTAAATCTCTCCTTTTTATTTATTTATTTATTTAGGAGGTAAGTAATACCGCACCGCACTGCTGTGCAGAATTGATGGTATTTAGCTTCCGATCTCTGGCTTCTACCCAAAGAGTCTGTGCAGGCTCTGTTTCTCCTCTGGACTCCCACTGGGTTGCCTAGGCTACTGAATTGTAGTGACTCAGTTCCTTAGCTCTCCCTAGTTGTTATCTAAATCCAGAGTGAATGCCTGCTCTTTGTCTCTTGCTTGCCTTTGCAAGGTTGGCAGAGAGAGAAACTCCTCTGTACCAGTACCCCCCCACACACCTTTTTTCCTTCTCTCCTGTAGTCAGTCTGGTGAACTTTCCCGCTCCCCTCTAGATTCTGACCGCCATTTCCCCGCCAATGTCTCAGGTTACTGAGCTCACCTCCCCTTCCAGCACCGATGTGTGGACTCAGAGCCCTGGGCGTCCCTGCTCTCCCTGCTGGTGTCTGTGTGACATCCACTCCCCTTCCTGCACTGGCGCGCAGACCATGCAGCTCCCGCAGCTCGGCTTCCGCGCGGTGGGCGACCTTGTTCTCCCAGTAGGTCCTCCGAGTCACAGCCACTAGATCCGGAAGAGTTTCCTCTGCAGTTTTTTCCTGATCCTTTTTCTGAGGCTACCATAACTCCACTTTTATTAAACTAAATTTTCCTGGACTATCGGTGCGTGCCCTCACTATTCCACCATCTTGGCTCCACCCCGTCCTTCAATAAAAATATTTTATTTATTTGAGAGGTAGAGTTATAGACAGAGAAAGACGTAGAGAAAGGTCTTCCTCTGCTGGTTCACTCCCCAAATGGCTGCAGTGGCAGGAGCTGAGCTGATCAGAAGTCAGAAGCCAGGAGCTTCTTCCAGCTCTCTCACAGGGGTGCAGGGGCCCAAGCACCTGGGCTATCTCCCACTGCTTCCCAAGGCCATAAGCAGAGAGCTGGCTTGGAAGAGGAGCAGCTGGGACGCAAACTGGCCCCATACAGGATGCCGGTGTGGCAGGTGGAGGCTTAGCCTACTGTACAGAGCACAGGCCCCTATTGATCTTGCTATTTCTTTGAAAGGCAGAGAGACAGAGATCCTCAATATCCTGGGTCACTGCTCCTGGAGTCTCCCCCTGTCCCCTGTAGTGACACTGCACACCCACCCCTGTGGGCCCTGCTGAGGCCCTGACGGCGGGTCCTCCAATGCCTCTGTCCCCAGGTGCCGTTCCCCCTGGCTCTGAGGATGCGGGACATCTACATCCTGGAGGGCGAGCACGTGCTCCCGGCCATGGCATACACGGCCCTCAAGATCCATCAAAGTGAGTCCTCAGGGCCCACAGAGGCCCGGGTGCTGGGACGGCGGAGCTGGGGGTCCCCCTGCCTGTCCCTCGTGAGCAGGACTTGAGGGAGGGATGAGGGGGTTTGGGAGGCCTGGGTTCCCTTCAGGAGGGCACTGAGAATCCCCCTGTTGCATCCCCAATCCCAGGCCCCCACAGACCACAAGGAGAAGTGGCCAGGGTCATCGCACTGGAAATTGGCCCCTGAGCAGTCCCTCCAGTACTTGGCGTGACACCCAAGACATCCTGGCCCGATGACCACAGCTGTCTGCACACAGGACCCTCCTAGGACAGGTGGGTGGGTTCCCACCTGGATGTGGGCAGGGCTAGAGGGAGGTGGGGCTGTGGGAGACCCTGTGCAGTGAAGGGGAAACCAGCCGGCACTGGATCCCCTCCAGCCATCTGAGAACCCCTGGAAGGCCCAGGTGCCCTGAGCCCAGTTGTGGGGGCCGAGTGCACTCCTGTGAGCAGGGGTGGGCACGGAGGCAGGCGCTGGGGGCCCCTGCGACAGAACTCAAGGGCAACTGAGTGTGGGCTCTGCAGCTCTAGCCTCGGGCCAACAGAAGGCAGCGGGACCCAGAGCATCGCTGGCCTCTGGGCTCTGGTGGGGAGGGGTCCCCGTGCTCATCCCCTGCTGCTGCTGCCATCATGGACCTGAGCGCCTGGGTCCCCATGCAGAGCAGAGATGGGCTTGTCCCAGCTCTAGAGGCTCTAAGTGGAGGTCCAGGTGCAGGCTGTCCAGGCACTGGGGAGGCCCCACTGCGCCTCCAGATGCTGCCTCCCTGGGTGCTCCTGGGACAGTAGCGGTGACAGCCCAGTCTCACCAGGAAAGAGACAGTGGCCCAGGGGCAGAGGACACAGGGCACCCCTGCCACCTCTTTAGAAACTGCATTCCCTGTTCCCAAGGGCCTAAACCGATCTCCATGTCTGCCCTACAGCCCCCGCTCTCACCGCCATCATCTTAGGCTCAGTTCCTTTCCAGCCATGTTGGAGGGACTCAGATGTGGGTAACTCAGCGAATGCACTGTTAGGGCGCAGGAGGTCAGGTGGGGGAGGTGACGGGGTCCTGAGTTGGTGCCTGGGTCCCCAGAGATGAGAGTGAGGTGGGGAGTTCAGGGCCATCCACCCTGTGGGGCTGTGCAGGAGGAGCTGGTGGTGTCCCAGGGCTCCCCCTGCCCGGGCTGCACACACCCTCCCCTCTGGGGCCAGCAGCCTGGAAGAGTCCTCAGCGTCACACGTGGTGATGGGGACCCCAGGATGAGGTCGGGGCAAGCACCGAGCAGGCCAGACGGGAGCTGTGGTAAACAAACCGTGTCTCTTCTTGAAGCCAAGGCTATAAAACGGTGCAGCAGGCCCCTGGGGCAGGCACGCGTCTCCCAGATGCACGTTCCTGCCCCCACTGCTCCGAAGGCCAAAATCACCATTCAGGACACAGTGGCAGTGTGGGAGCAGACCAGGGGTCCCGCTACTCGTGCAGTGATGATCCGTCCTCCAGAAAGCTTTGGCCTCCGCATCGCCGAGAGGGAAGGCATGGAGGAGGAGGAGAGCTGGGAAGGCAGCCCAGAGCCCCTCGGCCTGGGCTCCCCTGTGGGGACCGCAGAGTCTCCAGGTTCTGCCAGCCCCACGGAGTCTCCAAAGTGCTCGAGGTGGGGAGGCCTGTGCCAGTGTGCCAGTCTCCCTAACCTGAGCGGGCCAGAGCACAGGGAGGACGACTCCTCCGACGCTGGCAGCCGGGAGGGCCTGTGGATGTGGGCTCCTCCACGGGCCTCGGAGCCCCCGGAACCAGGGCCCATGCAGGCTGTCCCCGCCTGGGGGCCACGGCTGAAGACTTCCCCCTACTGGCATGGCAGCCCCACGCACTCTGGGGAGAGTCACGGGCTGGAGCCGGCCAGAGCCAGCCCTGGGCTGGGAGACCAGGCCCGCGTGCCCTCCCTGGCCAGAGGCCTCCTTACCTCTTATTCCGTGGGGCACCTGGATGATGGGTGCCTCCTAGAAGAGAGGCCGAGTCCACCATCTGTCCTGCCCAGGCTGGGCAGCAGCCTTCCGTGTGTCTTCACGGCATCCTATGCACTTGGTTGAGCCCCCACCGCCCAGGCTCTTCCTGGAGCCAGGACACCCTGACACTGGAAGACAACAGCCGTGCCAGGAGCCACTGTACTCTCCTCCCCGCCCCCCTCCCCCACCGCCACCCTCAGGTGGTGCTGAGCCTGTATTAAATTGTTCCATGGAAAGGAGTTTGCTCCAGTTTGTGACCCCGGTGCCCAGCGGCAGCAAGCTTCCCCGTGTTCCTGGGGAGATGGGTGGTTCCACAGCCCCCATCCTCAGGCAGAGACCCGCTCAGGACCCTGCAGGCACAGAAGAAACTCCTGGCTCCTGGCTTTGGATCGGCACAGCTCTGGCGGTTGTGGCCGTCTGGGGAGTGAATGAGCAGATGGAAGACCTCTCTCTCTGTCTCTGCCTCTCCTCTCTCTGTGTAACTCTGACTTTCAAATAAATAAATAAATCTTTAAAAAATGGAATTATTTATGTATTCAAAATGTAGAGTGACAGTGAAAGAGAGACAAATCCTTCATCTACTGGTTGATTCCCCAGAAGTCCTTGAGGTCCAGTTCTATGCCAAGCGAAGGTCAGGAACCAGAATTCCAACTGTGACTCCCATGCGGGAGCAGCGGCCTACATATTGGGGCCGTCTTCCACTGCTTTCCCAGGCCTGTTGGCAGAGAGCTGGATCCGAAGCTGAGCAGCTGGGACTCGAACCAGCTCTCCACTATGGGATGCCATCATTGCAAGTTAGCACCACCCTGGCCCGTGCACTTTAAATGCTAATATCCATGAACTTATTCAAGTCCTCTCCTACCCATGTGAACGTGTCCTTGTTTAGAGACTTCGGAGAAGCAGGCCACGCCCTCAGCTCCTCTGACAGCCCTCATGTTCCTGGAGCTCCCGTCCCTCCACAAGGGAGGGAAACCATGGAGAACTGAAGACGGGAGGGCGAGCCCGAGCGCGCAGGGGCGAGTGTGCACTGGGGCTGAGCCTGGCTGTCGCTCCTACTGGGCTCCCAGCTCCTGCTGGGCTGCACCCTGGGGAGCCCCAAGCACATCAGCGCTCCCCACCAGGCCCTCTTGCTGCTCCTGGCCACAGTGGACAGCAGAAGGCAAGCGTGTGCAGGTGGACGAGAGCAGAGCAAGCCAAGGAAGCGGAACTCGCCTTAGCACAAGCTTCCCTCTACCAGCCCAGTCCTGCCACAGCAAGAACTCACGTGCGGGGCAGGTGCTGGGGCACAGCGGGTTCCACTGCTGCTTAGGATGTGGGCATCACAGGTCAGAACGCCTAGAGTCCTGTCCCACTGCTGCTTCCTGGCCAGCTTCCGGCCAGCCCCAGCTGTGCTCCCCTGTGTGGGGGAGGTGAACTTGCAGCTGCAAGACTTCCCTCACCATATGGGTGGTGGTTCCAGTCCCAGGCATTCCTCTTCTGATCTAGCTCTCTGCTATGGCCTGGGAGAGCAGTAGAAGATGGCCCAGATTCTTGGGCCCCTGCACCCACATGGGAGACCCTGAAGAAGCTCCTGGCTTCGGATCGACGCAGCTCCAGCTGTTGTGGCCATCTGGGGAGTGAACCAGCGGGTGGAAGACCTCTTGCTCTCTGACTCTGTCAATGCTTCTCTGTAACTGTGGCTTTCAAATAAATTAAAAAAAAAAAAAATGGAAGGAGGCCATGGAGGGAGGGAGACTGGGCAGGAGGTGGCAGAGGCAGCAGGGTGGGAGAGGGTGTGTGCGGGGAAGCCAGGGACAGAAGGGAGCTGGGCTCCCCTGGGGCGTCTTTCGGGGAGCACAGGTGCGGGAAGAGATGGAGAAGTCGTGCACGACCCCTGCCTTTTGACAAGGCTGCACTTCTCTGTGTGTCCTGGTTCTGTTCTCCCCACGGGAAGACAAGGACCTGGGCGTCTCTCCCAGCCCAGCCAGGGCCCTCGAGCCCCAACGAGCAGAATGTGGTCAAATGCCAAGTAGGTGTTTAGAGACAACTGGTCTACCCCGTGTCCCCTAGCCTTCAGGGCCGTGAGTGCAAGAGAGAAGCAGAGGAGCTGTGCTCCAGCCTGCCCGCCACACTGGCACTGGGTGTCCTGCAGTTCCCATAGTCACAGCAGCCAGTCGTCAAGGTCCCAGCCAAGGTGCGAGAGGCTGAGCTGGCCCAGGGCTCCAGAGGCCCTGTGTGGTGCTTTCTCCCCTTGCCCAGGCAGGGTTTCCACTGGTTCTGCGCCTTCCCTGCACCCAGGCATGGGCCCATGGTCAGGTCCCCGGGAAGAGAGAGGGAGAAAGAGCTAAGCCCTGTGTTAATCCAGGGCTGGACTTGGCCACTATCCACACACACACACGTGCGCCCTCTGCAACTGCAGGTCATGCAAGCTGTGGCCTGGGTTGGGCGTGGAGCCCCCCATCCCCGGGAGGACAGGCCCCTCCTGCCCCACTGGGGACACAGAGCAGGTATAAAGGGCCCCGCGATGGCAGCGGCTGTCCCTGCACCATGAAGCCTGCTGCTTGCCTGGTGCTGCTCGGCGCTGCCTGGCTCCTGTTCTCTCTTGCCAGTGGGTGCCAGCCACGGACGCCTGGGCTGGGGGTGCTCTGGGGGCAGGGGCCAGCTTTCCAGGGCAGTGCTGGCTCCCAGGGCGGGGGAAGGGACGCACCTGCCGTGACCCATGCCTTCCATTTCTCTTCAGATTGTGACATCTGCCGGCTGTGCAGACAGCTGTTTATGAATTTCTGTCAGGACCCTCCGATGAGTATATTTCCTATGTGCAAAATTACCAAAGTGACCCGCTAGTGCAGCCCTTGCGCTGAAGCAGTGCGAGATGGGAAACTGACAGCAGAGGAGAAGGGGCACGCGATCAGTGCCGTGGTGAGTCCAGCTGGGCCTGGCCCAACACCGGCTCCTTCCGGGGCCCTGGGGAGGGGGCACTGCTCGTGCCCACCACAGCCCAGCCTGGGACTCTGTGGGAAGAACCTCCAGATGAGGATGCAGAGTTGGGGGCCGCCCCCCCCCCCAAGGTGCGGGCAAGTACAGGGAGGGAGACTGTGTGGACCCGGAGCCCTGGGCTCCATGGCTGTTCAGCTCCCCCAGGCAGGCCCAAGACCCTCCAGGGCCGCTGTCCCCACGGCAGCCCTGCCTCTGTAAAATCTCAGCTCTGGCCTCCCTGCCCACAGCCTCTCCAGCGCCCGAGTCGAATCTTCTCCAAGCGGTGACCACTGGGTGCTGTCTGCCTTCAAATCTCACTAACTCACCCTGACCCCTCAGGTGCCCTCCTCCACCCCCAGACCTCATGTTTCCTTCTCCCTGGACCCCAAACGGCCATCTGGGGCTCCGGAGCCTGGAATTAGACCTCCAACAGCCCTTCCTGTCCTCCCGGGCCTGGCGACAGCTGGGGAAAAAGCAGACCAAACCCTGACTGCAGGTGGAGCACAGGCAGGGATGGGCACTGCTAGGCTGCAAGTGTGCCAGAGACAGAAGGGGCCAGCGGACTGGGGTCTGTGCATTCCTGGAGGCCCCCGGTGCCACTGCCACCTTGCCAGGCCTTCTGTGTAGCCCCTGCCTGTCCCAGCCTCGCCTGCACCCCCCACAGAGAACCTCCCCCCCATTCCTCATCAAGGGAAGGATTTTTACGAGAGCTTCTCAGGCACCCAGGGTGTAGGAGAGGATCTGACTTCAGCTGCCCAGATCCAGTGCCAGGCTGCAGCTCCTCCCCAGGAAGTGCCCTGTGCCTGCGCCCTGCAGGTGTCTATGGGCCCCGGCCTCACCAGGTGTCCCAACTTCTCTTTGCAGAGTAAAATCTTCTCAGATCCTCTTTGTTAAGGGAGCCCTCCCAGCCAGAAGACCCAGGGCCACCCTGGGCCTACGTTCTCAGCAGGTGCAGCCCCGCGCACTGGCGGCCTCTCAAAGGAGGAGGCAACAATAAAAGCCCGCATTGCACAGAGTCGGCTCAGTGCTGGACCGGACACCGGGCAAGGGTGTGGGAGGCGGGCGGTGCAGCGGGGCCAGCTGCCGTGACTGCCAGTGGTGGCTGGATCCAGGGCTGTCCGTGTTGTTCCTGCAGGGGTGCAGTGTGGGGCGGGGCGGGGGGGTGTGTGGTCTCCGTCGGCATGGCCGAGATCCGCAGGACACACGCGTCACTGACCAGGCATAGCCAGCTAGCCTCCTTCAGAGCGGCAGTGAGAGTCCCAGCGTCACCGTGAGCACACTGCGGCTCAGAGCCGGGGCGCGTGCCCAACTGCACAGCCGCAGCCACTCTGCTGCCCCGCCCTCTGCAGGGAGACCTGCTCGGCTGCTCAGTGTGAGGCCATGCACGGTAGCAGTGGTGCCCACCTATAGATGGATATGAGACCTCCCACCTCCAGGCCCAAGGGACATAAGGGGTGGGAAGAGGTCCCTGACCGGACAGGAAGACCTAAAGCTCAGGGGGCATGAACGCCCCTGGCCATGATCCAGAAATCCTCTCTCGTGCCTCAGCTGGTCCCAGTGCCAACCCCCAACTGTGGACGCAGCTGTGACCCCGCAAACACACCCCGCGTGGGGTCTCCCGCACAGTGGGCCCAGGGTCTGGGTGTCTGCGGTGGCTCAGCCCTGTGGTCATGATGCTGCTGCCTGTCTCAGGCTCCCCGCATTCCTGTCTGTGCCCTCTGGGCCTGGATCTGCTACCTGCCCCCTGCTCTGTAACAACTCACTGAGGGCACTCGGCACAGGGCTGTCTCGGGAGGAACATCTGTGTCATCCTGGTGACCAAGGAGCTGCTGGGAGGCCCTGATAGCAGCCGCTCCTGTCACCGGTGGCTTGCTGGAGGGGGGCAGGGTGGGCTGATTCTTTTCCTGTTTCTCCCACACTTGTACCTGGGCTGGCTTCACAGAGAGAAGAGGTCGGGGTGGGCGCTCCAGGCAGCGGTGAAGTCCCGGATTGGGGCGCCCACATCCCCAGTCAGAGGGCCTGGTTCTACTCCCAGCTCCTTGGCTGCCATTCCAGCTCCCCGCTAATGCACACTCGGGGGTTCAGGTGGCACCTGCAGGTGGTGGTCCAAGCACTGGGGTTCCATCACCCAGGAGGGAGGGAGACCCAGATGCATTTCCTGCCTTTGGCTGGCCCAGCCCTGATTCTGGGAGCCCAGCACTCATGCCTTCCCAGGGCCCCACCCCATCTCACCTAGCAACCTCCTACTCTGCCCACCTCTTAAAGGTCCCACAGCCCTCTTGGTGCCACAAACTCTGTCTAAAGCACTTACCCCAGGGGAGACCTGCTCTTTGTGCTCACTGAGCTCCCTCCACAGAGGAGCAATGGGGGACCCCTGCCTCTGCAGGAGTGAAAGGGAGCCCAGGGGACGGGAGGGCTTGGGGAGCAGAGACCCCCTCATTACCCCACCTGTGGGACCCTGGGGCTGTGTCCCACCACACTCCGTCTGACAGATGCAAATCTATGTGCAGTGAGGACACAGGCGACACCAGGTGTCTCGGTCCGCTCTCTGCTGCTGTGACAGAATCCCACAGACTGGGGCGATGTCCAAGCCACACGAGCTGATTGGCTCACGGCTCTGGAGGGCCTTCGTGCTGCATCCAACATGGTGGCCAACATCCCATGGGGGTGCAGGGAGCGGCGGGTAGAGTCAAAGATGTAGAGAGAAAGAGGGAGAGAAGTAGAGGAACTTGCTTTTATTTTGAACTTTAATTTTTATTGTTTAAAGATTTATTTATTTTAAGGCCTCAGCCACTGGCCACTGCAGGCCTATGCTGAGGGGAACAGTGGATGGAAGCAACCACACCCCAAGATCCACGAATTAAACATATGTAACAACACCTTGATGATAAGGAAACATTTGTAGCAACAACAATAGGAACTCACCCCTGTGCACCCTAAGCCACCCCAGGAGGCCGGCGCCCGTCCATGCAGGAGCTGGTTTGGGGCCCATGCACCCATGCTCCCTGCACATGGACTCTGGGGAAAAAAACCTCCCCCCGAGTGAAGGAAAATGCAATGTGGAGAACACTAAGCCTAGGCATCTGGAGTTTGAACTCAGGCAGAGAAAGGAAAACGAATGGGCGTCTTCCACCCAATTAGGAACATCTGACTGCTGAAGCTGAGTGGTCCCCATTCAGCACTCGCTGTGTTATTTTACAGCACTTTGTGAGTCTTCCAAAGAGTTTACAATGCAATTTAAAGCTGAGAAGCTGAGTTGGGGGGGGGGGGGAATATAAGAATCAGTTAAAACCCAAGTGTTGCTGGACAGCATCTCTGGACACGACACAGCGGTGCACTCATTCACACTCCGCAGAGGAGGCCAGCAGGTGTGTGGGTGACCAGGGCCCTGCACCCTGTGGTCTCCATGCCAGGGCAAGGGAAGTGGGCAGAGAGGCAGAGCAGTGTGCCCTTGAAGGGAAAAGAACCGACTGTGGCCATAAGGTGGCAGCTTAGGTGCAGTGTGGGGCCCAGGACCAAGGAGGTGCTGGGGGAGGGCTGAGCCACTTTCCCAGGGGGAGCAACCTTGCGATCAGCACCCCGGGGAGCCGCAGGCCTGTGGCTACTCCTGCCTGCAGCCTGACGGGTGCTGTCCCTGTCCTTATGGTCAGCAGCAGCCCGGTGTTACCAGCATGCGGCTCAGGTGCTGGTGCCCAGGAGTTCTCAGTGCTCTGTGCCTGAAGCCCTGGCCCGTGTCCAGGACAGGGCCCTGGTTCCCGCTCTGGACAGGCTGGGCCACACTGGCTTGAGGTGCTCAGCGGGATGCTCCCCTGCCTCCATCCCAGAGGACCCCTGTGTCCACCTCCTACAACTCCAGGGAAGAAGGGCTGGAACAGAGCAGGAGGGGCAGCAGAGGGTGGCAGTGCTGGGGTGGGGCCTGTGGTAGGACAGGAGGCTGCACCCTGGGAGTCTCAGTTCAGGTCATGGCAGGGGCAGCCCCGAGTGTGGGGACAGGTCTATGTGGGGCTCCCTATGCGACCTTGTGTTCAAAGAAAGAGGCCTTCACAGTTGGGCTGTAATACAATAGCAGAGGCAGAAAGGATTGGCGGGAGGTGCCGGTTGCCTGGGACTTGAGACCGTTACGGCAGGTGGCAGAGGGCCCTGGCACCCCTGGTTCCGGGGCAGTTCTGCCAGAGCCCTGCCCTCTTCACCTGGGCCCTGGGGAGAACACAGGCCCCACTTGTGGTGACCTTTAATGAAGCCAGGCCTGAGGACCCTGAGCCCTGCCACAGCAGAGCCACTAGGGATTGGCTGGCAGGCTTCTGTGATGTCACAGTCACTGAGATGCGCACTCTGGGCTGGGAGGCGACCAGAGGCCAGTAGTGCGTCTACTGCCCAACTGACCAGTTGGTAGTGTAGGCAGCAGGCGCATTTCAGAGAATCACATGGATTCGCGATGGAGGTGAGTGGCACTTGCTCTCTGCATGAGCTGTGGTGTGGGGAAGGTCCTGCCAGGGGGGTGGCCCTGGTCTCCCACACTGGATTCCATGAGTGATGTGGTGGAGCTCTGAGTGCTGCCCCTGTGTGCAGAGCGTGTATAGTTTTCTCATTCTTCCCGCTCTGCTGGTCACCAGTGTTGAATGGGCCTGGGTGTGAGTCCCTGTCTGGACATGGGTTCAAGACTAGGTGTCAGGTCAGCTGGTATCACGTGGGGCAGGGAGGCCAGCTCTGAGAGCCCCAGAGATGCGGGAGCTGGGAGCAGGCCAGGGAGCCCCGTAGACTTGGGCCCCCTGGAGGACACATGGATGCCAGCCTGGGGGAGGAGCGTCCTTTCCGAGGGCAGGGGAGGCAAGGTGGGGGCTGTCCTTCCCCAACCGTCCCTAGTCCCTGAGCTCTGCACAAGTCATCCTCCAGGGACCCAGACACCAGGTGCCCGCCTGCCTGGCTGTGTGGCTGTCCCCCCTCTGACCAGGGGGACAGCCCTCAGGGCAGCATTCCTGTGGGCTCCCCGGTGCTGGCTCTCATGTGCGTGTGTGTCTTACAGATTGGATATGAATGCCCTGAGGTCCCGGAGGGCCCAGGAGCGAGCAGCGCTCATCAGACAATATGAGCAGGTACCGGCCAGGGTGCTGGGAGAGGAGGTGGGGCCCTGCCTCAAGGACTGTGCCTGTGAGAGCCAGACCCAGCCTCCCTGGGGACACGGGGGAGGGGGCAGGTGGACAGCTCCCCCAGTGACTTCTCATCCCGGGTCCCTCTCGGCTGCAGGGACGCCGAGGAGCGGCACTGTTGGTGCCCGAAGAAGAGGACGATGAGGGCGGCTGCCTCGTCCCAGACAGGCTTGGGTTCCTGCAGTGAGTCCTCCGCACCCCAGCTCACCCCAGGGCGGGACTGGGGTCAGAAACCCCAACATGAGGCGGCACACCTGTCCCCGGGTCCCGACCTTGAGCTCAGCTGTGGTCATAGGCAGGCACTGGTCAGCATTTGGGGGCAGGAGTCGGACGTGGAGGCTGTTCCCACAGATGTCGGGGAGAGAGGCCCCGTTGCTGGAGGGTGGGCTCCGGTAACCTGGAGGGATGGAGCCATCTCGGGCCATCTCTGGCATGACTCAGCAGCCCACCTTAGCACGGGGATAAGGGCTTCTGCCTCCATGTTGTGCCAGAACCTGGAGAATAAGTAGGAGCAGAGTGGTGGAGAGATGGTCAGGGTCTGGGCTGACAGAGGAGGGGGTGAGGTGGGGCGCATGACCTCAGGAGGCCAGGGCACGGGGGGAGGGTGGGCAGTGGGGGACCCTGAGGGGTGTGGGGGTCCCAGGTACCTCGAGCCCCAGGTGCACACTCACAGCACTGAGCATCTCTCAGGCAGGCCACCCAGACTCGGTCAGTTCCAGGGTGACGTCCTGGGCAGAGCTGATGTGGGGATATAGCTGCCTCAGCCCTGGGCAGCCTGGCCCTGCTCAGGACAGCCACCCCACAACCGCTGTGGGGGGCTGCCACACACCCACGAAGGTGGACCTCTGACAGGCCTGGAGCCCCCCACTGGCAGCAAGGGCCCCTGCCTGGCCCTAGGCCCCCTGTGCTCATGGTCACCAGCCCCTCCCTCCCCATCTCAGTCCCCTGGGCTGAGAGGATGAAGCTGCTCCTTCCCTGGCCCACTAGGGAGGTCGTGGTGCCTGTTGTGGTCCTGTCCTCACCTCTCCGCCTCCCTTGCTTTCCAGTGAGCAGAAGTTGCCCCAGGACAGCACCCCGGGGGCAAAGGTAAGGACAAGTCCTTGGCCATGGGCCAGTCATCTGAAAGCAGAGCTGGGCGGAGGGGCACGTGGGGCTCGGCAGTGGTGAGTGGGAGCGCCATAAGGTCCCGCGATGCGGTACTTACACGGCACCTGCTGACATCTTACCACACTCACCTGTCCCAGAAGTGAGCCACAGCTCAGGGGCGTCTGCTGTCGGCCGCCCTGACTCATTGGCATGGTTGGGAGTGACCTGGCTGGAGCTCAGGGGCTCTTCCTTGAAGACGGGGCAGCTCGGGTCAGAGGCCAGGCCACCGATGCTCCCCCAGACAGAAGATCTGGGGCTCACGGTCTGTGCCTTTTCTGGCTCCTTCTATTTGAGCCCCCACAGAGCTCCTGAGCTGCATCCGAGGGCCCCTCTCAGAGCCCCAAGCTGGGCTCACGCCATCCTGTCTCGTTTTCCAGCGTAAACAGGAGGTAAGAAGGATCCAGAAGTGGATAAAGATGATCAAGAACCATAGTAAATACCGCGGCAGTGACAAGGTACCGTGGCGATGAGGGCCCCTCGGGAACACTGAGAGCTGAATTGGGGTTTGAGCAGTGCCCATTCCTGTGCCAGGCACCGCCTGCCTCTCAGATGCCCAGGGGCAACTGTCCAGTCCCTAGAGACACAGGTCATGGGCACACCTCCCCATACACACAGGACACTGTCCTGGTAGAAAATCTGAAGTCACTGCTGAAGACAATCCCGGATGCAGGGCAGGCGTGGTTCCAGGAGCCCTGTAGCGGCCACTCCGTACACGGCAGAGCCGGTGCCCCTGAGCCCTTGGCCCTCCAGTCACTGTGGGTCATAAGGCCCCCATCTGGGCAGATACTCCCTCTGCCAATACACAGGGAGCCCCTGGCTTCTCCCTCTGCTGTCTCACCCTGCGCTGCCTCCACGAGTGGCCACGTTCAACACTCACCAGAGCCTCCTCTCTCCTGTAGTTTCAGCGCAGAATCTACAAAGGCATCCCTGCCCAGGTGCGCGGGAAGGTGTGGGCCGTGATGCTGGAGGTGGACAAGAGGAAGGCCCAGAACGCGGGCAAATACGCGGTACGGCTCTGCACTCAGCCCAAGGGGGCCCGGCCTGCTCGGGCCTGCTCAG
Source organism: Oryctolagus cuniculus (assembly GCF_051225735.1). Classification (NCBI taxonomy): domain Eukaryota; kingdom Metazoa; phylum Chordata; class Mammalia; order Lagomorpha; family Leporidae; genus Oryctolagus; species Oryctolagus cuniculus. The sequence goes on along the minus strand of NC_142884.1, from coordinate 25,933,284 downwards.
GAGCCTGAGTCTCCGTGGAGGACCGTCCCTCACTGAGCCCTCGGGAGCCTCCTCCCCATCCTGCCTTCCTCTCCCTAGATCCTAGTCAGTGCCTCCTCCACGTCTCCTCAGACCCAGCTGGGACTGGACAGGTGTGTTTTGTGCCAGAGGCTTTAACCTGCTCTCTGCTGAGCTCACCTGGGCAGCTTGGCATACGGCCAGAAGAGAGGACTTGCTGGTCCCTGATGGGCGGGGGTCTCCCAGGATGAGATCACAATGGTGTGAGGTAGGGAGCCCCACAGGCTCTGTGCTAACATGGCCTGCCCGCAGCTGGCCGGCCCTCACCTAGGCCTGCCCACAGCTGGCCCTGCCTTCACATGGACTTGCAGCCCCTGGCATTGCCCTTGCCTGGAGAGGCCGCTCCAATGGTCAGACAGCTCTCAATGCTTCTGGGAAAGGAGGGAGTGAGGACTGGTGTGAGCAGAGGGCAGTCAACTGCAGCTGGCTCTCATGGCCCCTGGCTGCCATCAGGGAGCAGGGCCCAGCTGTGTTTCCCACCCTGCCTCCCCCAAGTCTGCAGTCTGGGGCTGGCCCTGGGAGCTGGGCCTGGAGACAGTCATTGCCCAGGCTCAGCTCCAAGCCAAGGGTGGCTTGCAATGTCAAGATGGAGATGGGCCCCTCCAGCAGGGGGCAGCATGGAGCAGTGGTTAGGCTGTGGCTGACTCCTGGAGGGCAGGGCCTGAGATTTCAGCTAGGAGGCTCAGAAGCCTGGCTGGGGGCAGACCGTGTCTGTGCTGAGAGCTGAGGCAGGCAGGGGGAGTGCACAGGGACCTTTCAGAGCCCCTGTCTGCTGCTGACCGTCAGGGTTACGTGGGCACTGAGGCAAGTAGGGAGCCCATGACCCTCCCTCAAGGTGGGACCCAGAAAGGAATGAGCGCTTGCAGGGAACTCCCTGTCAGCCAGAAGAGCTGACGTGGACTTGAGGTCCCTGTGTGGCAATGGGGCTTGTGCAGTTCTTGAGGCTGCCCCTCCCCCTTGTCCCTGCCCTGCAGGAGATGAAAGAGCTGGCCAGGCTGGGCGCCACTCACTTCCATCACATCGACTCCGCCATCGCATGGACTTTCAGAAACCACCTCATGTTCCGGGAACGTTACGGAATGAAGTGAGGCCTCTGGGCTGGGGAGGACCCGCGGGTGGGAGGAGCAAGGGTCCTGGGGCACATGGGGTCCCTAGGGAAGATTGGGTGCAAGCCTAAAACAGTTCATTGAGCACAGAAAACAAACTTGCCTTTTCTATAGTACACAAACTTTCCCAAGACACTGTGGAGAGACTGAAATGAAAAGAAACACCAGGGGAGACAATAGTAGCAATCTAACTAATAAAGGTGTTGTTTCCAGAATATTCAAGGAGCCCTTCAACTCAGTCACAAGGAAGCAGTGGGCAGCCCCCCAGTACCCTGGGAACACAGGCTCGGGGGGACCCTTCATGAAAGCACACACACTTCACCTCCTCAGCGCATGAACACACACTTATTCCCTACACCACAAAGGGGCACCAGCGCACAGCTGTGGGAGGGGGGAACTAAAACCACTGAGGACACCGGGTGCTGCTCCCTACAAGGCTGAACGTGCATGGGAGGCTGACTCTGCACAGCTTGGACCCACGGGACTGCACTCCCACAGTGGGACGCTCACCTGTGCCCTGAACACCCACCTGGGAAATGAAAGTGCACGTGACTGCGCCCTGGGAGGTGTGCGTGTCCCTGCAGGCGGCGCTCACCCACACGGTGGACAACACGCAGGTGCCCTGACGACGTCACTGCGCATGAGCAGAGTGTCACGGGCCCTGCGTGTGGCTGTCAGGCTCTGTTAGGCAGAGCTGCACTGAGAGCCTCGGCAGCACAAGACACACGGCCTCTGTCCTCTCTCTTCCAGCCAACAGGCCTTATTCCACATACTGATGGCCTATTCCGTCTACAATCCTGTGAGTATTCTGGGATCATAGCGCAGGTGCTATCCCGGCAGTCCCTGCAGGGCACCCCTGGTCACAAAGATCCCAGCCTGGGTTGAGGGGGCCTCGCTCATCCACAGCTCTGAGGAAGAGCGGTGGAGGCCAGGCTCTGAGCCTCTTGGACCCAACCTCAAGTTCTGGGAGGAGAAAGGCAGCCTTCTCCTGGGCTGGTCTCCAGACCCCAGGAGCTTGGCCGTGTTGGGATGCCCCTCCCAGGACTAGCATTCCACGCAGTGGGGCGGGGGGCGAAGGCAGGGCAGATCAGGTGTACGACTTTGCTCTGGGTCCCACTGATGCCATTACACCCACCAGCCCTGTGGTTGGACCCATGGGCCTGAATCCCACTCTGTACAGCGCCACTGCCACAACCACCCACTCAGACTTTCCCATGAGTGGAGCAGGCGCAGGGCTCCATGGGTGACCCAGCAAGGCCTGGACATCCCCACCCCCCTGACCTGCCACTGGCCAACCCTGCCTGGTGCCCTGGTTCCCAGGGGGGCCTGGCATTCAGGAAGCCCAGGCCTGCACCCATGCCAGAGGCACACCTCCTGTTCCGGTCCTGGTAGCACTTCCTGGCTTACTTCTTCCTCATGTGAGAAAGGGCCACCGGCTCACCTGCAGAGCTCAGGGGTCCAGAAGCTTCCATGGGCATGGATCTGGATTCCCACAGCAACCTGGCCCATGCTGACATCTTGGGGGTAACAGGTGTCCATACTTGAGCTCTCCCCCTGTGCTGCCTAAGCTCAGGCCCTGCAGGATTCCCTCCAGGAACTTGGAGAACTTCTCTGGGCTCCAATTCTTGGGCAGCTGACACCAAGTGGCAGGATTCAGGCACAGGGGCTCCCTGTGCCTAAATCTTCCTGGACCCTTCAGTGGGTGACCCTGATCTGCCTGAGAGGTGGGCCATCCTAGGATATCATTCTTGCCAGGGGAGGTCTCCTAAAGGTATTCTGGGATCTTGCAGGAGGTGGGCTACAGCCAGGGTCTGAGCCATGTGGTGGCGCTGTTGCTCATGTATATGCCCGAGGAGGACGCTTTCTGGGCCCTGGTGCAGCTCATGGAAAGCAGGAAGCACGCGATGCACGGTAGGTGGATGGCGTGTGGGGCCCAGTGCATGCAAGTCCGTGCACGGCCCTCACTGGCTCCTGAATGTGCAGGACAGTGTCACAGTGTGTGGGGGGGGGGGGGCTCCCTAGAAGCCAGGGCTGGCAGAGGCCTCCCAGACTGAGCCAGCCCCCTTCTTTTACCACCACCCAAAGGCCCTGCAGCTTGGCCATGGCCATCCTGGGTGTGAGAACCTTCAGAACAAGGGGTCCTGTCCTTGTCCAGTGACTCAGGTCGATTCTGACTCTTCTGCCTCACACGTCCGTACACAACTCTCAAGCACAGAGCCACACCCAGGGAACTTGTGGAAGGCAGCATCCCCTGTAGGGTCACCCCTCCTCGCTCCTGAGTCTTGGAATGGTCAGGAGGCACCCAGTCTGACTTGCACCCACCCCAGCGGGCTCCAGGGGGCAGCCAGGCCTGGGCTGCACACAGTCACCCACCTGCACCCACCTCCCAAGCAGATCCTCTGCCCTGGCCACGTTCATCCCCACCTGCCCCTGGTCCAGCCTCCCCTGACCCTCAATGCTCAGAAGCACCCCACCCAGGCCTGGGGCTCTCCAGCCTTCCTAGGAGGAGGCTCTCACATGAGGGTGTGGCTGATTCTACTCAGGTTTCTACAAACCAAACACCCCCAAACTGGAGCGATTCCAGCAACACCTGGGGCTCATTGTGCATCGCGTGCTCCCCTCCCTGGAGAAACACCTGGTAAGTTAAGCATCTCCTTTCTCCTCTTGGGGGCTCTGGGCTCATGGGACTGCTTCCTGAGCCAGGGGAGGCCACATCCTCACCAAAACTTTCCTTGGTTACGGGGGTCCACGGCAGCTTGGGTGTTGGTTTGTTGTCCAGCACTTGGTCCCCCAGAGTTGGCGTAGATTGAAGGGAGACGCTGTCCCCAGAGCAGAGTGGAAGGAGGGACCTGTGTCCCTTCAGGAACCTGCATGGCTGGGAGGGGGGATGCCCCTGCTGCTGGGCTTCCTGCACCCAGGGGCTCTGCCCCAGGGCTCAGATTAGAGGGAGTCAGGCCAGGGCCCTGGGCCCTGGGCCCTGAGCCCCCTCTGCCTCTGCCTTTTCTTAGGAGAAGGAGGGTGTGTGCCTGGAGGATTCCACCACCCACTGGTACATCCAGTGCTTCCTGGATGGGGTAAGTGCCCCGGGGACCCCTTGCCCAGGGAAGCTCCTGCCCCAGTGCCTGGTTCTCTGGTGCTGGTGGCCTGTGACTCTGAGCTCCCCCAGCCCCAGCAGACACAGGAGGGAGCCTGCTGTGCAGACCAGGCAGGCCCTGTCCAGCCCTGCTAAGGGTGGTCCAAGCTGAGGCTGAGCCTCAGAGCCAGCAAGGAGGGGACAGGTCCCACCAGGACCTATCCAGAGAGCCTGGCAAAGGCCAGAGCCCTACAGTGAGAGGCAGGAGATCCATAGACCCCCCGAGGCAGAGGCTGGTGGCAGCACAGCCCAAGGGCTGACCCCTCCCCAGGTCCCTGGGGTGTCTGGCATCTCCAGTGTGGCTTCCAAAGTGTGCAGACCCCCAGGGTCCAGGACAGGACATGGTCATCCTCTCTGGGTCTGGTTCGCTGAGTGGGCAGGGATGTGGCCATGAGGCATGGCCTCCCCTCCCCTCCCAGGAGGAGCTCTGGCCTTCTTGTGTGATCAGCCTCCTGGAGTCTCCCTCTGTCCTAGGGGAGTGACACTGCACACCCACCCCTGTGGGCCCTGCTGAGGCCCTGATGGGCGGGTCCTCCAATGCCTCTGTCCCCAGGTGCCGTTCCCCCTGGCTCTGAGAATATGGGATATATACATCCTGGAGGGCGAGCACGTGCTCCCGGCCATGGCATACACGGCCCTCAAGATCCATAACAGTGAGTCCTCAGGGCCCACAGAGGCCCGGGTGCTGGGGACGGAGGAGCTGGGGGTCCCCTGCCTGTCCCTCGTGAGCAGGACTTGAGGGAGGGATGAGGGGGTTGGGGAGGCCTGGGTTCCCTTCAGGAGGGCACTGAGAATCCCCCTGTTGCATCCCCAATCCCAGGCCCCCACAGACCACAAGGAGAAGTGGCCAGGGTCATCGCACTGGAAATTGGCCCCTGAGCAGTCCCTCTAGTGCTTGGTGTGACACCCAAGGGTGTCCAAGGGTGTCTGCAGCCCATGTCTGGTGCTGGGACAGGGCTTGGAGCAGCCATGGTGGCTGCGCCATCCCTAGGGCCCCTCCCAGCCTGACACCCACCCCCATGTCTAGAGCGCCTGCTGAAGATGCCCCGGGACCACCTCCGGGAGTTCCTGCAGGTGACCCTGAAGCAGGCCTGGTCTCTGAGCGAGGACGCGGTCATCAGGCAGCTGCGGGCCTCCATGCGTGAGCTGGGGAAGCTCCAGTGCCTCCTGCCTCCCGAAGGTGAGTCCAGCACACGGCCCCGTCCCATGCTCCCTTGGGGGAGTCAGTAGTGGGAGTGCCAGGCCCTGACATCCCCGCCCAGGGCCTCACCTCTTCCTGGTCCTCCTTGTCCTCCCCGGGCTCAGCAGTTCTGCTTTCTGAAGCTCTGTCAGCATGGCCTGGCAGGGCCTCGGGCAGCTTCCCAGAATCCTCCTGTGGGTGCCGGCTCTCCCCCCACGACTCTGGGGCCGGGCCGTGGAGCTGTCCTCAGGACATTTGTGGCTCTGGCTCCTCGGCTGACCCCCACTCTGGAGTGGATTGGAGGCCCCGCCTTGAGCTACCCTGCCCAGGTCTGGAGCAGGTGCCCTGGCTCAGTGCCCCCAGGAGCCTGGAGCACAGCTGGACCCCCACTCCAGCAAGATGAGAAGTGGCCCTGCCTGCCCAGGGGGCCCCTCCCCAACTGACCCCACACAGGCTCCTGGCCCGATGACCACAGCTGTCTGCACACAGGACCCTCCTAGGACAGGGGTGGGCGGGGCTCCCACCTGCATGTGGGCAGGGCTAGAGGGAGGTGGGGCTGTGGGAGACCCTGTGCAGTGATGTAAAGGCTACCGGCACTGGATCCCCTTCAGCCATCTGAGAACCCCTGGAAGGCCCAGGTGCCCTGAGCCCAGTTGTGGGGGCCGAGTGCACTCCTGCGAGCAGGGCTGGGCACAGAGGCAGGGCTGGGGGCCCCACGGCAGAACACAAGAGTGTGGGCTCTGCAGCCCTAGCCTCGGGCCAACAGAAGGCAGCGGGACCCGGAGCATCGCTGGCTTCTGGGCTCTAGTGGGGAGGGGTCCCCGTGCTCATCCCCTGCTGCTGCTGCCATCATGGACCTGAGCGCCTGGGTCCCCATGCAGAGCAGAGATGGGCTTGTCCCAGCTCTAGAGGCTCTAAGTGGGGGCCCAGGTGCAGGCTGTCCAGGCACTGGGGAGGCCCCACTGTGCCTCCAGGTGCTGCCTCCCCTGGGTGCTCCTGGGACAGTAGCGGTGACAGCCCAGTCTCACCAGGAAAGAGACAGTGGCCCAGGGGCAGAGGACACAGGGCACCCCTGCCACCTCTTTAGAAACTGCATTCCCTGTCCCCAAGTCCTGAACCGGACTCCATGTCTGCCCCACAGCCCCAGCTCTCACCCCCATCATCTTAGGCTCAGTTCCTTTCCAGCCATGTAGGAGAGACTCAGATGCGGGAAATCAGCCAATGCACTGTTAGGGCGCAGCAGGTCAGGTGGGGTAGGTGATGGGGTCCTGAGTTGGTGCCTGGGTCCCCAGAGATGAGAGTGAGGCAAGGAGTTCAGGGCCATCCACCCTGTGGGGCTGTGCAGGAGGAGCCGGTGGTGTCCCAGGGCTCCCCTTGCCCGGGCTGCACACACCCTCCCGTCTGGGGCCAGCAGCCTGGAAGAGTCCTCAGCGTCACACGTGGTGATGGGGACCCCAGGATGAGGTCGGGGCAGGCACCCTGCAGGCCAGACGGGGGCTGTGGAGAAGCAAACCGTGTCTCTTCTTCTTCCAGCCAAGGCCATCGAACAGTGCAGCAGGCCCCTGGGGCAGGCACGCGTCCCCCAGATGCACGTTCCTGCCCCCACTGCTCCGAAGGCCAAAATCACCATTCAGGACACAGTGGCAGTGTGGGAGCAGACCAGGGGTCCCGCTACCCGTGCAGTGATGATCCGTCCTCCAGGAAGCTTTGGCCTCCGCATCACCAAGAGGGAAGGCATGGAGGAGGAGGAGAGCTGGGAAGGCAGCCCAGAGCCCCTCGGCCTGGGCTCCCCTGTGGGGACCGCAGAGTCTCCAGGTTCTGCCAGCCCCACGGAGTCTCCAAAGTGCTCGAGGTGGGGAGGCCTGTGCCAGTGCGCCAGTCTCCCTAACCTGAGCGGGCCAGAGCACAGGGAGGACGACTCCTCCGACGCTGGCAGCCGGGAGGGCCTGTGGATGTGGGCTCCTCCACGGGCCTCGGAGCCCCCGGAACCAGGGCCCATGCAGGCTGTCCCCGCCTGGGGGCCACAGCTGAAGACTCCCCCCTACTGGCATGGCAGCCCCACGCACTCTGGGGACAGTCACGGGCTGGAGCCGGGCAGAGCCAGCCCTGGGCTGGGAGACCAGGCCCGCGTGCCCTCCCTGGCCAGAGGCCTCCTTACCTCTTATTCTGTGGGGCACCTGGATGATGGGTGCCTCCTAGAAGAGAGGCCGAGTCCACCATCTGTCCTGCCCAGGCTGGGCAGCAGCCTTCCGTGTGTCTTCACGGCATCCTATGCACTTGGTTGAGCCCCCACCGCCCAGGCTCTTCCTGGGGCCAGGACACCCTGACACTGGAAGACAACAGCCGTGCCAGGAGCCACTGTACCCTCCTCCCCGCCCCCTCCCCCACCGCCACCCTCAGGTGGTGCTGAGTCTGTATTAAATTGTTCCATGGAAACGAGTTTGCTCCAGTTTGTGACCCCGGTGCCCAGCGGCAGCAAGCTTCCCCGTATTCCTGGAGAGCGTAGGCAGCTCCACAGCCCCCAGCCCCAGGCAGAGACCCACTCAGGACCCTGCAGGCAATGCCTGAGATTCAGCTGTGCCCTGTGGGAACTGGGTCAGGGTGGGAGAGCAGCAGCTGTGAGTGCCCGTGACCTCGGTGACAGATCGGCACAATAGGAACAGCCGTGGTTGGAGGGCCTGTGTCACCTCTGTGCTCTCCCCTAGACCTGGGCGGCCGTGGCTGCAGCATCCCTGGCTTGACCCCACATGTCTCTCACAGGTATGGGATACCTGTGTCACACTGTATGTTCCAGGACCTCAGGAAGGAATTAAATTCCTGTGGTGTATACGCTGGCCCGTTATCAGGCTTTATTTTCCAGGGGACACCGAGGACCAGCAGGGCTGACTTAACCGCCTTTATCACATTTCTAGCCTTTTCTCCGGATTGGGCTGCTGCAAATACAGCCTTTGAATAAGTATCTCCCACCACTTGGACAAACTTAAGTTGACCCAAGGAGTTCATGTGGGTGACGTCCACTTGCCAGAGCTTCTTAGGAGCAAGGCCTCGCGGGGTCACTGCTGCTTGTAGCAGTGGGGCTGACGGGGCGAGGGGGCACAATTCTTGCAAGAGTGCACTAGGTGTTTGCATTGGCTCATTGTTAGCTCCGGGAAAAGTGATTTTGTGTTGCTTTCTGCCATATGAAGTTTTTGGTGTAGAATAGGGGCTTGTTCTAGGTGTCTGATGGCAGCCAAGTTGCAGGAGATAAGATGATCGACCTTTTCATTGCCTTGGGAAACTCACATAACAAGCAGCAAGTATGACCTGCAAACCAGCGTAAGCACAGCAATGGAGTTTTTTTTCTGAACTTGAGCCTTGAACCCCCTGGGCGGTTTAAAGGGCCCTGTGCCTCCATCAGCACCAGCAGGTGGTATCGGGAGAGAGGCATCTCCCCAGACTGAGTTGTCCCGAGCCCTTCCAGCCCCTGAGGCTGCAGCCCTACAGGCCCACATGCCGGGTCACCAAGGGGCGGTGCTGCTCTGCCTAGACCCTCCAGAGAGCTCCCCCAGCCTCCGATGCAGGAGCACAGTGTGTTGGCTCCAACAAGACGAGGGTGTCCATGGAAACGTTAGCAGAAGCGAGCCCAAGACAGCTGCTTGTGCTCTTATCTGGAACCCGGTGAGCAGCAAGAGGAGTAACTTAATATCAGGTTATAACCATGAATAAAACCCCACATGTGAGTGCATCCTGATACAAACAGATGACTGCATAAGCAGACGGATGGAGAAGAGACAAATACTCCTGAGACCCTAAGTAGTCAATGGCTGACTCCGCTCCAGCAGGGGGAGCTACTGCCCCTCCCTGACAGATGTGGACAGTCCTCTGGTGATAACCCGTGGTCAGCCACAGCTGTCATGCACCTGGATGCCAGGTGACAAGAAGGGACCTGATTTCTTTGGTTTTCTTTCCAAACTCCCCAACCCTAGTCCAAACTCCAAAGAGAGCACAGTGTAGGGGACATTGGGTCATCCCTGGCCAGGCCTCCCCTAGAGTGGCAAGGTCAGAAAACCCAGGACAGGCTGAGAAAGCTCCCAGCCCCGAGGACAGGTGGACAACGGGCAGCTGGCACTCAGCTCTGAGTGCTTCTTTGCCTAAAGCAGTTGCCGGATGTGAATCCTGTTTGGCACAGGGTTCTCCCTGGGCTCGAAATAATTGTGTGTCTTTTCTGCTCTGATGCCCAGCAAACCGTATTCTGTCATTGTTGGTGATAGAGTGCCTCCAGCCAAAACAAAACAAAAGTGCTTAATCTTGAATTCACTTGGAAGGCAGAGTCACAGAGAGGCAGAGAGAGAGAGAGAGAGAGCGAGAGAGAGAGAGAGCAAGAATTTCAGTCCGTTGGTTCACTCCCCAAATGGCTGCAATGGCAGCTGGGCCTCCTCTGGGTCTCCCATTTGGGTGCAGGGGCCCAAGCACTTGGGTCATCTTCCACTGCTTTCCCAGGCCATTAGCAGAGAGCTGGATGGGAAGTGGAGCAGCCGGGACTGGAACTGGAGCCCACATGGGATACCGGCACAGCAGGCAGCAGCTTTACCCATTAAGCCACAACATGGACCCTAATTTTGACATATTGTGACATGTAAAACCTGCACTTTTAAAAATGTGAGGGGCTGGCTTGTGGCTCAGTGGGTTTAAAGCCCAGGCCTGTGGTGTTGGCATCCCATATGGATGCTGGCCAAGTCTGGCTGTTCTGCTTCCAATCCAGCTCCCTGCCATGGCCTGGGAAAGCAGTAGAAGATGGCCCAAGTCCTTGGGCCTCTGCACCTGCGTGGGGGACCCAGAAGAAGCTCTTGGCTTCTGGCTTCTAATCAGCACAGCTCCGGCCATTTTGGTCATTTGGGGAGTGAATCAGCAGATGGAAGACATTTCTCTCTCTCTCTTTCTCTATCTCTCTAACTCTGTCTTTCAAATAAATAAAATAAGTCTTTTTTTTAAAAAAATTAATGTGAGGCAATATCTACACATTCACAAAAGACCTTCAAAAACGTAGTGGAAGCTGCATTTTATGAAAAAGTCATGTGACTTTCGAAATTTTTGCACTGAAATAAGCTTACTGTTTTTTTTTTTTTTTTAAGATTCGTTTATTTATTTGAAAGTCAGAATTACACACAGAGAGGAGAGGCAGAGAGAGAAAGAGAGACAGAGGTCTTCGATCTGCTGGTTCACTCCTCAACTGGCCCCCATAGCCACAGGTGTGCCGATCCGAAGCCAGGAGCCAGAGCTTCTTCCTGGTCTCCCACGCAGGTGCAGGGGCCCAAGGACTTGGGCTATCTTCTACTGCCTTCCCAGGCCATAGCAGAGAGCTGGATGGGAAGTGGAGCAGCTGGGACTCAAGCTGGCTCCCATATGGGATGCCAGCACTGCAGGAGGAGGCTTTAACTCACTACGCCAGAGCCACAGCACCAGCCCCAGCTTACTGTGTTTAAAAAGGAATTATTGGGGCCAGCGCAGTGGCCCAGTGGGTTAACGCCCTGGCCTTAGGGACCGGTGTCCCATATGGGCACCGGTTCTAGTCCCAGCTGCTCCTCTTATGATCTAGCTCTCTGCTATGGCCTGGGAAAGCAGTAGAAGATGGCCCAAGTCCTTGGGCCCCTGCACCCGTGTGGAAGGCACAGAAGAAGCTCCTGGTTCCTTGCTTCAGATCGGCTCAGCTCTGCCTGTTGCGGCCATCTGGGGAGTGAATCAGTGGATGGAAGACCTCTCTCTCTCTCTCTCTCTCACTGTCCACTCTGCCTGTCAAAGAAAAAAAAATAGAGTAATTATCCAGACTTACTTCCTATAATTAATTGACTTTGACACTTATTATCAGGACTTCTACCATGCACTGCTCATTCAAAATATTTGATTCTGATTAATTTTTAGAAGCCTATAGTATTTCTTTTTTGTTTGTTTTTTCATCTATAGTATTTTGAGCAGGAGAATCTTCAGAGCCCATGATCCAGAGAATTCTTTCTGTGACTATCACATATTGGTTTTTTTGTTTTCCTTTTTAAATATTTATTTATTTATTTATTTATTTGAAAGGCGTAGTTACAGAGAGGCAGAGATAGAGAAAGAGAGAGAGAGAGAGTCTGCAAAATTACTCTTTTTTTTTTCTTTGACAGGCAGAGTGGACAGTGAGAGTGAGAGAGAAAGAGAGAGAGAGAGATAAAGGTCTTCCTTTGCCGTTGGTTCACTCTCCAATGGCCACTGCGGCTGGCGCACCACGCTGATCCGATGGCAGGAGCCAGGTGCTTCTCCTGGTCTCCCGTGGGGTGCAGGGCCCAAGCACTTGGGCCATCCTCCACTGCACTCCCGGGCCACAGCAGAGAGCTGGCCTGGAAGAGGGGCAACTGGGACAGAATCCGGTGCCCCGACCGGGACTAGAACCCGGTGTGCCAGCGCCGCAATTGGAGGATTAGCCTGGTGAGCCGCGGTGCCAGCCTGGATAATTGCTCTAGATAAAGACACTGTAGGGGCTGGCACTGTGGCGTATTGAGTAAACCCGCTGCCTGCAGTGCCGGCCTCCCATACGGGCACTGGTTCCAATCCAGCTCCTCTCTTTTTTTTTTTTTAAAGATTTATTTATTTATTTGAAAGAGTTATATAGAAAGATAAGGAGAGAGAGAGAGAGAAAGAGAGAGAGGTCTTCCATCTGCTGGTTTACTCCCCAACTGGCCGCAACAGAGTGAGCTATTCCAATCCAAAGCTAGGAGATAGGAGCTTCCTCTGGGTTTCCCACATGGAAACATGCAGAGAGCTGGATTGGAAGTGGAGCAGCCGGGACTGGAACCAGCACCTCTGCTGTGGCCTGGGAAAGCAGAAGATGGCCCAAGCCCTTGAGAAACTGCACCGCATGGGAGACTGTGGGGAGCAACTCGGACTGGACTGTTACTGGAATTAAGACTTATTCTATGCATCTGCTCTCCCACAATATGGCGCTGAGAAGGGAGAAACAGCTTCTACGCAGCTGCCTCCAGTTCAACCAATAAACTGTAGGACCTGCTCCTGATTGGAGGAGAGCAGCGTACTCGGCGTGTGGGTAGCAGAGTTGGGATTGGCGGAAAAGGACTATAAAGGAGGAGAGAGACAACATGCACCAGGAACATCTATCTGAAGGAACACCTGTGCAGCCCCCGAGAGAGCCGGCCGGCGGTGTGCCGCTCCCCCGCGGAAGTGGGGAAGGTGGCAGGGGGAACTGCCCTTCCACAGAGGTGGAAGGGATGGTAGCCAACCCGGGAAGAACCAGCAGCAAACCCGGGGAGGGCCGAGCAGACAAAAGAACAGCGCAGGGTCCTGTGTCGTTCCTCCACAAAGAGGGGCAGCGACAGGAGACTGGTAAGAAGCTCTTGGCTCCTGGCTTCAGATTGGCACAGCTCTGGCTGTTGCGGCCAACTGGGGAGCGAACCAGCAGATGGAAGACCTCTCTCTCCCTGCCTCTGCTTCTTCTCTGTGTAACTCCGACTCTCAAATAAATAAATAAATCTTTTTTAAACAAGACATTGCAAATGTTAAAAATTAAAATTTAACCTGTTTTGTTAAAAACAACCTTTTAAAGATAAAAATAACGTGGTTTTTGTTCAATTATTCCAGACTATATTCTCACATATAGGGGTAGTGCTAGAAAGAATAGGAAAAAACATGAGAGGACAGAGTAAATACCTGAGATAATAGAGAAATATCTGTTCAAGTGCTTTTCAGTGCAAGAGTAGCTGGTAGAATTAAAGACAGCGTGTGATGTTACAAATCAGTCAGAAACAAGAGTGTAACTCCTCATGCAAAAGGGAGAGCACTGAAAGTAGCCATGAAACGTAAGCCAAAACCTTAGAAGAGAGTGACTGAAATTAGAACACACCAACCACAACCACAAAAAATGGGTTAAATTTATTATAAGAATCTCAGAGTAAAATTTTTTTTTTGACAGGCAGAGTGGAGAGAGAGAGAGAGAGAGAGAGAGAGAGAGAGAGAGAGATCTTCCTTTGCCGTTGGTTCACCCTCCAGTGACTGCTGCGGCTGGCGTACCACGCTGATCAGATGGCAGGAGCCAGGTAATTGTCCTGGTCTCCCATGGGGTGCAGGGCCCAAGCACCTGGGCCATCCTCCACTGCACTCCCTGGCCACAGCAGAGAGCTGGCCTGGCAGAGGGGCAACCGGGACAGAATCTGGTGCCCCGACAGGGACTAGAACCCAGTGTGCCGGCACCGCAAGGCGGAGGAATAGCCTAGTGAGCCAGGATGCCGGCCTGAACTCAGGTATTCTTATATAGGACCTGGCTGCAGCGGCTTTACCACTGCACCAAGGGCCTGCCCCCAATGTTTTTCTTAAGCTTTAGGTGTCTTCGCATCAGGAAAGGAGTGGCAAATCCAGACCCAAAATGCAAAGTCATCGTAATCAGTCATTGCTTTCTTTTTCCACTTAACGTGGCCAACTCTTCCCTGGGCTCTTCTGGGGGTTCCTACAGACCACAGAGCCTGAACCCCAGCTGCTCTGCTCCAAAGTGGCCCAGACACCCAATGGGGACGATATGGCAGCACCATACTACGTCTTCCTTTTTTCCACAACCTTGTTCTCTTTCTACCTGTTTATGTTGTAAAGTTTTAGAATTTTTATTTACATTTGTTTATTTGAAAGGCAGAGAGACAGAGATCTCCTGGCCACTGATCCATTCCCCAAATGTCTGCAACAGCCAGGGCTGGGCCAGGCTGAAGCCAGGAGCCCCAAACTCAATTTGGGTCTCCTGTGTGGGTGACAGGGATCCAAATATTTGGGCTGTCACTTACTCCCTCCCAGGGTCTAGGCGAGCAGGAAGCTGGAATTCAAAGTGGAGCCAGGCCTCAAATCCAGGCACTCTGATAGGGGCTACCAGCATACCAAGCTGTGTCTTAACTGCTGCACCAAATGTCCAAAACAATGGTGCAAGGTCTTTTAAAAAACAAACAAAAAATCTCCCCATTAGCATCAGAGTTGGGGGAGGGGGGAGCAGGTTACAGGTACAGATTCTGAAACTCTGCAGTCTTAAGAGACTGGGTGGCTGCAGCCTCATTTTGAGTATCCATCCCAGTGCAACAGGAGAGAAACAGGACTCATTTAGAAAAATATCAAGCTCCTCACAACTGGACACGTGTCCATTTCTAGCTCCAAACCAATCAGGAGCGAGGAGTGTCAGATCCTCACCGGCAGTGACCCCTGCTGCCCTGGTAGGGACTCCTGAACGTTCAAGCATGCCCAAAATGGCCTCATGTGAACTTTCCGGGGTGATGGTATCAAGCACCATTGCTGTGGTGTGTCGTGTGCAAAAAGAGTGAAAGCCAAATCAGCGGTGCCTGTGCAGATCACCTAGCTGGGTGCCAAATGCTGTCCTGTGCCCGGGGGTTTGAGCCAGATTGAAGTGCCGTGTGCACTGGGGGAACGGGCATGCCTTCCCACCCCCATGAAAGCACCTGTTCGGCTCCCATAGGACAGCAAGTTGATGGAAGCTAACCCTGCTGTGCTATCCCTGTGTTGGAGCATGAGCGCCCCATAAACCCTTCTGGGCTGCATATTGGCCCCTTGTCAATTTCTATCTGCAAGTGAGCCAAAGACCCTGGGCTTGGTAAGGCCACTGTGATGTACAAATAGTTCCACTTTCTGGAAGCAGGTTTGTGACAATGTTTCAGGATCACCTTTTGCAGCATGAGTTAATCAAAGAAAAAAAGACAAAGGTTGTCCCTTGCATTCTTCATTAAAACAATTTTATATATTTGAAATGCAAAATGAGAGAGAGAGAGAGAGCAGGAAGGAGGAAGGGAGGGAGGCAGGGAGGGAGAGAGAGAGAGATCTTTCATCCACTGGTTCATTCCCCAAGTGCCCTCAGTAGCAGGGCCGAGTCGGGCTGAAAGCAGGAACTACAGCTGCATCTCCCACGTGGGTGGCAGGAACCCAGCACCTGGGCCTTCCCCTGCTGCTTCTCCTGCACATCGCAGGAAACTGAATGCAAGTGCAGACGGACACCGCACGCAGGGGCTCCAGCCACCGCGCTGGCACATCGCCTGCCCGTGTTCTCCACCTCCTTTCAGGCTCGGGACCTTCCACGTCTCACCTGTCGACAGGTGTGCTGGCCTGCCAGGTATGTAGCCTGCTTCCTCGCCACCCCCCCCCCCAGCACCAGGTGAACACCATGCTCCCCATCAGCAGCTTCCTGCCTGACTCGCAGGCGCACACCTGTCCTTTCCCAAGGTCCTCCTGGGGGACGTCAAGCACACACCTGTGGGGCCTGTAGAATCAAGCTTTTTTTTTTCCTTGAATTTTTATTTTTTTTAAAGGTTTACTTGAAAGTCAGTTACCGAGAGAGTCGAGCTTATTTTTTAAAACTAGAGGCTTACCTGAACATCTTGCTCCCCCAAGCACAGAACCTAACAATTCCCATGCTCTCTCTAATCTGGTCTTCTACTATTTTGTTGGTTGCCCCAATCAATTAACACATTTCCACATAGAGCTTAAGAAACCTTGTGCCCACCCCCACCCCCCATTGAAATATTAAGGAATTCAGCTGTAAAAGCTTCCTGGCCCAGGATTTGGGGGGGGGGGTGTCGAGGTTTCTTTCATTTTTTAAAAAAATATTATTTATTTATTTGAGTGCTAGTTAGAGAGAGAGGGAAAGACAGAGAGAAAGGTCTTCCATCAGCTGGTTCACTCCCCAGATGGCCAGAGCTGGGCCAATCAGAAGCCAGGAGCTTCTTCTGGGTGCGGGGACAGAGCCTTCCAAGTGAGAACTCTGGTGGCTGCTTCAGTCACAGGAGCTGCAGACCCCGGCCCACTCAGAGGACGGGGTCGTGCACACTTCCGCTAAGACAAGCAAGCCCAGCACAGAGACCTGGGGAGCGCGGCCCGCTGGACGCTGGGGGTGGACAGCCCAGCAGGCCCCGCGCGCTCCCGGCGGGGAGGCCAGCCCAGGTCCCCAAGCCCCCGGGCGCCCCGCGGCCCAGGAAGCGAGCCGCGCGCCAGGACCGCGGGACCCCACGCCCCTCCCCGCCGCACGGCGGCGCTGCGCAAGGCTGGCCGTTGTCCGGGCCGTTGGGCGCCCACGTGGCTTCTGGACGCCTGGAGGCCGGCGCGGGGGCGGGCGCCATTACGAGAGGCCGGGGGCGCGGGGTGGAGCCGACGAGGAGCCCAGAGCGCGCCCGCGGCGGCGGCGTCGGGTGGGAAGACGAGGCGCGGCACTGGGGGGCGTGGCGGCCGGCCTGCAGGCGGGGGCGCGTCCAGGGCAGGAAGCTGGAGTCCCCGTGGAGCTGGTGGGCGCGGCCCCCGCAGAGGCCTGAGGCGTCCGGCGCGATGGCAGGGGCCGCCCCCAGGGCGGCGGCAGGGGCCGCGCGGCTCGCCACGCCCGCCACGCCCGCCACGCCCGCCACGCCCGCCGCCGGGCGCGTCGTCCAGGGCGAGCGGGCCAGAGGCGCGGCGAAGATGCTCCAGGTCCTGGTGCTGCAGGTGAGCGAGCGGCCCGCGCACGGACGGTCGGGCCCGGGTCGGTGCAGGCGGGAGGCTGGAGTGCGGGTGGGGGTCGCTTCAGAAGGGGGCGCGTGCGCTGTTCCCGACGACCCCGGAGGGCGTTTGCTGCGAGCTGTCCCGTACTAGGTGTGCGTTCGTGACTCGGGCACGTTGGCAGGTGTGTCGGTGCCCCGCACACCCCAGCCCACGTCCGCCCTAGGTTAGGGCCCTCGCGGGGAACCCTGGACCTGGCTCCCGCCCTTCCCCCGCCGCCCTCGGGGCTCGGCTTCTGGGACCCCCCCCCCCACGCCGCCCTCTCCTCATGCGGGTGTCCTGGTCCCCGGGGCGGGCATGGGCCTCCACCTTGGAGACTTGAGGTGCAGGGAGGGCTCCCGAGGAAGCCGGAGGGGAGGCGCTGGAGGAGGGAGTTTACAAACCGGAGCCAGGGTGTGGGATGGGGAGGGGCGCCGCGAAGGAGGGGGATGGGTGGTGTTTGTGTGCTGTGGATTCACCCGACCAGAGCGTCACACCCCCCCGAAGCCGCTGACTCCTTGCAAGGAGGCCTGGCTCTCAGACTTTTCAATTTGTTTTATTTACTTGACAGAGTTAGAGACAGTGAGAGACACAGACAGAGGGACAGAAAGGTCTTCCTTCCTTGGTTCACCCCACAAATGGCCGCCACGGCCGGGGCACCGCGCTGATCCGATGGCAGGAGCCAGGAGCCAGGTGCTTTTCCTGGTCTCCCATGGGGTGCAGGGCCCAAGCACCTGGGCCATCCTCCACTGCACTCCCTGGCCATAGCAGAGAGCTGGCCTGGCAGAGGGGCAACCGGGACAGAATCCGGCGCCCCGGAACCCGGTGTGCCGGCGCCGCTAGGCGGAGGATTAGCCTAGTGAGCCGCGGCGCCGGCTATATTGTTTTTAGATAAATAGTATACCTTTATGGTTGCAAATACCTAACACAAGTGCAACTTGTTTGACCAGCAGACCCAAATGCAAACATGTCAATAACTTAAAAAAATTTTTTTTTAGTTTTTCTGTACCAACAAATTGAGAACAGCCTATTTATCATATTTATTTAAGTCAGGTGCACCAGAAAGGTAATTTGTGTTAATTTAGCAGTTTTTAATAATTTTTATATAGACACACAATCTGCACATAAGTATCTGGCTCCTGCCATCGGATCAGCCCGGTGCGCCGGCTGCAGCGGCCATTGGAGGGTGAACCAACGGCAAAAAGGAACACCTTTCTCTCTGTCTCTCTCTCACTGTCCACTCTGCCTGTTGGAAGAAAAAAGAAAAGAAAAGAAAAGACAAAAAAAAAAAAACAATTAATGGGGCTGGCTCTGGTGCAACAGGTTAACGCCCTGGCCTGAAGCGCCGACATCTCACGTGGGCACCGGCTCCTGGCTTCAGATTGGCACAGCTCCGGCCATTGCGGCCAATTGGAGAGTGAACCAGCAGATGGAAGACCTCTCTCTCTAACTCTGACTTTCAAATAAAGAAATCTTAAGAGTGTTAATTTTTTTTATCTATGACGTCAGTAACCACCCAAGGCTCTTGACATGAGCTGCATAGGTTAAGGAAGCCTTTTGAGTCCACAGTATTTGGACAAGGCCAGAAGCAAAGTGGAAGTTCTCTCCTCCCTTTAGAGAAAAGTACATCCTCTTGATGGCTGCTGCTTTCCACTGGGGCCTCACGGAGATCCTTCACGTAGAACATTTTTTGCCACAGTGTCTTAGCTTTCTATGCTTGACATGTAAAACAAGTCCATATTTAAACAGACTTTTAAAACTTTGAAACTTAGCCGGCGCCGTGGCTCAATAGGCTAATCCTCCACCTTGCGGCGCCGGCACACCGGGTTCTAGTCCCGGTTGGGGCGCCGGATTCTGTCCCGGTTGCCCTCTTCCAGGCCAGCTCTCTGCTATGGCCAGGGAGTGCAGTGGAGGATGGCCCAGGTGCTTGGGCCCTGCACCCCATGGGAGACCAGGAAAAGCACCTGGCTCCTGGCTCCTGCCATCGGATCAGCGCGGTGCTCCGGCTGCAGCGGCGGCCATTGGAGGGTGAACCAACGGCAAAGGAAGACCTTTCTCTCTCTGTCTCTCTCTCTCACTGTCCACTCTGCCTGTCAAAAATAAAAAAAAATTAAAAATAAAAAAAAAACTTTGAAACTTTTAGAACTCAGCTGTTTTTAAAACAAGTAGAACTTAATGAGACAAAGATTATCTCAGTAGGATACAAAAAGACTATTTTCCCAAATATCTATTAACACTTATGTATTTCATCAACCTCATTGCTTTTACAGAGGATCAGATTTTAACCTTACGTTAAAAAAAAAAAAAAAAAGATTGATAACTTTTGAAGCTAAAAAAAAAATTTTATAACCATGTAAGACTTCCACATACCTTTTGCAGCTTACCTAAACCGTTTTATCTTTTCCATTCCAATTTACAATCTATGTCCTTTCTTTATTTCACTAAGAAGCACAGTTTTGACTTGGCAACCTTTTTTCCATCTGTTGATTTTCTTGATTTACATTGAAAATAGCAATTTAAAAGCATATCCCGAATTTCAACCTTAGTTACTTCTGAGCAGTCTTGAATTATGTTTACTTATAGACAGCTTATGAAAACCTATTTGTCAACAAATCCAGAGTTTTTCATAGACTGTAAGGTGTTAAGAGTACCTAAGTTTACATGTAGACACATGTATCTCATTTACCTTTACCCAACTTACATTTAGCAACTACACAGATTGTTAGGGTTGGAGTAGCTGGGGTTCTGGCCTTTTGTACCCCACCCCCCCCTGCCGCCCCGGGATGAGAGAACTGACATCAACGGAGACAGGCCACTTCATTAAGGCAAAGAGGGAAAAGCATCCTGTTCTAGAAAAGTCTGGTCTGGAGTGCACTTGGGGCTGGGGTTTTATCTGGTTAAGGAGGGAGTTTGCCACTGTCGCTGTGGGGGAGTGTCGCGTCCCTCGACCAGCAAGGAAGACACGACCCGAACTCTTCTTCCAGCAGTTTATTCAGGAACCTCTTTCAAACTTTGAATCTCGCGCCCTTTTTTCTCCCCTCCCTCTCATAGCCATCCGCGCACCAATCAAAAGCGGCCAAGTGGCAAGCATTGATTGGTACAGCAACGCGGAAGCCGGAAGGGAGCTCAAACATCTCCTTATTAGGAGATGTTTGTTTCTCGCCAGTCCTTCCGGGGGAAAGGAGCCGGCGCCATCTTTAGGGCGCCGTGCAATGGCTCCCCACAGTTCCCCCTTTTTGTTTTAGAACTAGGCATCTAAGGATTACAGGAGAAGGTAGGGGTCTGTCCCCCACTGCCAGGCATCCACCTGGAACAGCATCCTTTTCGCGGGGGTGGGATCTGGGATGCCAACCCACATGCAGACAGACTTGCCTTCCAGAGAACGTAATGGCTCGTTCTCTCTGCAGTGCTTTGCCTCGCACCCTGCACCCATGCCTAGCATTCAAGGAAGGCCAGCCATGCTTGCGGCAGTTGTCCAGCCTCAAGGGCATAAAAGGCTTGAGCTATCATGGCCAATTCCCGCCAATGAGCTGTCCTCATCCTGCACAAACACCACAGGCAAAATAACACAACAAGTAACAGCAACCCCGTCAAAGCTCCAAGTCCCACCCACTCCTTCAGGCTGGAGACAGCTGGATCTGGGATGACAGTCCAGATGCGAAGGAGACATCCACACGCGTGGAGTTGATGGTGACCACGGCAAGGCGCAGTTGCTCCAAGGTGTAGTCAAATTCCACGGACCAATTCGGCATCGGCTTTGGGAATACTGATAGAATCCCCCATCTCTGCTCCGCCAGTGTCCGCTGCATTTGAGGCAGAAGTATCAAAAGCAACAGCAGGATTCTCCTCGTGGCAGACCCGCCTGACCGCTCGCTCCGGAACCCACACCGGGTCATGTTGATCCTGTGGAAAAACACAAACAGCACCTCGTGCCCATGCCAGCACGGGATCAGGGCCACGCCACTGGCCCGTCAAGAGATCTTTCCATTTTACCAACCCTCTACTTGGGTTTCCTTGTTGCTGATGCCTGTCCGTGGCTGAGTGCCCATGCACATCCAAATTTAAAAAATTAATTGTAAATAAGACTAAGGCAATTCTCTCTCTCGGGGTGCGGCTATAGCCAACTCCCCCTTTTTGTTTTAAAAGATATTCTTTCAGTGTGCGGTGTGCTCGCTCAATTATGCCCTGGCCCTGAGGATTGTATGGCAATCCATGGACAAGTTGAACCTCCATTTTTTGGCAATAGGTGGTAAAGGTTTGAGATGTATAGGCCGGGCCATTATCAGTTTTTAGCACCTGGGGTTTCCCCCAGGCGGCCCATGCATCCAGACAATGAGCGATCACCTGACGTGTAGATTCACCACTGAGGGGAGAGGCATACATAATGCCTGAGCACGTGTCCACTGAGACATGAACATATTTCAATTTCCCAAATTCCGATACATGGGTCACATCCATCTGCCATACTCTCCCAGGCAGTAACCCTCTAGGGTTTACGCCAACACTGGGTTGTGCACGAGTAACAGCACAGTCAGCGCAATCAAGTACAATCTGTCTGGCATCTGCGCGGGAAAGATGAAATTTCTGCTGCAAAGCGCGCGCGTTGACATGAAAAGATTGATGGAAAGCTTTAGCAGCCTCTGCGGAAGTAGTAAAAAAGATGAATTCCTGTCTAGTACACAGATCTACTCGCGCATTGCCTTCACATAAAGGACCAGGCATACCTGTGTGGGCTCTAATATGCTGAGCAAAAAAGGGATTTTTCCGTGACCAAAGCAACTGCTGGGCTATATGTAATAGGGATGCAATTGGGCTAGAAGGTTTAATCGGCCCTGCGGTTTCCAATATCTTTAATGCGTTCACCACATATAAGGAATCTGACAACAAATTAAAGGCAAAAGAGCACTGCTTAAGGACCTCAATAACTATTTTTAACTCCACAACTTGAGGTGAGCCTGGCTGAAACTGATGAAATACCGGGTCATTACCCTCTACCATATAAACCCCACAGCCTGTTTTTGACCCATCCGTAAATATATTTGGAGCACCTAGTAATGGCTCAGTGGCTGTAATTTTTGGAAATACTACCGGATGTTCTTTAAAGAATTGTAACAATGGACTTTTTGGTAAATGATTGTCTATAAAGCCTGGGAACCCACAGCGAAACACTGCCCAATCATCTAAAAGAGCACATAGGACGTTGACTTGTTTGGCATCATAAGGAACAATCACTTCACACGGCAATTTTCCAAAATATTGTAAACATTGTTGTAAACCCTCCAGTGCTAGCTTTGCCACCGCTGCCGGATAATACTCAATAGACTTGGCTGGAGAGCTCCTTGGATGTATCCATAAAAGCGGACCTTCCTGCCATACTAGCCCTGTAGGTTGGCTAAGCGTTGGGAGAATGCATAATGACAATGGCAGATTTTCATTCATTCTGCATAAGAATGCCTCCTGTAATTTCTTTTCTACCTTCTCTAGGGCCTCCCTGGCCTCCGGAGTTAAGCACCGCGGTGAGTCCAATGCCGAATCACCACGCAAAATGACATAAAGTGGCTTAAGTTCATAATTGGGAAGATTCAAATAACCCCTAACCCAATTTATATCTCCTAATAATCTCTGAAAATCATTTAAAGTCTTTAAACTATCTTTGCGCAATTCCACCTTTTGAGGAACAATTTGAGTACTAGTTATGCGGGATCCCAGATAAGTTGCAATGCTTCCTTTTTGAACCTTTTCAGGGGCAATAAATAACTTCTTACTTTCTAACAACTGAATCAAATATGCAAAGCCATCATCTAATACGAATTCGTCTTTTGCTGCTAAGAGGATGTCATCCATGTAATGGATGCATTTTAGGGAAGAAAATCTCTTACGTAAAGGCCCAATCGCTTGACCCACGAATAGCTGACACATTGTGGGGCTGTTAGCCATGCCCTGTGGAAGCACAACCCATTCATACCTCTGGTCAGGCTGCTCATGATTGCACGCCGGCAAGGTAAAGGCAAACCTTTCACAATCCTTTGTATGTAGGGGTATGGAGAAGAAACAGTCTTTAATATCTATTATTATTATGGGCCATCCCTGTGGAAGTGCAGATAGAAGAGGCAGCCCACGTTGCACCGGCCCCATGACCTGCATCTGCATATTAATAACTCTCAAGTCATGTAGCAACCGCCACTTCCCGGATTTCTTTTTTATTACAAAAATAGGAGTATTCCAAGGCGATACAGAGGGTCTAATGTGTCCTAAATTCAATTGTTCTTGAATCAATTGCTGCGCTGCGACCAATTTGTCTGAGGACAGAGGCCACTGAGGAACCCACACCGGGTCCTCGTGCTTCCAAGTAATGGGAATACCTTCCTCAGCGGCCCCTATGAAAAACCCAGCCCTTGGCGAGAAGGCCTCTGCACTACTTCAGTGGGCTCATTTCTTCCTTGTAAGAATTTTCCTATTCCATAATTCGGATGGTGTCCCATATCCTTCATCAATTTTTGAGAAACACGGGAGTATTCATTACTTAATTTATAGTTCATGTCTTTCAAAAGGTCTCGGCCCCATAAAGAGATAGGTAAATCCAAAACATAAGGTTGCACCGTGCCTGAATGTCCCTCTGCATCCTCCCAGCGCAGCATTACTGCGCTCATCTCAGGAGTTTCTGAATATCCCAGTCCCCGAAGGGATTGTGAGGATGCCTGCTTAGGCCACTTTGGAGGCCAGTCCTTGGAGGCGATGATACTACGGTCTGCACCTGTGTCTAGTAGGCCGAGAATGTCCTTTCCATTTATTTTTATCTTTAAGGTTGGTCTCTGGTCTAGTTCTAAAGACAAGAAGGTACAATCTACGCCTGTGGACCCAAAGCCTTCACTTCCTCGTTGTTTCTTTGATGCACTGAACTGCAAATGCTTGCTAGGAAGGATTACAAGTTGTGCAATCCTATCTCCTGGATTAATAGCTGTTATACCTCTAGGGGACTCAACCATGATTTTCACCATGCCAGTATAATCCGAATCTATGACTCCTGGATGAATTATGAGACCTTTCAAGGTAGAGGATGAACGTCCCAACAACAATCCCACTGTCCCTTCCTCTAGGGGTCCCTGAAAGTCTGACTCAATGGCTTGCACTCCCATTTTTGGTGTCAGTATGAGTCTGGCGGTGGCACGGAGGTCCAGGCCTGCAGAGCCTGCAGTGGCTCTCCGTGGTCTCTGGGATGTCTGAAGCTGGGCCACTGACTTTGCCTCCCCTGCTGCTGGTCCTGATGGGCGCCCTGATGCTGACTCTCGAATGCCCCATATATTTGCGGGCCCTGGGGACGAGGGCCCCGCTGCCCGTTTTTTGGACGCGCCCCACCATTGCCAGAAACAAGGACGTTGCCGTCAATGTCCTTTACCGAGCGGCATTCGTTGGCCCAGTGCTTTCCCTTCCTGCATTTTGGACAAATTCCTGGTCCTTCCTGTCTTTGTTCTTTGCCTCTTCCCCTTTGCGGACATTGCCGCTTCATATGTCCCATTTTTCCACAGCTGAAACATGCTCCAGCGTTCCCTGATCCCCTATTGCCCTTCGTGATTTGAAGGACTGCTGCAGCAAGGCCAGTGTTGGATAGCGGCCCTCCTATTTCCCTGCATTGTTTTATCCATACCTGAAGCCCTTTGCTCTTCCATGGTGTTATAGCGGCTCTGCATTCCTTAGTGCACTGCTCAAAAACCAACTGTTCTATCAGCGGCATGGCGCGATCTGGATCTCCAAAAATCCTACCCGCAGCTTCCACCATGCGCGCTGCAAAGTCTGAAAACGGCTCGGTGGGTCCCTGTGTAATCTTTGTCAAATTCCCACTTACCTCTCCTCTGTTGGGTATAGACTTCCAAGCCTTGATGGCTATCTTGTTAACTTGTTCATACACTGCATGTGGGTAACCTGTCTGCTGGTTAGCGAATCTCCCTATGCCTAGCAGCATATCTCTGTCCCAATGCTGATTCCCTGCCGCTGCATTTTCTGCCGCTTGTTCATTGGCAAAGTCAATCAGGAAAGCTCTGAAGTCTAAGTATTGTCCTGGTGACAATGCGGCACGAGCCAACCCGCTCCAGTCATTTGGAGTCATGCAGTATCTTTGAAGATTTTCTACTTGAGCCAGCGTGAACGAGCCGCTGATGCCATAGGCTCTTACTGACTCCGCTAGTGATTTGATTATCTTTATGTCGAGGGGTTCCTCGTACCTCTGCCCTTGCGGATCTTGAAAGACAGGATAGGCACTTAACAACTCCGCACCAACCTGTTTCCAGACTCCCGGACAGAAAGTCCGCCCTCTTTCTTGCGCGGATACAGGCTCATACTGAGGAGGAGAGGCTTCAGGCTCCTCCCCTAAGTTCCCCTTGAAAGTACCATGCTTAAGTTCCTTTTTTCCTTTTAATTGCAATTTCCTCATTTGCCGATTTAATTCCCGTACTTGCTTTATATCAGACTCTTTGTTATCGCCACACTCTTCAGACTCACTGCTGCTTTCTGAGCTACTTTCTGCACTAGAACTACTTACTAAGGAGGGGCTGCGCAACTCAGAAAGATCGGGGTACAGTTTTTTCCTAGTTCTTTTCCGACTCTCCTTCAAAGTTTTCCCTTTTTCACTGGCAGCTTTCTCAGAGCGCTCTTCCTGAAGCTCCTCCAAGGCAGCTTGACCGCTCAGAATAGCTTCACTACACTGCTCATCCTCGAGGCATGCTCGCACTAACTTCCATATTGGTCTCACTCCCCCTTCAAGATTACCCTGTTCAAATGCAAAATCCAAATCCCTGCCTAGTTTGTCCCATGAAGGGATAGTAAGGCTTCCCGAAACCCCATACCAGGGTGCAATGGTATCGCAGTTACGTAAAAACCTATGCAACGTACTAGGCTTAAGTTTCAAACCGTTTTCCCGAAGCAGCGCATTCAGCGCCAGAAAAATTTCATGGGACTGTGAATTACCCATCGTCAAAAATTGCGCTCCTTCCCTGGCCACGGGTCAGAGCTCCTTCTGCTTTTGTCGCAGAACTTCCTCTGCTTTAATCGCAGAACTACCCTCCCGCTTTTATCGCAGGACTGCCCGCTCTTATCGCGGATCCCCACCTTATTTTCCCGGGGGACTTACCAGCGCTGCCCTGACTGCAGGAAGTTCTGAATTCGCGTTCGAGATGTTCCCCGTACGGGCCACCAGTTGTCGCGTCCCTCGACCAGCAAGGAAGACACGACCCGAACTCTTCTTCCAGCAGTTTATTCAGGAACCTCTTTCAAACTTTGAATCTCGCGCCCTTTTTTCTCCCCTCCCTCTTATAGCCATCCGCGCACCAATCAAAAGCGGCCAAGTGGCAAGCATTGATTGGTACAGCAACGCGGAAGCCGGAAGGGAGCTCAAACATCTCCTTATTAGGAGATGTTTGTTTCTCGCCAGTCCTTCCGGGGGAAAGGAGCCGGCGCCATCTTTAGGGCGCCGTGCAATGGCTCCCCACAGGGGAGGGAGAAGACTTTGCAGCTGGTGGAAAGTGGAACTAGGGGGCTCTGGGAAGCCTTGGGAACTTTCCTCAAATCTAATTAGAAAGCTGCCCTGTGCAGCTCATCTATTTAATTAGTTGTTTTGCAAGGAGTCTGGGGGAGGTTGCACCTGGTTCCCCAACCAGAGGAGGTTGCACTGGTTGTCAGAAGGAAGGGAGGAAATGGGGAGGGGGTGGGCTGAGGACAGAAGGAATGGGGAAGGGGCCATGAGCCCTTTACAGATGACTGAAGATACTGGCATTGTATCATACTTTGTCTGAATTAATGTCAGAATTACATTTATATGGAATTTTATTTTTTATAAAACTGGAAATCAGTTTTATCAACCTGAGATCTGTTAAATGGCCATTTTTCATTTAGTCACCTGCTGTCTGGCAAGGGTTAGCATCATTGCAGAACCTGTAATGGTTGCATAGAAGCCAATAGGGATTACAGTTGAAGCCTTCATAGGTAAGCAGATGACAGCCACATTTCATTCCCAGGACAGATTTCTCTTTCTTCTTTGGACCTTGGGAAAGCCTCTAGCACAACTTCAATGGTGTCAGCTAGAAACAAGTTTAAGTAAAAGACAAAGGCCTCTGCCACACTTGGGGAGGCTCGGTTCCTGCACCCTGCTTGGCTGCTGCCGTGAGAGCACACGCTCTTGTTCTGCAGGGAGGGCTCTGCTCCGGCACTGAACCCTGAGCTGCTTCCCGCCCTCTGCTTGGCGGGCTCCACTCTTTCCTTGGGGTGAGTGTCCAGGCTTTTTTGTTTGTTTGTTTGTTTGTTTGTTTTTTGTTTGGAGGCCAGAGACTAGTTAAAGCAGTGAAAACAGATTTTATTCAGTACCTCCTGAGGAGAGCTGAGCTCCATTACCAGTGGTGCGGAGGTGCCTGGGTGTTTTAAAGGGAGGGCTGGGGTTGGCACAGCTCAAGGGAAGAGGGAGAAGAGGTCATTCAGGGTAAATGCGGTGATCCCAGCTGTGTGTGCTAGCTGGAAGTTATGGAAGTTAGCACGCTGTCTTCTTGCAGAAACTGGCATGGTGGCCCTGGCCTCATAGGAGTGGCTACTGAGCAGGGACACACTTCCAGATTTGTAAGCTTTTTTGAGTGAAGCCTCTAAGAACGGAAGGTTGGGGCCTGCCTCAGATGATAGCCTGAACAGTCAGTTCTTCTGGCATTGTGGAGCTTATTCAGGCAGGCAGGCAGGCAGGCTTGCTTATTTATCAATTTTATTTAAGAGTGACAGGGGTCGGGGGAGAGAAATAGCTCTTATCTACTGATACACTTCCCAAACGCCTACCATGGCCAGGACTGGACTGAAGCCAAAGCTGGCAGTAGGGAACCCATTCCAGGTCTCCTGCATGGGTAGCAGGAACCCAGTTGGGCCATCACTGCTGCCTCCCAGGCTCTGCATTAGCAGGAAGCTGGAGTCAGGAGCTGGAACTGAATATTGAATCTTTAGCACTCTGGCGGGGGGATTCAGTGAGTGTCATGACTGTTAGGCCACATGCTCACCACTCAAGTGAGCACTTTAATGAATAATTGCAGTCATCCCAGGGTTGTGGCCTTGTGCTGCTGGAAGCCGGAATCTGGTTGTCTCTGAGTGCGAAGGACTGAATGGAGCCACATGCCCGGAGTGCTGTTTCTAGGGGCAGCAGCTGTAACTGCGTGCTCCTCTGAGCCCTGCACTGCTCACTTACTCAGTACTCCTTGCTGTCTCGCCCATTGCCGTTCAGGACTTGGCAAGGATGGGGGGGGTGTTGATGTGCAGACATCAGGGCTCCCTCTATGGCTCTATTTCAGAATTTCTCCCCCTAATCCTCACTGGCACCGACAGCTCTGATTCCCCGAGCCACAGTGTGACTTTGTGTTGCGTTGTTGCCACTCTGTACAACTGGGAGGTGTTCTGGGATAGTGCCCAGTGAAGTTCCTTCTTTCGAGGGTCAGCTCTCCAGTGTCTGTTGCTTTTGCTAGCTCTTCATTTATTTTGTGTTTTTTCAGGGTTCATAATTGTGATGTGTGTGTAACTTATACACTATTTTGTCCTTGCCAGAATGACTGCTGTTCATTTTCCAGTTATTTATTATGAGAATAGTCAAACATTCAGAAAAATAATACGATTACTAAGATGAACTCTTCTATTCCTGCCACTGGTAACTTAGACGCCATATCTCTGGGTGTTTCTGCTTCCATACCTTTTCAGTAGACAGAGTTAGGGAAAACCTCTGAAAAATCGTGCGTTCTGGCCGGCTCTGTGGTTCACTTAGCTAATCCTCTGCCTGTGGCACTGGCACCCCAGGTTCTAGTCCCAGTTGGGGCGCTGGATTCTGTCCCGGTTGCTCCTCTTCCAGTCTAGCTCTCTGCTGTGGCCCGGGAAGGCAGTGGAGGATGGCCCATGTCCTTGGGCCCTGCACCCCATGGGAGACCAGGAGGAAGCACCTGGCTCCTGGCTTCAGATCAGTGCAGCACGCTGGCTGTAGCGGCCATGTGGGGGGTGAGCCAACAGAAGGAAGACCTTTCTCTCTCTATCACTAACTCTGCCTGTCAAAAGAAAAAAATCATGAGTTCTTTTTTAAAATTTAATTTTATTGGCCAGTGCCGCGGCTCACTAGGGTAATCCTCCGCCTTGCGGTGCCGGCACACCAGGTTCTAGTCCCGGTCGCGGCGCCGGATTCTGTCCCGGTTGCCCCTCTTCCAGGCCAGCTCCCTGCTGTGGCCAGGGAGTGCAGTGGAGGATGGCCCAAGTGCTTGGGCCCTGCACCCCATGGGAGACCAGGAGGAAGCATCTGGCTCCTGGCTTCGGATCAGCGCAGCATGCTGGCTGTAGCGGCCATTTGGGGGGTGAGCCAGCAGAAGGAAGACCTTTCTCTCTCTCTCTCTCTCTCTCACTGTTTAACTCTCCCTGTCAAAAAACAAATCGTGAGTTCTTTTTTAAAATTTAATTTTATTTATTTGAAAGAGTTACACAGAGAGGTAGAGACAGAAAGAGAGGTCTTCCATCTGCTGGTTCACTCCCCAGATGGCTGCAACAGCTGGAGCTGTGCCAGTCGGAAGCCAGGAGCTTCCTCCAGGTCTCCCATATGGGTGCAGGGACCCAAGTTCTTGGGCCATCTTCTGCTGCTTTCCCAGGCCACAGCAGAGAGCTGGATTGGAAGTGGAGCAGCCGGGACCTGAACCGGCACCCCTATGGAATGCTGGCGCTTCAGGCCAGGGCTTTAACCCTCTGCACCACAGCGTCTGCCCCAAATCATGAGTTTTTAGTGATGTTGTCAATCAAACTTAATTTGGGGGTGACTGGTGCTGTGGCATAATAGGCTAAGCCTTTGCCTGTGGTGCCTGCATCCCTTATGGGCACCAGTTCATGTCTTAGCTACTCCTCTTCTATCCAGCTCTATTGTATGGGCTGGAAAAGTAGTAAAAGATGGTCCAAGTATTTGGGCCCCTGCACCTGCATGGGAGACCCAGAAGAAGCTCCTGGCTCCTGGTCTCGGATCTGCCCAGCTCTGGCCGTTGTGGGCATTTGGGGATTGAACTAGTGGATGAAAGACCTTTTTCTCTATCTCTCCCTCTCTCTCTAACTCTACCTCTCAAATAAATAAAATCTTTTAAAAAATTTAATTTTCCATTTTATAATTCTTTCCCCTAACAATAAAAATAACAATAGTAGATAACAATAGTAGGTAATAATAACAATAGTAGATAAGACCCATCAGAGAAGTCAGTCTAAGTTTCATCCTTATTCTTTCCACTCCATTCTTTTCTCCTGTAGGAGGTAATCTGTATTTGTTTTGGTTCATCTGCTGTCATTTAAAAAAATATGAGCAGGCTGTATATATATTCATACTTATTTTTCTTACACAAAAAGAATACTAAAAATGTTCTGAACCTTTTATATATATGGATGTTTTAATAGGTATTTTAATAATAAGAATATGTTTAATATTTATATTTTTAAGCTACAGGAGACCAAATAGAACTGATTGCTTTTTGAGTTGTACTACATAATTGAGAATTGCATATTATTGATCACATGTTTTAAATTTTATCTTTGGCTCTTTGGTATGACCATTTAAGAGAAAGGTAGTTGTCAAAAATGATAGATCACTTAAATTAGAAAGTTACATGGTTCTAAGGTTTATTTGGTTTTAAAAGAAATCATGCATGATTTTATAATCTTTTAAAAATTCTGCAGGTTGAAGATCCAGATTGCTTCTGGGTTATTATAAAAGGATGTAGTCCCTTTTTGGATCATGAAGTCGACTATCAAAAACTAAATAGCGCCACGAATGACTTCTATAACAGCATGTGTAAAGATATAGAAATAAAACCATTAATGTTGGAAGAAGGACAGGTATGTATCTGAATGCACTTTATTTATTGTATCTTTATTATTATTTAAAGATTTATTTAGTTGAAAGGCAAAGTTAGAGGGACAGATAGATCTTCCATCCTCTAGTTCAATCCCCAAATGGCCTTAATGACCAGGACTGGGCCAGGCCGAAGCCAGGAGTCAGGAGTTCCATCAGGATCTCCCACGTGGGTGCAGGGACCCAAGGACTCAGACCATCTTCCTTTGCTTTCGCAGGCTCATTAGCAGGGAACCAGACTGGAAGTGGAGCAGCCGGAACTGGAACCAGCACCAGCCTTTAATTATCCTATCTTGAAACACTAATCAGGATGTAGGGGTGGGTGTTTGGCCAGGTAGTTGAAACACCACCATGTTAGAGTGTTTACATTCGGTTCCTGATTCTAGCTTCCTGCTAATACACAGACCCTGGGAAGCACCAGATGATAGCTCAAGTAATTAGGTCCCTGTTACCCACCTGAGAGACCTGGATTGAGTTCCTAGCTCATAGCCTTCACCCTCTCCCCCACGGCTGTTGTGGGCCTTGGGGAGTGAATCATTGGGTGGGAGTGCTCTGTCTACCAGATAATTGTTAAAAATATTTCAGGAGCTTAGAATGATGAATGTGATTAGAGTATTTTAACGTTCATGGTTGTTGCCTTGTGTTAGGTTTTTGGGTTGCATGAGACTCAGGCTGATGGTGGCAGGGGGTGGTGCTTGTGTAGGTCCAAGTGGGGCCTTGGGATAGATGCCATCCAGATCCAGGTGTTAGGGCCGTCTTCCTGGCGGTGGGAGCCAGGGCAGGTATACGGACCTTGGCAAAGAGGACCTGGGGTTTTCAGTTCTGGGCCGTGCCTCCCTCTTTGGTTGCTCATGGCTTTGACTGACTTGGGATTGCTTCTGCTCTGTGCTCCACATCAGGGCTTCTTTGCTTTCGTGCAGCCTCAGCCACCATTGCTGTGGTCTGATTTCTCTTGGGTCAGCCACGTTCCAAGTGTGAACTTCGGTAATAGCATGGAGGGGAAGGACGTGAACACTCGTTAGGAGGGAGACAAGACCTCATCTGAATTCCTTCCCTCGTGCCCACAAATGTCCTTAGTGACCAATTTGTTATTTTTCCATACCAGTGACTTACTGGAGGGATGGAACGGGGTCAGTGGTCCTTTAAGTGTAGTCTTGTTTGGGAAAGCATGATGGCCTCCTCACAGTGAGCATTTACCCAGGAGGTTAGTGCTTTCTCCCTGTCCTTTTGTGGAGAGGTGGTTAAACAGGACACTGTGAATAGATTCAGGGTCACTTGTTTTGAAGAACAGGTGTGCTGTTACCTTCACGTGGGTTTAACATGGGAGAGAGCGCCACTTGCAAGCCATGCTAGGGTAACCCCTCCTTCGTGGCACTGCTGTGAGTGTTTCACTTCATGCTCTCTCCATTCAGTGGCTGTCACTGCCCGAATCCACTTTCATTTGTTTTCTTTTTTTTTAAAGAGTGATTTATTTATTTGAAAGTCAGAGTTACGCAGAGAGGAGAGGCAGAGAGAGAGAGGAGATCTTCTACTCCCTGGTACACTGCCCAGTTGGCCGCGACAACCAGAGCTGTGCCGATCCAATGCCAGGGACCAGGAGTAAGCTCCTGGTGCAGGGGTCCAGGGACGTGGCCGATCTTCTACTTCTTTCCCATCCATAGCAGAGAGCTGGATTGGAAGTGGAGCAGCCGGGGCTCGAACCAGCGCCAATATAGGATGCCAGCACTGCAGGTAGTGGCTTTACAGGATATGCCACAGCACGGGCCCCTCATTTGTTTCAATATGGTGATTTCTCCCACTCCTTCTGTATTGGTGAGCTGGAATTCTTCCTGTTTAGCACTTTCCTTTCAGCTGATCCCTGTTTCCTGGGGGGCCTTTTCCTGGGAGACAGTGCTCAGTTTGGGCAGCCTCCTACACCTGTGTCATCTCCTGTAAGTGGGGTACAGGCTGAGACGATGTGGAGAGGAGCCTTTAGGGCTGTCATCACGTGACTAGAGGTTTGACTGCTGAACGTAATAAAGCCTGCCTTCTGTTTTGCAGGTCTGCGTGGTGTATTGTCTGGAGCTACGGTGCTGGTGCAGGGCTGTCATTAAGTCAATCATGTCTTCAGCAGACCATTACCTGGCAGAGTGTTTCCTTGTAGACTTCGCCAGGTACATTCCAGTAAAATCTAAAAAGTACGTATGTGTGTTTTTTTTTTTTTATTTAATGAGCATAAATTTCCAAAGTACAGCTTATGGATTACAAGAGCTTCTCCCCCCCGTAACTTCCCTCCCACCCACAACGCTCCCCTCTCCCACTCCCTCTCCCCTTCCTCTTCACATCACGATTAATTTTCAATTATCTTTATATATAGAAGATCAATTTAGCATATGTTAAGATTTCCACATTTTGCTCCCACACAGAAACACAAAGTGTAAAATACTATTTGAGTACTACTTACAGCATTAATTATACACCTAAGAGTAATTGTGTATTAATTACAGAGTTCAACCAATAGTTTTAAGTAGAATATAAAATGCATCTTTTGTATTGTTGTGGCTTCCCCTCAACCCTGACCTCCCTCCCTCCCGTGGCCCTCCCCTCCCCCACTCCCTCTCCCATCCCGCCCTTCATCACGTTTCATTTTCAATTACCTTCATATACTGAAGATCAACTTAGTATATACTAAGCAGGGATTTCCACAGGCTGCACTCACACAACCGAACCAGGTA
This sequence comes from Oryctolagus cuniculus, assembly GCF_051225735.1. Classification (NCBI taxonomy): domain Eukaryota; kingdom Metazoa; phylum Chordata; class Mammalia; order Lagomorpha; family Leporidae; genus Oryctolagus; species Oryctolagus cuniculus. The sequence continues at coordinate 25,899,710 of NC_142884.1, read as the reverse complement.
TAGGGTATTGTTCGACTAGTAGTGTTGTTTTTAAGTTTCATAGTAAAACACATTAAGGACAGAGATCCTACATGGGGAGCATGAACCCAGTGACTCCCGTTGTTGATTTAACAATTGGCACACTTATTTATGCTGTCAGCAATCACCCGAGCCTCTTGCTATGAGCTGTCTAGGCTATGGAAGCCCCTTGAGTTCACCAACTCTGAATTTGTTTAGACGTATGTGTGGTTTTATGTCTGTTTGCCTTACTCTCTTTAAGGAGATAATGATGAATTTTAAAGGAGAATGTCAGTTTTTAAAGTAAGGGGATTACCTTTTGCAAAAAGAAGACATTGAGAGTTTTTGTGCCTTAAGAAATGAAAACTTGGGCCAGGCATTTGGCGCGGTGATGAAGTCACGACTTGGATGCCTGTGCGTCACATCAGAGTGCCTGCACTTGAATCTCAGCTCCACTCTCCACTCTGGTTTTCTGCCAGTGCACCCCCGGGAGGCAGCAGATGAGGGCTCAAGTTGACCCCTGCCACCCACACGGGAGACTGAGTTCTGGACTCCTGGTGTCAGCCTGGCTGTTGCCGCATTTGAGAAATGAATCAACCAGTGGACAGGCATCTGTGTTTGTCTCTCTGTCTGTGACTTTCAGATAAATAATGAAGGAAGACTGCAGGTTTCCATTCTGCGTGCATGACTAGAGGAGCAAATGGTCCTAATGAGGACAGAGAGAGTGACTGTGGCCTTTCTCCACTTGCCTGCCTAGGGTGGGGCAGGGCAGGTTCAGGCTGTTCCCTTCTCGTCTCCTGGGTGCCCTGTGCCAGCTGCTCTCTGGCCTGTCCTCTTAGTTTGCACGTGGGATGGGGTGGGTCCTTCAGTGCGGTTTGCCTCACCACCAGGAGGTAGAGAGAAACTCTCCGTGTCTCCACAGAGGAGGAAATTGATGGCCACCCTCAGGTTGCAGAGAGCAGATTATATACTCAAGTGTGTATTCCTGGTTGTTCTGCGTCACAGAGTAAAGGTGTGGCTATCACGTAGGGTGTGGAGACGGTTCAGGCTCGTCCTGACTGTAACCTTCATTGACTGTGGGACTGCATGTCACAGCTCACTAGAAAACATTAGCACATCACTGTGTTCCTAAAGTTGTGTTGATAAAATGCATGAAGTTTTAATAACTGGTTTCTGGGGGTGGGGGGAACATGCCAGCACACGCGGCTGGTGCTGTGGTATAGTAGGTTAAGTCGCTGCCTGCCGTGCCAGCATCCTTTATGGGCACCCGTTCACTTTGAATCCAGCTCCCTACTCATGGCCTTGGAGAACAGCAGAAGATGACCCAAGTGCTTGGGCCCTTGCACCCATGTGGGAGACCCAAAGTAGCTCCTGGCTTTGGATTGGCCCAGCTCTGGCCATTGTAGCTATTTGGGGAGTGAGCCAGAGAATGGAAGACCAAGCTCTCTGTCTTTCCCTCTCTCTGTCTATAGCTTTACCTCTCAAATAAATAAATGTTAAGGAAAAGCTAGCACAAGTCACTGTTGGTGTTTAGTGATGATTGTCCCATGGTTTGTCCCAGAGTCAGAGGATGTCCATTTAATAGGCAAACACAAGGGCTCTTATTCCAGTGCAAAAAGAGCAGAGCCAGCTAGCCTTCGGTGCAGTAAGAGGTGTCTCTCACGTAGAGGAGTTTCGTGGCAGAAGGGCTCACCAGACATGGAGGATTTGCAGATACTTAAGGGAAAAGTAGGTGCCTCCCCAGCTTGGGATTCTGCACCTCTGTGACCATAATTGTTATAAAAGTACTTGGGGTCAGCGCTGTGGCATAGCGGTACAGTCACCAACTGCAGTGCCAGCATCCCATATAGGTGCCGGTTAAAAAGCCCAGGCTGCTTCACTTCTGACCCAGCTCTCTGCTATGGCCTGGGAAAGCCGAGTCCTTGGGCCCTGCACCCGTGTGCAGGAGGACCTGGAAGAAGTTCCTGACTCCTGGCTGTAGATCCGCACAGCTCCAGCCAGTGTGACCAATTGGAGAGTGAACCTGTGGATGGAAGACCCCTCCCTCCCTCCCTCTCTCTCTCTCTCTCCCCCTCTCCCCCTCCCCCTCCCCCTCTCCATCCCCCTCTCCCTCTGTGTAACTCTTTCAAATAAATAAATCTTTTGTTTTTAAGTACTTACTGTGTTTAGCCATCATGGGAGCTTTTCCTTTTGTGTTTGGTGTTTTGAGTTTATTTTTGGCAAGAAAATCAAATGATTAAGTAGAGCTCTAACTTATCTAAGACAAAGGGTAGGGCTTCAGGGAAGAGAGCTGCTTGATGGTGAGGAAATATGTTGGCATGTCTGTTGCTTGCCTTGTCACCTCGCCGTCCATCAGCTGTTTTGTGCAAAGTTGGCAAATACTAATTTTTAAAACATCTGTTCATAGACAGCAATGTTGGGGTACTTCTGGTCACATAGTAAATGGAATTTATTTCACAGGCTTATTCATTGTTATTCAGTGTTTCCTTTTATTTTTCACTTTTTATGTATTTGAAAGGCAGAGAGACAGAGAGAGAGACAGAGACAGAGACGAGAGCGGGAGAGAGAGCGCGTGCCTTCTTGTTTCACTTCTAAAATACCTACAACAGCCCTGGGTAGGCCATGCTGGAGCCAGGAACTGGAAACTCAATGTGGTCTCTCCTGTGGGTGGCAGAGACCCAGCCACCTGCTGCCTCCCAGGGCCTGCACCAGCAGGAGGCTGATTGGGTGTGGAACAAGAACTGGAGCCCGGGTGTTCTGACACGAGGTCAGGGCATCCCAAGCAGCATCCCAGCAGGTAGGCCGCATGCCTGCCCCTGTGCAGTATTTCTGTTCCTTCTTTCCCTCCCTTCCTCTCTTCCTCCCTCCTTCCCTCCTTCCTTCTGCTTTGTGGTATGAAAGGCAGAGTGACAGAAAAGGAGAGAAAGAAAGAGAAGTGTATCTTTCATCCTTTGGTTTACTTCTGCAAATTCCCACAACAGCCAAGCTGAAACCAGGAACCCAGAACTCCACCTGAGTTTCCCATGTGGGCACAGGGACCCAAGTACTTGAATTGTCTTCACTGATGTCCCAGGCGCATTAGCAAGGAGCTGGATCGGCAGTGGATCTGGGCCCAAGCTGGCACTCGCAAGGACACTGGCGCCGTGGGTGGCGCCTTCACCTGCACCACAGTGCCAGCTGCACAGTGTGTCTTAACCTGAGGAGCCTCACCAGATACACTCTCCCTGAATTCCTGCCCCTGTGCCATGAAATTTTGATGCCACAGATACACTGAATCACTATGTAGGATCTCTCTGCTTTTACAGAAAGATTTTTTTCCACCCTCCAAGAAGCAGTTTTGTCCCCTTGGCCAGATGTCTCCAGGCATCTGTTGGAGGCTGTGTTAGAATCAGAAAGGGATGTCCTTTACTTTGTTTTACGGCAAGCATGTTACTGACCTAGGTGAACTATAAAGGAGTCTGTTCTGTGTTGTGTGTTTTATAATGGAACTCTCTCTGCTTCATTTGTCAGCATCCGAGTTGCAGTGGAATCATTTATGCAGCTTCCCTACAGAGCAAAAAAGTTCCGGTTGTACTGCATGAAGCCTGTTACATTGCACATTGACTTCTGTGAAGACAGCGCCGAGATTGTGTAAGTATAGGTTCTGAAGTCACAGGAATCATGAGTAAACGCCTTCAGTTCGTGTCTGCATTTATGTGCCATCAGTTACCCGCGAACAGGTTTTGAAGGTCTGAGTTCTGCAGGAGGCAGCCTCTGAGTTGGTGCTGGTCAAACTGGCTGTGAGTAGAATTCTCAAGCACCCACTCCAGGGCCTGAGCTCTGTGTCTTTTGACTTAAAAAAACAACTTATAAAAAGTAGTAGAGGCCGGCGCCGTGGCTCAATAGGCTAATCATCCGCCTTGTGTCGCTGGGACACCGGGTTCTAGTCCCGGTTTGTGCCCTGGATTCTGTCCCGGTTGCCCCTCTTCCAGGCCAGCTCTCTGCTGTGGCCAGGGAGTGCAGTGGAGGATGGCCCAAGTGCTTGGGCCCTGCACCCCATGGGAGACCAGGAAAAGCACCTGGCTCCTGCCTTCGAATCAGCGCAGTGCGCCGGCCGCAGTGGCCATTGGAGGGTGAACCAATGGCAAAGGAAGACCTTTCTCTCTCTCTCTCTCTCTCACTGTCCACTCTGCCTGTCAAAAAAAAAAAAAAAAAAGTAGTAGAGTAATTCTAAAGAAAAGCTTTCATGAAATAAAACTGCTGGAGCATTAAAAAAAAGTTGACCACATGCCTGCCTCTGTCCTACGTCTTTCCTCCTGGAGGCCTCTGTGGGCTGTGCAGGCTGTGACCTTCCCACCCTCCGTTGGTGCACTTACATACCCATGTGATCGTGGATCCTGCCCTCTGTTAGTGCACTTACACACCCCTGTGAGCCTGGCACCTACCCTCTGTCCGTGAGGTTAGACACCTCTCTGGGTGTGGACTTTCTTAGGAAGAGAACAGGCTCTCTTGTTTGCAGAATTAACTTAGGAGTAGCTGTGGAGGTTCCTTGCCAATCCATATCCCTCTCCTAACCACTTTGAGTCTTTTTCATGGGTGACTATGACCGATATGGTTATTGGATTTTACCAGTTTCTTCTTGACAGCCAGCTAGATTTTCAAGCCATTTTGTGCTGTGTGTTCCCATAAGAATGTGGGTATATCCACGTAACTTACATCCCTGTCACGGCTCCTTCTTCCTGGTGTGTGGTTACTGTGTGATGGTTCCCTAGAGTGGGCCCCTGCACCAGGCTGTATTCTGCACGGTGTGCCTGTGATCTCTGCTCTTTAAGGAGCACTACTGAGGGCTGGATTTCTGTTTCTGTAGTCTGTGGGGCAGCCACTCTCACCTGGAGCTCCTCTGTCTCTCACTTCCCAGACTGTGGTGTTAACAGAAGAAAGGCTGTATAGGGAGCAGCCCAGTCCTGTCTCTATTTGCATAAGCTGGTACTGGTGCACTGTGCGCCCTGAACTCGGAAGTTACCTCTGCTCTGTGGCCCCTTTGGAGACTTCGTGCTCCACGCCCCACCATGCCCATCACCACAGTTCCCTTGGGAGGTGAGTGCATCACTCTTGGGACCAGCCTCAGAGTAGTATGCTCCAGTAAGCCAGCTTGTCTCTGCTTGGGTCCGTGTGTCCTGCTCGGCTGCTCTCTGGCATCCTGCTCCGTGCTTGTGCACTTCTGCTCTGCAGTGAGGAGACCCGCTGAGCAGCCCCTGTGCTGGTCCTCTCGCAGAGCAGCCAGCTGCAGGCCATCCAGGTGTGGTTTGGGCAGCAGCTTGTGCTACCCAGCTACCCCTTGGGCAACCCGTTTCCTGTCCTTCTCACCCCCTTCCTACTGACCCCCTTTCCAGGACTACTGGGGTCTTTTCCACCCTCAGGATTCCCCTGGGGTAGGTGGAGGACTTAAGAGTAAGGTTTTTTTTTTTTTTAATTTGCAAGAATTTTTTTTGAAGAGTTGAAAAGAAAGGGGGAGAGATCTTCCATTTGCTGGTTTCCTCCTTAGATGGCTGTGATGGTTGAGACTGAGCCAGGCTGAAGCCCGGAGCCTGGACCTCCATCTAGTTTCCCAAACGGGTGGCAGGGCCCAAGGATTTGGTCCATCTTCCACTGCTTTCCCAGGAGCATTAACTGGATTGGAAGTGGAGCAGCCAGGACTTAAACGGGCACCCATATGGGATGCTGGCGTTGCAGGCAGCAGCTTAACCAGCCGTGCCATGGTGCCGGCCCCAAGAGTAACTTTTCTTACTGGGTTTTCATCATCATCTTTGGCAGGTGATGCCTTTGCACTCACATGTTATTAAGAATAGTTTTCTTAATGTGTATTACAGTTTTTGACAGATTTGTCAGATTTCCCTCCAGAAAGATTATAGCAATTTATACTATCATTATTGGGGTTTCTTTTCCTATACAACCTCATTAATAGGCTTTTTTTTAAAAAAAGATTTTATTTATCTACTTGAAGGAGTTACACAGAGGAGAGGCAGAGAGAAAGAGGTCTTCCATCCGCTGGTTCACTCCCCAGTTGGCTGCAATGGCCAGAGCTGTGCCGATCCAAAGCCAGGAGCCAGGAACTTCCCCCAGGTCTTCCCACATGGGTGCAGGGGCCCAAGGACTTGGGCCATCTTCTACTGCTTTCCCAGACCATAGCAGAGAGCTGGATCAGAAGAGGAGCAGCCGGGACTTGAACTGACACACATATGTGATGCCAGCACTGCAGGCAGTGGCTTTACCTGCTGCACCACAGCACCGGCCCTGTTAATAGGCTTTTTAATTTCTGCTTGTTTGCTGGGTGAACATGATCTCTTGTTTTAACTTGCATTTTTTCACTTGCAAAGTTGGGTATCTCTTTAGTGTTTATTGTGTGTGTGTGGAGAGAGACTGATTTACCTGTTATTTTAGATTGATATTTCTCTTTAGTTATTTGACTTTATCTTATTAGAAATCTAATATTTGTTAAAAAAGAAAAGCTCATTAAGTATTTTTTATGTGAATAGTTTTAGAACTGCTATATTGTACTTTATCCTTGTAATTTTTTTATTTGAAAGTCAGAGTTAGAGAGAGAGAGAGAAATATCTTCTATCTACTGGCTTACTCCCCAGATGGCCACAATGGCTGGTTCTGGGCCCGGTGGAATCTGGGAGCTCCATCTGGGTCTCCCATGTTGGTAGCAGTGGCCCAAGCACTTGGGCTACATTCTGCTGCTTTTCCTAGGCCATCAGCAGGGAGCTGGATTGGAAGTAGAGCAGCCTGGAAATGAACCGGTGCCCATAATGGGATGGTGGCTTCACAGACAGACGGTGGCTCCACCTGGTACCCCGTAACACCTGCCCCCTGTAATTATCTAGATGTAGTGTAGATACTACCTTTCTTAGTAAAAATAAAAATAACTACTACTTTTGAACATTGATTATGTCTAGGCTGTGGGGTAAATGTTCTCTATATACTTCCTCATTTGATTTTTTTTTTTTTTGGTAAGAGTTAGAAGTAGATAGTCAGCGAGAGAGCAACTCCATTCCTTCCATTAGTTCACTCGCCAAAAATCCACAGTGGCCAGAGCTGAGCTGATCCAAAGCCAGGAGCCAAGAGTTTCTTCCAGGTCTTCCACGCAGGTGCAGAGACCCAAGGACTTGGGCCATCCTCTACTGCTTTCCCAGGCCATAGCATAGAACTGGATCAGAAGAGGAGCTGCCAGGACACGAACCAGTGCCCATATGGGATGCCAGCACTGCAGGCTGGGGCTTTAACCCACTGCACAACAGCACGCCCCCCCCCATTTGATCTTTAAAACAACTCTTGGAAGGAATGGATCTTGTGATACAGCCGATTAAGCCACTGCTTGGGGCACCTTTGGTTCCATACTAGAGCAGCTGATGTAAGTCCTGGCTGCCCACTTCCAGGACAGCTTCCTGCTAGTGCCCTAGGAGACAGCAAATGGTGGATCGAATCCTGAATACCTGCCACCTGTGAGGGAGACCTGAGTGGAGTTCCGGGCTCCTGGTTTCGGCATGGTCCAGGCCCAGTTGTTGGAGACATTTGGAGAGTGAACCAGTAGATAGAAGATTTCTCTCTCTCTCTTGCCCTCTCTGATGCTCTGCCTTTCAAATAAATAAAAATGAATAAACATTTAAAAAACTAAAATAACTCTTGAAGTATGGTGGTAGCATATCTGATAGATCCAAACAAGAGAAATGTAAAATATATTATTCTGATCTTGACTTTTTATTTTATTTTTATTCCTTCTAAATACTGGTTTCTCCTGATTTTCTACTGCCTATACCTTGTCCTATGATTTTCTTTCCAAAGCATAGGCGAGATGTAGAAAGGTTAAGTTGATAGAGATCAAATGGGAGGTGGCGAATGGGTGCTCTAGTGGGCAGAGTGAGGACCATAGCAGCCGCTTCCCCACAGCTGCCCCTACACTGTTGGCTTAGCCGACATGTACTGATCCTTCTCTGTGCCAGACTGTGGAGACGCAGTGATCTCAGAATCGCTGCCCCAGGGAGCTTGTGTTTTGATTTGTCACAGGTAACTGATGTTGCAGCAGACAGTGCCAGGTGGTGAGCACAGGTCACCTCACTGGGGCCCTGGGATGTGAGTTTGTGTTGGTGCAAGCAGCAGTGTGGAGAGAGGTGTGTCACAGGAAGTAGCTGGGGTCTTTATCCACCCGGAGCAGGGCCAGAGCTATGCTCTCTGCTGTGTGCATCGTGTGCTTGATTGGTCATGCAGAAAGAGCCCTGTGTGTGGTTTACAGAGCAAGATAGTGTACTAACTAAAGTGTCCTTGGCCCTCACCGGAGTGTTGCAATGTTCCCACTGGTTTCCTTTTTCTGGTCCAGGGTGTGAGCCAGGCCTCCAGCTTGCCTCCAGTGTCCTGTCTGGTTAGTCTCCCAGAGTCTGGGACAGTTCTTCAGTCTTCCTTCATGGCCTGGATGCTTCTGAAGAGTCCTGGTCAGTTATGCTGCAGAGGAACGTTCAGTTTGACTTGGCCTGATGTTCTCATGATCAGACTGAGGTTGTGCGTGTTGGCAGAGAGAGAGAGGTCTTCCATCCACTGGTTCACCCCCCAGCTGGCTGCGACGGCTGGAGCTACGCCGATCCAAAGCCAGGAGCTTCCTCTGGGTTTCACACACAGGTGCAGGAGCCCAGGGACTTGGGCCATTTTCTGCTTTCCCAGGCCATAGCAGAGAGCTGGATCAGAAGTGGGGCAGCTGGGACTAGAACTGGCACCCGTATGCCATGCCAGCACTGCAGGCAGCAGCTTTACTTGCAACACCACAGCGCCAGGCCCTATCAGGCATTCTGAATTTGCTACAGTGAGGTTCACTTTTTCCATCATTCCTTCTACAGTTTTAAAACTTTAATTATCTTTTTTTAAAAAGATTTATTTATCTATTTGAAAGTCAGAGAGAGAAGGAGAGACAGAGAGAGAGAGAGGTCTTTCATCTACTGGTCCACTGCCCAACCAGCTGCAATGGCCAGAGCTGAGTTGACCTGAAGCCAGGAGCCAGGAACCTTCCCTGGGCCTCCCACATGGGCACAGGGGCCCAAGGACCCGGGCCATCCTCCAGTGCCTTCCCAGGTCATAGCATAGAGCTGGATTGGAAGTGGAGCAGCCAAGATCTGAACTAGCACCCACATGGGATGCGGGATGCTGGCACCACAGGCCTAGGCCCTAATCCGTTGAACCACAGTACTAGTCCTTTATTTATCTTTTTTTAAAAAGATTTTATTGGCCAGCCCTGTGGCTCACTAGGCTAATCCTCTGCCTGCAGCGCCGGCACCCTGGTTTCTAGTCCCAGTCAGGGCGCAGGATTCTGTCCCAGTTGCTCCTCTTCCAGACCAGCTCTCTGCTGTGGCCTGGGAGTGCAGTGGAGGATGGCCTGAGTGCTTGGCCCCTGCACCTGCATGGCAGGAGGAGGCACCGGCTCCTGGCTTCAGATTGGAACAGTGCGCCGGCTGCAACATGCTGGCCGTGGCAGCCCCTTGGGGGGTGAACCAACGGAAAAAGGAAGACCTGTCTCTCTCTCTCTCCCTCTCTCTCTCTCTGTCCTACTCTGCTTGTCAAAAAAATAAAAATAAAAATAAAAATACTTTATTTTTTTTTAACTTTTATTTAATGAATATAAATTTCCAAAGTACAGCTTATGGATTACAATGGCTTCACCCCATAATGTCCCTCCCACCCGCAGCCCTCCCCTTTCCCACTCCCTCTCCCCTTCCTTTCACATCAAGATTCATTTTCGATCCTCTTTATATACAGAAGATCAGTTTAGCATACATTAAGTAAAGATTTCAACAGTTTGCTCCCACACAGAAACATACAGTAAAAAAATAATGATTTTTTAAATGATGATGAAATCAGATCAGACCTATTGTCATGTTTCATCCCAGTGAGAGTCAAGTTGGGAATTGATAATTTCTTTTTTTTTTTTTTTTACAGAAGATCAGTTTAGTATACATTAAGTAAAGATTTCAACAGTTTGCACCCCCATAGAAACACAAAGTGAAATATACTGTGTGAGTACTCGTTATAGCATTAAATCTCACTGTACAGCACATTAAGGACAGAGATCCTACATGAGGAGTAAGTGCACAGTGACTCCTGTTGTTGACTTTACAAATTGACACTCCTGTTTATGGCATCATAATCTCCCTATGCTCCAGTCATGAGTTTCCAAGGCTATGGAAGCCTTTTGAGTTCTCCGTCTCCTATCTTGTTTAGACAAGGTCATAGTCAAAGTGGAGGTTCTCTCCTCCCTTCAGAGAAAGGTACCTCCTTCTTTGAAGACCTGTTCTTTCCACTGGGATCTCACTCACAGAGATCTTTCATTTAGGGTTTTTTGTTTTTGTTTTTTTTTTGCCAGAGTGTCTTGGCTTTCCATGCCTGAAATACTCTCGTGGGCTTTTCAGCCAGATCCGAATGCCTTTAGGGCTGATTCTGAGGCCAGAGTGCTGTTTAGGACATCTGCCATTCTATGAGTCTGCTGAGTATCTCGCTTCCCATGTTGGATCACTCTCCCCTTTATTCTATCGGTTAGTATTAGCAGGTACTAGACTTGTTTATGTGATCCCTTTGACTCTTAGACCTTTCATTATGATCAATTGTGAACTGAAATTGATCACTTGGACTAGTGAGATGGCATTGGTACATGCCACCTTGATGGGATTGAATTGGAGTCCCCTGGTATGTTTCTAACTCTACCATTTGGGGCAAGTCAGCTTGAGCATGTCCCAAATTGTACATCTCTTCCCTCTCTTATTCCCACTCTTATGTTTAACAGGGATCACATTTCAGTTAAATTTCAACACTTAAGAATAACTGTGTATTAATTACAGAATTAAACCAGTCATATTAAGTAGAACAGACAAAAAAAATACTAAGAGGGATAATGTATTAAGTTGTTCATTAACAATCGGGGCTATGCTGTTCAAGTCACCGTTTCTCATAGTGTTCATTTCACTTCAACAGGTTTCCTTTTTGGTGTTCAGTCAGTTGTCACCGATCAGGGAGAACATATGATATTTGTCCCTTTGGGACTGGCTTATTTCACTCAGCATGATGTGTTCCAGATTCCTCCATTTTGTTGCAAATGACTGGATTTCATTGTTTCTTACTGCGGTATAGTATTCTAAAGAGTACATATCCCATAATTTCTTTATCCAGTCTACCGTTGATGGGCATTTAGGTTGGTTTCAGGTCTTGGCTATTGTGAATTGTGCTGCAATAAACATTAGGGTGCAGACCGCTTTTGTGTTTGCCAATTTAAATTCCTCTGGGTAAATTCCAAGGAGTGGGATGGCTGGGTCGAACAGTAGGGTTATCTTCAGGTTTCTGAGGAATCTCCAGACTGACTTCCATAGTGGCTTGACCAGTTTGCATTCCCACCAACAGTGGGTTAGTGTCCCTTTTTCCCCACATCCTCACCAGCATCTGTTGTTGGTAGATTTCTGTATGTGGGCCATTCTAACCAGGGTGAGGTGAAACCTCATTGTGGTTTTGATTTGCATTTCCCTGAGTGCTAATGATCTTGAACATTTTTTCATGTGCCTGTTGGCCATTTGGATTTCCTCTTTTGAAAAATGTCTATTGAGGTCCTTGGCCCATCTCTTAAGTGGGTTGTTGGTTTCGTTGTTGTGGAGATTCTTGATCTCTTTGTAGATTCTGGTTATTAACCCTTTATCTGTTGCATAGTTTGCAAATACTTTTTCCCATTCTGTCGGTTGTCTCTTCACTCTCCTGACTGTTTCTTTTGCAGTACAGAAACTTCTCAATTTGATGCAATCCCAGTAGTTGATTTTGGCTTTGACTGCCTGTGCCTCCCGGGTCTTTTCCAGAAACTCTTTGCTTGTGCCAATATCTTGAAGGGTTTCTCCAATGTTCTCTAATAACTTGATGGTGTCAGGTCGTAGATTTAGGTCTTTAATCCATGTTGAGTGGATTTTTGTGTAAGGTGTAAGGTAGGGGTCTTGCTTCATGCTTCTGCACGTGGAAATCCAGTTTTCCCAGCACCATTTAGTGAATAGACTGTCCTTGCTCCAGGAATTGGTTTTAGATCCTTGATCAAATATAAGTTGGCTGTAGATGTTTGGGTTGATTTCTGGTGTTTCTATTCTGTTCCACTGGTCTATCCATCTGTTTCTGTACCAGTACCATGCTGTTTCGATTACAACTGCCCTGTAGTATGTCCTGAAATCTGGTGTTGTAATGCCTCCAGCTTTGTTTTTGTTGTACAAGATTGCTTTAGCTATTCGAGGTCTCTTTTGCCTCCATATGAATTTCAACATCATTTTTTCTAGATCTGAGAAGAATGTCTTTGGTATCCTGATTGGAATTACATTGAATCTATAAATTGCTTTTGGAAGTATGGACATTTTGATGATGTTGATTCTTGCAATCCATGAGCATGGAAGATTTTTCCATTTTTTGGTATCCTCTTCTATTTCTTTCTTTAAGACTTTGTAATTCTCATTGTAGAGATCTTTAACGTCCTTGGTTAAGTTTATTCCAAGGTATTTGATTGTTTTTGTAGCTATTGTGAATGGGATTCATCTTAGCAGTTCTTTCTCAGCCATGGCATTGCTTGTGTATACAAAGGCTGTTGATTTTTGTGCATTGATTTTATATCCTGCCACTTTGCCAAACTCCTCTATGAGTTCCAATAGTCTCTTAGTAGAGTTCTTTGGATCCCCTAAGTAAAGAATCATATTGTCTGCAAAGAGGGATAGTTTGACTTCTTCCTTCTCAATTTGTATTCCTTTAATTTCTTTTTCTTGTCTGATGGCTCTGGCTAAAACTCCCAGAACTATGTTAAATAGCAGTGGTGAGAGTGGTCATCCCTGCCTGGTGCCAGATCTCAGTGGAAATGCTTCCAACTTGTCCCCATTCAATAGGATGCTGGCCATGGGTTTTTCATGAATTGCTTTGATTATATTGAGGAATGTTCCTTCTATACCCAATTTGCTTAGAGTTTTCATCATGAAAGGGTGTTGAATTTTATCGAATGCTTTCTCTGCATCAATTGAGATAATCATATGGTTTTTCTTTTGCAGTCTGTTAATGTGGTGAATCACATTGGTTGATTTGCGAATGTTGAACCATCCCTGCATACCAGGGATAAATCCCACTTGGTCTGGGTGGATGATTTTTCTGATGTGTTGTTGTATTCTATTGGTGCGAAATTTATTGAGGATTTTTGCGTCTATGTTCATCAGGGATATTGGTCTATAATTTTCTTTTAGTGCTGCATCTTTCTCTGGCTTAGGGATTAAGGTGATGCTGGCTTCATAGAAAGAATTTGGGAGGATTCCATCTTTTTCAATTGTTTGAATAGTTTGAGAAGAAATGGGATTAGTTCTTCTTTAAATGTCTGGTAGAATTCAGCAGTGAATCCATCTGGTCCTGGGCTCTTCTTTGTTGGGAGGGCCTTTATTACTGTTTCGATTTCTGTTTCAGTTATGGGTCTATTTAGGTTTTCTATGTCTTCATGGTTCACTTTTGGTAGATTGAATGTGTCCAGGAATCTATCCATTTCTGATAGATTTTCCTGTTTGCTGGCATACAAGTCCTTGTAGTAATTTCTGATGATTCTTTTTATTTCTTTTTTATGGTGTCTGTTGTTACATTTCCTTTTTCATCTCTGATTTTATTGATTTGGGTCTTTTCTTTTTTTAGTTAGTTGGGCCAATGGGGTGTCCATTTTGTTTATTTTTTCAAAAAACCACCTTCTCACTTGGCTGATTTTTTGTAATGTTTTTTTTGAATTCAATCCTGTTAATTTCTTCTCTGCTTTTAATTATTTCTCTTCTCCTACTAGATTTGGGTGTGGTTTGGCTGCAGTTTTTCTAGGTCCTTGAGATGTGCTGAAAGCTCATTTATTTGGTACCTTTCCAATTTCTTGATATAGGCACCTATTGCTATTAACTTGCCTCTCAATACTGCTTTTGCTGTATCCCATAAGTTTTGATATGTTGTGTTGTGAAAACTTCTAAATGTTCTTATCATAAATTTTTTGAAATCCATATCTTGCATTTCTTCTATCTCATCATCTTCATAATCTTGGCTTGGGGTGTTTTGTTTATTTGGAGGCATCATAGTGTCATCGTTGATCTTGTTCCCTCGATTTCTGTGTTTGTTGCTTGGCATAGTTAATTCTTCTTTCGTCACTGTGTGTGTGTGTGTGTGTTTTTTAATACTATGTCTGTGTTAAGTGGACTGCCTGCTGTTGGAGAAGCCTTGGAGGCTTGAGATGGGTGTGGCCTGATAGCTCTGCTTGGTTCTTCTGGGTTACGGGTGTGCAAAGGTGACACCCTCAGGTTATGCGTGGTAAATCTCTCCTTTTTATTTATTTATTTATTTAGGAGGTAAGTAATACCACACCGCACTGCTGTGCAGAATTGATGGTATTTAGCTTCCGATCTCTGGCTTCTACCCAAAGAGTCTGTGCAGGCTCTGTTTCTCCTCTGGACTCCCACTGGGTTGCCTAGGCTACTGAATTGTAGTGACTCAGTTCCTTAGCTCTCCCTAGTTGTTATCTAAATCCAGAGTGAAGGCCTGCTCTTTGTCTCTTGCTTGCCTTTGCAAGGTTGGCAGAGAGAGAAACTCCTCTGTACCAGTACCCCCCCACCTTTTTTCCTTCTCTCCTGTAGTCAGTCTGGTGAACTTTCCCGCTCCCCTCTAGATTCTGACCGCTATTTCCCCGCCAATGTCTCAGGTTACTGAGCTCACCTCCCCTTCCAGCACCGATGTGTGGACTCAGAGCCCTGGGCGTCCCTGCTCTCCCTGCTGGTGTCTGTGTGACATCCACTCCCCTTCCTGCACTGGTGCGCAGACCATGCAGCTCCTGCAGCTCGGCTTCCGCGCGGTGGGCGACCTTGTTCTCCCAGTAGGTCCTCCGAGTCACAGCCACTAGATCCGGAAGAGTTTCCTCTGCAGTTTTTTCCTGATCCTTTTTCTGAGGCTACCATAACTCCACTTTTATTAAGCTAAATTTTCCTGGACTATCGGTGCGTGCCCTCACTATTCCACCATCTTGGCTCCACCCCGTCCTTCAATAAAAATATTTTATTTATTTGAGAGGTAGAGTTATAGACAGAGAAAGACATAGAGAAAGGTCTTCATCTGCTGGTTCACTCCCCAAATGGCTGCAGTGGCAGGAGCTGAGCTGATCAGAAGTCAGAAGCCAGGAGCTTCTTCCAGCTCTCTCACAGGGGTGCAGGGGCCCAAGCACCTGGGCTATCTCCCACTGCTTCCCAAGGCCATAAGCAGAGAGCTGGCTTGGAAGAGGAGCAGCTGGGATGCAAACTGGCCCCATACAGGATGCCGGTGTGGCAGGTGGAGGCTTAGCCTACTGTACAGAGCACAGGCCCCTATTGATCTTGCTATTTCTTTGAAAGGCAGAGAGACAGAGATCCTCAATATCCTGGGTCACTGCTCCTGGAGTCTCCCCCTGTCCCCTGTAGTGACACTGCACACCCACCCCTGTGGGCCCTGCTGAGGCCCTGACGGCGGGTCCTCCAATGCCTCTGTCCCCAGGTGCCGTTCCCCCTGGCTCTGAGGATGCGGGACATCTACATCCTGGAGGGCGAGCACGTGCTCCCAGCCATGGCATACACGGCCCTCAAGATCCATCGCAGTGAGTCCTCAGGGCCCACAGAGGCCCGATTGCTGGGGACGGAGGAGCTGGGGGTCCCCCTGCCTGTCCCTCGTGAGCAGGACTTGAGGGAGGGATGAGGGGGTTTGGGAGGCCTGGGTTCCCTTCAGGAGGGCACTGAGAATCCCCCTGTTGCATCCCCAATCCCAGGCCCCCACAGACCACAAGGGGAAGTGGCTAGGGTCATCCCACTGTCAATTGGCCCCTGAGCAGTCCCTCCAGTGCTTGGCTTGATACCCAAGACATACTGGCCCAATGACCACAACTGTCTGCACACAGGACCCTCCTAGGACAGGTGGGTGGGTTCCCACCTGGATGTGGGCAGGGCTAGAGGGAGGTGGGGCTGTGGGAGACCCTGTGCAGTGAGGGGGAAACAGTCCGGCAGAGAATCCCTTTCAGCCATCTGAGAACTCCTGGAAGGCCCAGGTGCCCTGAGCCCAGTTGTGGGGGCCGAGTGCACTCCTGTGAGCAGGGGTGGGCACAGAGGCAGGCGCTGGGGGCCCCCGCGGCAGAACTCAAGGGCAACTGAGTGTGGGCTCTGCAGCTCTAGCCTCGGGCCAACATAAGTCAGCGGGACCCGGAGCATCACTGGCCTCTGGGCTCTGGTGGGGAGGGGTCCCTGTGCTCCTCCCCTGCTGCTGCTGCCATCAAGGACCTGAGCGCCTGGGTCCCCATGCAGAGCAGAGATGGGCTTGTCCCAGCTCTAGAGGCTCTAAGTGGGGGTCCAGGTGCAGGCTGTCCAGGCACTGGGAAGACCCCACTGCGCCTCCAGATGCTGCCTCCTTGGGTGCTCATGGGACAGTAGCAGTGACAGCCCAGTCTCACCAGGAAAGAGACAGTGGTCCAGGGGCAGAGGACACAGGGCACCCCTGCCACCTCTTTAGAAACTGCATTCCCTGTTCCCAAGGGCCTAAACCGATCATGTCTGCCCCACAACCCCAGCTCTCACCCCCATCATCTTAGGCTCAGTTCCTTTCCAGCCATGTAGGAGGGACTCAGATGTGGGTAACTCAGCGAATGCACTGTTAGGGCGCAGCAGGTCAGGTGGGGTAGGTGACGGAGTCCTGAGTTGGTGCCTGGGTCCCCAGAGATGAGAGTGAGGTGGGGAGTTCAGGGCCATCCACCCTGTGGGGCTGTGCAGGAGGAGCCGGTGGTGTCCCAGGGCTCCCCTGGCCCGGGCTGCACACACCCTCCCGTCTGGGGCCAGCAGCCTGGAAGAGTCCTCAGCATCACACGTGGTGATGGGGACCCCAGGGTTTTGTCGGGGCAAGCACCGAGCAGGCCAGACCGGGGCTGTGGTAAACAAACCGTGTCTCTTCTTGCAGCCAAGGCTATAAAATGGTGCAGCAGGACCCTGGGGTAGGCACGCGTCTCCCAGATGCACGTTCCTGCCCCCACTGCTCCGAAGGCCAAAATCACCATTCAGGACACAGTGGCAGTGTGGGAGTAGACCAGGGGTCCCGCTACTCGTGCAGTGATGATCCGTCCTCCAGAAAGCTTTGGCCTCTGCATCGCCGAGAGGGAAGGCATGGAGGAGGAGGAGAGCTGGGAAGGCAGCCCAGAGCCCCTCGGCCTGGGCTCCCCTGTGGGGACCGCAGAGTCTCCAGCTGTGGCCAGCCCCACAGAGTCTCCAGAGTACTCGAGGAGGTGGGGAGGCCTGTGCCAGTGCGCCAGTCTCCCTAACCTCAGCAGGCCAGAGCACAGGGAGGACAACTCCTCCGACGCTGGCAGCCAGGAGGGCCTGTGGATGTGGGCTCCTCCACGGGCCTCGGAGCCCCCAGAACCAGGGCCCATGCAGGCTGTCCCCGCCTGGGGGCCACGGCTGAAGACTTCCCCCTACTGGCATGGCAGCCCCACGCACTCTGGGGACAGTCACGGGCTGGAGCCGGCCAGAGCCAGCCCTGGGCTGGGAGACCAGGCCCGCGTGCCCTCCCTGGCCAGAGGCATCCTTACCTCCTATTCCACAGGGCACCTGGATGATGGGTGCCTCCTAGAAGAGAGGCCGAGTCCACCATCTGTCCTGCCCAGGCTGGGCAGCAGCCTTCCGTGTGTCTTCACGGCATCCTATGCACTTGGTTGAGCCCCCACCGCCCAGGCTCTTCCTGGGGCCAGGACACCCTGACACTGGAAGACAACAGCCATGCCAGGAGCCACTGTACTCTCCTCCCCGCCCCCCTCCCCCACCGCCACCCTCAGGTGGTGCTGAGCCTGTATTAAATTGTCCCATGGAAAGGAGTTTGCTCCAGTTTGTGACCCCGGTGCCCAGCGGCAGCAAGCTTCCCCGTGTTCCTGGGGAGATGGGTGGTTCCACAGCCCCCATCCTCAGGCAGAGACCCGCTCAGGACCCTGCAGGCACAGAAGAAACTCCTGGCTCCTGGCTTTGGATCGGCACAGCTCTGGTGGTTGTGGCCATCTGGGGAGTGAACGAGCAGATGGAAGACCTCTCTCTCTGTCTTTGCCTCTCCTCTCTCTGTGTAACTCTGACTTTCAAATAAATAAATAAATATTTTAAAAATGTATTATGTAAAAAATGAATTATGTATTCAAAATGTAGAGTGGCAGTGAAAGAGAGACAAATCCTTCATCTACTGGTTGATTCCCCAGAAGTCCTTGAGGTCCAGTTCTATGCCAAGCCCAGGTCAGGAACCAGAATTCCAACTGTGACTCCCATACGGGAGCAGCGGCCTACATATTGGGACCGTCTTCCACTGCTTTCCCAGGCCTGTTGGCAGAGAGCTGGAGCCGAAGCTGAGCAGCTGGGACTCGAACCAGCTCTCCACTATGGGATGCCATCATTGCAAGTTAGCACCACCCTGGCCCGTGCACTTTAAATGCTAATATCCATGAACTTACTGAAGTCCTCTCCTACCCATGTGAACGTGTCCTTGTTTAGAGACTTCGGAGAAGCAGGCCACGCCCTCAGCTCCTCTGACAGCCCTCATGTTCCTGGTGTGGAGGGAAACCATGGAGAACTGAAGACGGGAGGGCGAGCCCGAGCGCGCAGGGGTGAGTGTGCACTGGGGCTGAGCCTGGCTGTCACTCCTACTGGCCTCCCAGCTCCTGCTGGGCTGCACCCTGGGGAGCCCCAAGCACATCAGCGCTCCCCACCAGGCCCTCTTGCTGCTCCTGGCCACAGTGAACAGCAGAAGGCAAGCGTGTGCAGGTGGACGAGAGCAGAGCAAGCCAAGGAAGCGGAACTCGCCTTAGCACAAGCTTCCCTCTACCAGCCCAGTCCTGCCACAGCAAGAACTCACGTGCGGGGCAGGTGCTGGGGCACAGCGGGTTCCACTGCTGCTTAGGATGTGGGCATCACAGGTCAGAACGCCTAGAGTCCTGTCCCACTGCTGCTTCCTGGCCAGCTTCCGGCCAGCCCCAGCTGTGCTCCCCTGTGTGGGGGAGGTGAACTTGCAGCTGCAAGACTTCCCTCACCATATGGGTGCTGGTTCCAGTCCCAGGCATTCCTCTTCTGATCTAGCTCTCTGCTATGGTCTGGGAGAGCAGTAGAAGATGGCCCAGGTCCTTGGGCCCCTGCACCCACATGCGAGACCCTGAAGAAGCTCCTGGCTTCGGATCGACGCAGCTCCGGCTGTTGTGGCCATCTGGGGAGTGAACCAGCGGGCGGAAGACCTCTTGTTCTCTGACTCTGTCAATGCTTCTCTGCAACTGTGGCTTTCAAATAAATTAAAAAAAAAAAATGGAAGGAGGCCATGGAGGGAGGGAGACTGGGCAGGAGGTGGCAGAGGCAGCAGGGTGGGAGAGGGTGTGTGCGGGGAAGCCAGGGACAGAAGGGAGCTGGGCTCCCCTGGGGCGTCTTTCGGGGAGCGCAGGTGCGGGAAGAGATGGAGAAGTCGTGCACGACCCCTGCCTTTTGACAAGGCTGCACTTCTCTGTGTGTCCTGGTTCTGTTCTCCCCACGGGAAGACAAGGACCTGGGCATCTCTCCCAGCCCAGTCAGGGTCCTCGACCCCCAAAGAACAGAATGTGGTCAAATGCCAAGTAGGTGTTTAGAGACAACTGGTCTACCCCGTGTCCCCTAGCCTTCAGGGCCATGAGTGCAAGAGAGAAGCAGAGGAGCTGTACTCCGGCCTGCCCGCCACACTGGCACTGGGTGTCCTGCAGTTCCCATAGTCACAGCAGCCAGTCGTCAGGGTCCCAGCCAAGGTGCGAGAGGCTGAGCTGGCCCAGGGCTCCAGAGGCCCTGTGTGGTGCTTTCTCCCCTTGCCCAGGCAGGGTTTCCACTGGTTCTGTGCCTTCCCTGCACCCAGGCATGGGCCCATGGTCAGGTCCCTGGGAAGAGAGAGGGAGAAGGAGCTAAGCCCTGTGTTAATCCAGGGCTGGACTTGGCCACTATCAACACACACACACGTGCGCCCTCTGCAACTGCAGGTCATGCAAGCTGTGGCCTGGGTTGGGCATGGAGCCCCCCATCCCCGGGAGGACAGGCCCCTCCTGTCCCACTGAAGACACAGAGCAGGTATAAAGGGCCCCGCGATGGCAGCGGCTGTCCCTGCACCATGAAGCCTGCTGCTTGCCTGGTGCTGCTCGGCGCTGCCTGGCTCCTGTTCTCTCTTGCCAGTGGGTGCCAGCCACGGACGCCTGGGCTGGGGGTGCTCTGGGGGCAGGGGCCAGCTTTCCAGGGCAGTGCTGGCTCCCAGGGCGGGTGAAGGGACGCACCTGCCATGACCCATGCCTTCCATTTCTCTTCAGATTGTGACATCTGCCGGCTGTGCAGACAGCTGTTTATGAATTTCTGTCAGGACCCTCCGATGAGTATATTTCCTATGTGCAAAATTACCAAAGTGACCCGCTAGTGCTGCAAAACGCCCTTGCGCTGAAGCAGTGGGAGATGGGAAACTGACAGCAGAGGAGAAGGGGCACGCGATCAGTGCTGTGGTGAGTCCAGCTGGGCCTGGCCCAACACCGGCTCCTTCCGGGGCCCTGGGGAGGGGCACTGCTCGTGCCCACCACAGCCCAGCCTGGGACTCTGTGGGAAGAACCTCCAGATGAGGATGCAGAGTTGGGGGCCGCCCCCCCCCCACGGTGCGGGAAAGGACAGGGAGGGAGACTGTGTGGACCCGGAGCCCTGGGCTCCATGGCTGTTCAGCTCCCCCAGGCAGACCCAAGACCCTCCAGGGCCGCTGTCCCCACGGCAGCCCTGCCTCTGTGTAAAATCTCAGCTCTGGCCTCCCTGCCCACAGCCTCTCCAGCGCCCGAGTCGAATCTTCTCCAAGCGGTGACCACTGGGTGCTGTCTGCCTTCAAATCTCACTAACTCACCCTGACCCCTCAGGTGCCCTCCTCCACCCCCAGACCTCATGTTTCCTTCTCCCTGGACCCCAAACGGCCATCTGGGGCTCCGGAGCCTGGAATTAGACCTCCAACAGCCCTTCCTGTCCTCCCGGGCCTGGCAACAGCTGGGGAAAAAGCAGACCAAACCCTGACTGCAGGTGGAGCACAGTTGGGGACGGGTACTGCTAGGCTGCAAGTGTGCCAGAGACAGAAGGGGCCAGCGGACTGGGGTCTGTGCATTCCTGGAGGCCCCCGGTGCCACTGCCACCTTGCCAGGCCTTCTGTGTAGCCCCTGCCTGTCCAAGCCTCGCCTGCACCCCCCACAGAGAACCTCCCCCTCATTCCTCATCAAGGGAGGGATTTTTAGGAGAGCTTCTCAGGCACCCAGGGTGTAGGAGAGGATCTGACTTCAGCTGCCCAGATCCAGTGCCAGGCTGCAGCTCCTCCCCAGGAAGTGCCCTGTGCCTGCGCCCTGCAGGTGTCTCTAGGCCCCGGCCTCGCCAGGTGTCCCGACTTCTCTTTGCAGAGTAAAATCTTCTCAGATCCTCTTTGTTAAGGGAGCCCTCCTGGCCAGAAGACCCAGGGCCACCCTGGGCCTACATTCTCAGCAGGTGCAGCCCCGCGCACTGGCGGCCTCTCAAAGGAGGAGGCAACAATAAAAGCCCGCATTGCACAGAGTCTGCTCAGTGCTGGACCGGACACCGGGCGTGGGTGTGGGAGGCGGGCGGTGCAGCGGGGCCGGCTGCAGTGACTGCCAGTGGCGGCTGGATCCAGGGCTGTCCGTGTTGTTCCTGCAGGGGTGCAGTGTGGGGCGGGGTGTGGGGGGGTGTGGTCTCCGTCAGCATGGCCGAGATCCGCAGGACACACGCTTCACTGACCAGGCGTAGCCGGCTAGCCAGCTTCAGAGCGGCAGTGAGAGTCCCAGCGTCACCGTGAGCACACTGCGGCTCAGAGCCGGGGCGCGTGCCCAACTGCACAGCAGCTGCCACTCTGCTGTCCCGCCCTCTGCAGGGAGACCCGCTCGGCTGCTCATTTTGTGGCCGTGCACGGTGGCAGTGGTGCCCACCTATAGATGGATATGAGACCTCCCACCTCCAGGCCCAAGGGACATAAGGGGTGGGAAGGGGTCCCTGACCAGACAGAAGGACCTAAAGGTCAGGGGCATGAACGCCCCTGGCCATGATCCAGAAATCCTCTCTCGTGCCTCAGCTGGTCCCAGTGCCAACCCCCAACTGTGGACGCAGCTGTGACCCCGCAAACACACCCCGCGTGGGGTCTCCCGCACAGTGGGCCCAGGGTCTGGGTGTCTGCGGTGGCTCAGCCCTGTGGTCATGATGCTGCCGCCTGTCTCAGGCCCCCCGCATTCCTGTCTGTGCTCTCTGGGCCTGGATCTGCCACCTGCCCCCTGCTCTGTCACAACTCACTGAGGGCACTCGGCACAGGGCTGTCTCGGGAGGAACATCTGTGTCATCCTGGTGACCAAGGAGCTGCTGGGAGGCCCAGACAGTGGCCGCTCCTGTCACCGGTGGCTTGCTGGAGGGGGGCAGGGTGGGCTGATTCTTTTCCTGTTTCTCCCACACTTGTACCTGGGCTGGCTTCACAGAGAGAAGAGGTCGGGGTGGGCGCTCCAGGCAGCGGTGAAGTCCCGGATTGGGGTGCCCACATCCCCAGTCAGAGGGCCTGGTTCTACTCCCAGCTCCTTGGCTGCCATTCCAGCTCCCCGCTAATGCACACTCGGGGGTTCAGGTGGCACCTGCAGGTGGTGGTCCAAGCACTGGGGTTCCATCACCCAGGAGGGAGGGAGACCCAGATGCATTTCCTGCCTTTGGCTGGCCCAGCCCTGATTCTGGGAGCCCAGCACTCATCCCTTCCCAGGGCCCCACCCCATCTCACCTAGCAACCTCCTACTCTGCCCACCTCTTAAAGGTCCCACACCCCTCTTGGTGCCACAAACTCTGTCTAAAGCACTTACCCCAGGGGAGACCTGCTCTTTGTGCTCACTGAGCTCTCTCCACAGAGGAGCAATGGGGGACCCCTGCCTCTGCAGGAGTGAAAGGGAGCCCAGGGGACGGGAGGGCTTGGGGAGCAGAGACCCCCTCATTACCCCACCTGTGGGACCCTGGGGCTGTGTCCCACCAGACTCCGTCCGACAGATGCAAATCTATGTGCAGTGAGGACACAGGCGACACCAGGTGTCTCGGTCAGCTCTCTGCTGCTGTGACAGAATCCCACAGACTGGGGCGATGTCCAAGCCACACGAGCTGATTGGCTCACGTCTCTGGAGGGCCTTCATGCTGCATCCAACATGGTGGCCAACATCCCATGGGGGTGCAGGGAGCGGCGGGTAGAGTCAAAGATGTAGAGAGAAAGAGGGAGAGAAGTAGAGGAACTTGCTTTTATTTTGAACTTTAATTTTTATTGTTTAAAGATTTATTTATTTTAAGGCCTCAGCCACTGGCCACTGCAGGCCCATGCTGAGGGGAACAGTGGATGGAAGCAACCACACCCCAAGATCCATGAATTAAACATATGTAACAACACCTTGATGATAAGGAAACATTTGTAGCAACAACAATGGGAACTCACCCCTGTGCACCCTAAGCCACCCCAGGAGGCCAGCATCAGTCCATGCAGGAGCTGGGTTGGGGCCCATGCACCCATGCTCCCTGCACACGGACTCTGGGAAACAAACCTTCCCCCCAGTGAAGGAAAATGCAATGTGGAGAACACTAAGCCTAGGCATCTGGAGTTTGAACTCAGGCAGAGAAAGGAAAACGAATGGGCATCTTCCACCCAATTAGGAACATTACACTGCTGAAGCTGAGTGGTCCCCATTCAGCACTCGCTGTGTTATTTTACAGCACTTTGTGAGTCTTCCAAAGAGTTTACAATGCAATTTAAAGCAGAGACGCTGAGTGGGGAGGGGGAATAAAAGAATCAGTTAAAACCCAAGTGTTGCTGGACAGCATCTCTGGACACGACACAGCGGTGCACTCATTCACACTCCACAGAGGAGGCCAGCAGGTGTGTGGGTGACCAGGGCCCTGCACCCTGTGGTCTCCATGCCAGGGCAGGGGAAGTGGGCAGGGAGGCAGAGCAGTGGGCCCTTGAAGGGAAAAGAACCGACTGTGGCCCCCAGGTGGCAGCCTAGGGGCAGTGTGGGGCCCAGGACCAAGGAGGTGCTGGGGGAGGGCTGAGCCACTTTCCCAGGGGGAGCAACCTTGCGATCAGCACCCCGGGGAGCCGCGGGCTTGTGGCTACTCCTGCCTGCAGCCTGACGCGTGCTGTCCCTGTTTTGATGGTCAGCAGCAGCCCGGTGTTACCAGCATGCGGCTCAGGTGCTGGTGCCCAGGAGTTCTCAGTGCTCTGTGCCTGAAGCCCTGGCCCGTGTCCAGGACAGGGCCCTGGTTCCCGCTCTGGACAGGCTGGGCCACACTGGCTTGAGGTGCTCAGCGGGACGCTCCCCTGCCTCCATCCCAGAGGACCCCTGTGTCCACCTCCTACAACTCCAGGGGAGAAGGGCTGGAACAGAGCAGGAGGGGCAGCAGAGGGTGGCAGTGCTGGGGTGGGGCCTGTGGTAGGACAGGAGGCTGCTCCCCCGGGAGTCTCAGTTCAGGTCATGGCAGGGCAGCCCCGAGTGTGGGGACAGGTCTATGTGGGACTCCCTATGCGACCTTGTGTTCAAAGAAAGAGGCCTTCACAGTTGGGCTGTAATACAATTGCAGAGGCAGAAAGGAGGGGCGGGAGGTGCCGGTTGCCTGAGACTTGGGACCGTGACGGCAGGTGGCAGAGGGCCCTGGCACCCCTGGTTCCGGGGCAGTTCTGCCAGAGCCCTGCCCTCTTCACCTTGGCCCTGGGGAGAACACAGGCCCCACTTGTGGTGACCTTTAATGAAGCCAGGCCTGAGGACCCTGAGCCCTGCCACAGCAGAGCCACTAGGGATTGGCTGGCAGGCTTCTGTGATGTCACAGTCACTGAGATGCGCACTCTGGGCTGGGAGGCGACCAGAGGCCAGTAGTGCGTCTACTGCCCAACTGACCAGTTGGTAGTGTAGGCAGCAGGCGCATTTCAGAGAATCACATGGATTCGCGATGGAAGTGAGTGGCACTTGCTCTAACGAGCTGTGGCGTGGGGAAGGTCCCGCCAGGGGGGCGGCCCTGGTCTCCCACACCGGATTCCATGGGCGATGTGGTGGAGCTCTGAGTGCTGCCCCTGTGTGCAGAGTGTGTACACAGTCGTCTCATTCCTCCCGCTCTGCTGGTCACCAGTGTTGAATGGGCCTGGGTGTGAGTCTGTGTCTGGACACGGGTTCAAGACTAGGTGTCGGGTCAGCTGGTATCAGGTGGGCAGGGAGGCCGGCTCTGAGAGCCCCAGAGATGCGGGAGCTGGGAGCAGGCCAGGGAGCCCCGTAGACTTGGGACTTGGGCCCCCTGGAGGACACGTGGCTGCCAGCCTGGGGGAGGAGCATCCTTTCCAAGGGCAGGGGAGGCAAGGTGGGGGCTGTCCTTCCCCAACCGTCCGTAGTCAATGAGCTCTGCACAAGTCATAATCCAAGGACCCGGCCACCAGGTGCCCGCCTGCCTGGCTGTGTGGCTGCCCCACCTCTGACCAGGGGGACAGCCCTCAAAGCAGCATTCCTGTGGGCTCCCCAGTGCTGGCTCCCATGTGCGTGTGTGTCTTACAGATTGGATATGAACGCCCTGAGGTCCCGGAGGGCCCAGGAGCGAGCAGAGCTCATCAATAAATATGAGCAGGTACTGGCCAGGGTGCTGGGGGAGGAGGTGGGGCCCTGCCTCAAGGACTGTGCCTGTGAGAGCCAGACCCCGCCTCCCTGGGGACACGGGGGAGGGGGCAGGTGGACAGGTCCCCCAGTGACTTCTCATCCGGGTCCCCTCTCGGCTGCAGGGACGCCGAGGAGCGGCACTGTTGGTGCCCGAAGAAGAGGACGATGAGGGCGGCTGCCTCGTCCCAGACAGGCTTGGGTTCCTGCAGTGAGTCCTCCACACCCCAGCTCACCCCAGGGCGGGACTGGGGTCAGAAACCCCAACATGAGGTGGCACACCTGTCCCCGGCCCCGACCTTGAGCCCAGCTGTGGTCACAGGCAGTCACTGGTCAGCATTTGGGGGCAGGAGTCGGACGTGGAGGCTGTTCCCACAGATGTCGGGGAGAGAGGCCCCGTTGCTGGAGGGTGGGCTCCGGTGACCTGGAGGGATGGAGCCATCTCGGGCCATCTCTGGCATGACTCAGCAGCCCACCTGAGCACGGGGATAAGGGCTTCTGCCTCCATGTTGTGCCAGAACCTGGAGAATAAGCAGGAGCAGAGTGGTGGAGAGATGGCCAGGGTCCGGGCTGACAGAGGAGGGGGTGAGGTGGGGCGCATGACCTCAGGAGGCCAGGGCACGGGGGGAGGGTGGGCAGTGGGGAACCCTGAGGGGTGTGGGGGTCCCAGGTACCTCGAGCCCCAGGTGCACACTCACAGCACTGAGCATCTCTCAGGCAGGCCACCCAGACTCGGTCAGTTCCAGGGTGATGTCCTGGGCAGAGCTGATGTGGGGATATAGCTGCCTCAGCCCTGGGCAGCCTGGCCCTGCTCAGGACAGCCAGCCCCCAACCGCTGTGGGGGGCTGCCACACACCCACGAAGGTGGACCTCTGACAGGCCTGGAGCCCCCCACTGGCAGCAAGGGCCCCTGCCTGGCCCTAGGCTCCCTGTGCTCATGGTCACCAGCCCCTCCCTCCCCATCTCAGTCCCCTGGGCTGAGAGGATGAAGCTGGTCCTTCCCTGGCCCACTAGGGAGGTCGCGGTGCCTGTTGTGGTCCTGTCCTCACCTCTCCGCCTCCCTTGCTTTCCAGTGAGCAGAAGCTGCCCCAAGACAGCACCCCGGGGGCAAAGGTAAGGACAAGTCCTTGGCCATGGGCCAGTCATCTGGAAGCAGAGCTGGGCAGAGGGGGCACGTGGGGCTCGGCAGTGGTGAGTGGGAGCGCCATAAGGTCCTGCGATGCGGTACTTATACGGCACCTGCTGCCATCTTACCACACTCACCTGTCCCAGAAGTGAGCCGCAGCTCAGGGGTGTCTGCTGTCGGCCGCCCTGACTCATTGGCATGGTTGGGAGTGACCTGGCTGGAGCTCAGGGGCTCTCCTTGACGAAGGGGCAGCTCGGGTCAGAGGCCAGGCCACCGATGCTCCCCCAGACAGAAGATCTGGGGCTCACGGTCTGTGCCTTTTCTGGCTCCTTCCATTTGAGCGCCCACAGAGCTCCTGAGCTGCATCCGAGGGCCCCTCTCAGAGCCCCAAGCTGGGCTCACGCCATCCTGTCTCGTTTTCCAGCGTAAACAGGAGGTAAGAAGGATCCAGAAGTGGATAAAGATGATCAAGAACCATAGTAAATACCGCGGCAGTGACAAGGTACCGTGGCGATGAGGGCCCCTCGGGAACACTGAGAGCTGAATTGGGGTTTGAGCAGTGCCCATTCCTGTGCCAGGCACCGCCTGCCTCTCAGATGCCCAGGGGCAACTGTCCAGTCCCTAGAGACACAGGTCATGGGCACACCTCCCCATACACACAGGACACTGTCCTGGTAGAAAATCTGAAGTCACTGCTGAAGACAATCCCGGATGCAGGGCAGGCGTGGTTCCAGGAGCCCTGTAGCGGCCACTCCGTACACGGCAGAGCCGGTGCCCCTGAGCCCTTGGCCCTCCAGTCACTGTGGGTCATAAGGCCCCCATCTGGGCAGATCCTCCCTCTGCCAATACACAGGGAGCCCCTGGCTTCTCCCTCTGCTGTCTCACCCTGCGCTGCCTCCACGAGTGGCCACGTTCAGCACTCACCAGAGCCTCCTCTCTCCTGTAGTTTCAGCGCAGAATCTACAAAGGCATCCCTGCCCAGGTGCGCGGGAAGGTGTGGGCCGTGATGCTGGAGGTGGACAAGAGGAAGGCCCAGAACGCGGGCAAATACGCGGTACGGCTCTGCACTCAGCCCAAGGGGGCCCGGCCTGCTCGGGCCTGCTCAGGAGCCTGAGTCTCCGTGGAGGACCGTCCCTCACTGAGCCCTCGGGAGCCTCCTCCCCATCCTGCCTTCCTCTCCCTAGATCCTAGTCAGTGCCTCCTCCACGTCTCCTCAGACCCAGCTGGGACTGGACAGGTGTGTTTTGTGCCAGAGGCTTTAACCTGCTCTCTGCTGAGCTCACCTGGGCAGCTTGGCATACGGCCAGAAGAGAGGACTTGCTGGTCCCTGATGGGCGGGGGTCTCCCAGGATGAGATCACAATGGTGTGAGGTAGGGAGCCCCACAGGCTCTGTGCTAACATGGCCTGCCCGCAGCTGGCCGGCCCTCACCTAGGCCTGCCCACAGCTGGCCCTGCCTTCACATGGACTTGCAGCCCCTGGCATTGCCCTTGCCTGGAGAGGCCGCTCCAATGGTCACACAGCTCTCAATGCTTCTGGGAAAGGAGGGAGTGAGGACTGGTGTGGGCAGAGGGCTGTCAGCTGCAGCTGGCTCTCATGGCCCCTGGCTGCCATCAGGGAGCAGGGCCCAGCTGTGTGGCCCACCCTGCCTCCCCCAAGTCTGCAGTCTGGGGCTGGCCCTGGGAGCTGGGCCTGGAGACAGTCATTGCCCAGGCTCAGCTCCAAGCCAAGGGCGGCTTGCAATGTCGAGATGGAGATGGGCCCCTCCAGCAGGGGGCAGCATGGAGCAGTGGTCAGGCTGTGGCTGACTCCTGGAGGGCAGGGCCTGAGATGTCAGTGAGAAGGCTCAGAAGCCTGGCTGGGGGCAGACCACGTCGTGCTGAGAGCTGAGGCAGGCAGGGGGAGTGCACAGGGACCTTTCAGAGCCCCTGTCTGCTGCTGACCGTCAGGGTTACGTGGGCACTGAGGCAAGTTAGGGAGCCCATGACCCTCCCTCAAGGCGGGACCCAGAAAGGAATGAGCGCTTGCAGGGAACTCCCTGTCAGCCAGAAGAGCTGACGTGGACTTGAGGTCCTTGTGTGGCAATGGGGCTTGTGCAGTTCTTGAGGCTGCCCCTCCCCCTCGTCCCTGCCCTGCAGGAGATGAAAGAGCTGGCCAGGCTGGGCGCCACTCACTTCCATCACATCGACTCCGCCATCGCATGGACTTTCAGAAACCACCTCATGTTCCGGGAACGTTACGGAATGAAGTGAGGCCTCTGGGCTGGGGAGGACCCGCGGGTGGGAGGAGCAAGGGTCCTGGGGCACATGGGGTCCCTAGGGAAGATTGGGTGCAAGCCTAAAACAGTTCATTGAGCACAGAAAACAAACTTGCCTTTTCTATAGTACACAAACTTTCCCAAAGACACTGTGGAGAGACTGAAATGAAAAGAAACACCAGGGGAGACAATAGTAGCAATCTATCTAATAAAGGTGTTGTTTCCAGAATATTCAAGGAGCCCTTCAACTCAGTCACAAGGAAGCAGTGGGCAGCCCCCCAGTACCCCGGGAACACAGGCTCGGGGGGGACCCTTCATGAACGCACACACAATTCACCTCCTCAGCGCATGAACACACGCTTATTCCCTACACCACAAAGGGGCACCAGCGCACAGCTGTGGGAGGGGGGAACTAAAACCACTGAGGACGCCGGGTGCTGCTCCCTACAAGGCTGAACGTGCATGGGAGGCTGACTCTGCACAGCTTGGACCCACGGGACTGCACTCCCACAGTGGGACGCTCACCTGTGCCCTGAACACCCACCTGGGAAATGAAAGTGCACGTGACTGCGCCCTGGGAGGTGTGCGTGTCCCTGCAGGCGGCGCTCACCCACACGGTGGACAACACGCAGGTGCCCTGACGACGTCACTGCGCATGAGCAGAGTGTCACGGGCCCTGCGTGTGGCTGTCAGGCTCTGTTAGGCAGAGCTGCACTGAGAGCCTCGGCAGCACAAGACACACGGCCTCTGTCCTCTCTCTTCCAGCCAACAGGCCTTATTCCACATACTGATGGCCTATTCCGTCTACAATCCTGTGAGTATTCTGGGATCATAGCGCAGGTGCTATCCCGGCAGTCCCTGCAGGGCACCCCTGGTCACAAAGATCCCAGCCTGGGTTGAGGGGGCCTCGCTCATCCACAGCTCTGAGGAAGAGCGGTGGAGGCCAGGCTCTGAGCCTCTTGGACCCAACCTCAAGTTCTGGGAGGAGAAAGGCAGCCTTCTCCTGGGCTGGTCTCCAGACCCCAGGAGCTTGGCCGTGTTGGGATGCCCCTCCCAGGACTAGCATTCCACGCAGTGGGGCGGGGGGCGAAGGCAGGGCAGATCAGGTGTACGACTTTGCTCTGGGTCCCACTGATGCCATTACACCCACCAGCCCTGTGGTTGGACCCATGGGCCTGAATCCCACTCTGTACAGCGCCACTGCCACAACCACCCACTCAGACTTTCCCATGAGTGGAGCAGGCGCAGGGCTCCATGGGTGACCCAGCAAGGCCTGGACATCCCCACCCCCCTGACCTGCCACTGGCCAACCCTGCCTGGTGCCCTGGTTCCCAGGGGGGCCTGGCATTCAGGAAGCCCAGGCCTGCACCCATGCCAGAGGCACACCTCCTGTTCCGGTCCTGGTAGCACTTCCTGGCTTACTTCTTCCTCATGTGAGAAAGGGCCACCGGCTCACCTGCAGAGCTCAGGGGTCCAGAAGCTTCCATGGGCATGGATCTGGATTCCCACAGCAACCTGGCCCATGCTGACATCTTGGGGGTAACAGGTGTCCATACTTGAGCTCTCCCCCTGTGCTGCCTAAGCTCAGGCCCTGCAGGATTCCCTCCAGGAACTTGGAGAACTTCTCTGGGCTCCAATTCTTGGGCAGCTGACACCAAGTGGCAGGATTCAGGCACAGGGGCTCCCTGTGCCTAAATCTTCCTGGACCCTTCAGTGGGTGACCCTGATCTGCCTGAGAGGTGGGCCATCCTAGGATATCATTCTTGCCAGGGGAGGTCTCCTAAAGGTATTCTGGGATCTTGCAGGAGGTGGGCTACAGCCAGGGTCTGAGCCATGTGGTGGCGCTGTTGCTCATGTATATGCCCGAGGAGGACGCTTTCTGGGCCCTGGTGCAGCTCATGGAAAGCAGGAAGCACGCGATGCACGGTAGGTGGATGGCGTGTGGGGCCCAGTGCATGCAAGTCCGTGCACGGCCCTCACTGGCTCCTGAATGTGCAGGACAGTGTCACAGTGTGTGTGGGGGGGGGGGGCTCCCTAGAAGCCAGGGCTGGCAGAGGCCTCCCAGACTGAGCCAGCCCCCTTCTTTTACCACCACCCAAAGGCCCTGCAGCTTGGCCATGGCCATCCTGGGTGTGAGAACCTTCAGAACAAGGGGTCCTGTCCTTGTCCAGTGACTCAGGTCGATTCTGACTCTTCTGCCTCACACGTCCGTACACAACTCTCAAGCACAGAGCCACACCCAGGGAACTTGTGGAAGGCAGCATCCCCTGTAGGGTCACCCCTCCTCGCTCCTGAGTCTTGGAATGGTCAGGAGGCACCCAGTCTGACTTGCACCCACCCCAGCGGGCTCCAGGGGGCAGCCAGGCCTGGGCTGCACACAGTCACCCACCTGCACCCACCTCCCAAGCAGATCCTCTGCCCTGGCCACGTTCATCCCCACCTGCCCCTGGTCCAGCCTCCCCTGACCCTCAATGCTCAGAAGCACCCCACCCAGGCCTGGGGCTCTCCAGCCTTCCTAGGAGGAGGCTCTCACATGAGGGTGTGGCTGATTCTACTCAGGTTTCTACAAACCAAACACCCCCAAACTGGAGCGATTCCAGCAACACCTGGGGCTCATTGTGCATCGCGTGCTCCCCTCCCTGGAGAAACACCTGGTAAGTTAAGCATCTCCTTTCTCCTCTTGGGGGCTCTGGGCTCATGGGACTGCTTCCTGAGCCAGGGGAGGCCACATCCTCACCAAAACTTTCCTTGGTTACGGGGGTCCACGGCAGCTTGGGTGTTGGTTTGTTGTCCAGCACTTGGTCCCCCAGAGTTGGCGTAGATTGAAGGGAGACGCTGTCCCCAGAGCAGAGTGGAAGGAGGGACCTGTGTCCCTTCAGGAACCTGCATGGCTGGGAGGGGGGATGCCCCTGCTGCTGGGCTTCCTGCACCCAGGGGCTCTGCCCCAGGGCTCAGATTAGAGGGAGTCAGGCCAGGGCCCTGGGCCCTGGGCCCTGAGCCCCCTCTGCCTCTGCCTTTTCTTAGGAGAAGGAGGGTGTGTGCCTGGAGGATTCCACCACCCACTGGTACATCCAGTGCTTCCTGGATGGGGTAAGTGCCCCGGGGACCCCTTGCCCAGGGAAGCTCCTGCCCCAGTGCCTGGTTCTCTGGTGCTGGTGGCCTGTGACTCTGAGCTCCCCCAGCCCCAGCAGACACAGGAGGGAGCCTGCTGTGCAGACCAGGCAGGCCCTGTCCAGCCCTGCTAAGGGTGGTCCAAGCTGAGGCTGAGCCTCAGAGCCAGCAAGGAG
This sequence comes from Oryctolagus cuniculus, assembly GCF_051225735.1. Lineage (NCBI taxonomy): Eukaryota > Metazoa > Chordata > Mammalia > Lagomorpha > Leporidae > Oryctolagus > Oryctolagus cuniculus. The sequence goes on along the minus strand of NC_142884.1, from coordinate 25,867,306 downwards.
GGGACAGGTCCCACCAGGACCTATCCAGAGAGCCTGGCAAAGGCCAGAGCCCTACAGTGAGAGGCAGGAGATCCATAGACCCCCCGAGGCAGAGGCTGGTGGCAGCACAGCCCAAGGGCTGAGCCCTCCCCAGGTCCCTGGGGTGTCTGGCATCTCCAGTGTGGCTTCCAAAGTGTGCAGACCCCCAGGGTCCAGGACAGGACATGGTCATCCTCTCTGGGTCTGGTTCGCTGAGTGGGCAGGGATGTGGCCATGAGGCATGGCCTCCCCTCCCCTCCCAGGAGGAGCTCTGGCCTTCTTGTGTGATCAGCCTCCTGGAGTCTCCCTCTGTCCTAGGGGAGTGACACTGCACACCCACCCCTGTGGGCCCTGCTGAGGCCCTGATGGGCGGGTCCTCCAATGCCTCTGTCCCCAGGTGCCGTTCCCCCTGGCTCTGAGAATATGGGATATATACATCCTGGAGGGCGAGCACGTGCTCCCGGCCATGGCATACACGGCCCTCAAGATCCATAACAGTGAGTCCTCAGGGCCCACAGAGGCCCGGGTGCTGGGGACGGAGGAGCTGGGGGTCCCCTGCCTGTCCCTCGTGAGCAGGACTTGAGGGAGGGATGAGGGGGTTGGGGAGGCCTGGGTTCCCTTCAGGAGGGCACTGAGAATCCCCCTGTTGCATCCCCAATCCCAGGCCCCCACAGACCACAAGGAGAAGTGGCCAGGGTCATCGCACTGGAAATTGGCCCCTGAGCAGTCCCTCTAGTGCTTGGTGTGACACCCAAGGGTGTCCAAGGGTGTCTGCAGCCCATGTCTGGTGCTGGGACAGGGCTTGGAGCAGCCATGGTGGCTGCGCCATCCCTAGGGCCCCTCCCAGCCTGACACCCACCCCCATGTCTAGAGCGCCTGCTGAAGATGCCCCGGGACCACCTCCGGGAGTTCCTGCAGGTGACCCTGAAGCAGGCCTGGTCTCTGAGCGAGGACGCGGTCATCAGGCAGCTGCGGGCCTCCATGCGTGAGCTGGGGAAGCTCCAGTGCCTCCTGCCTCCCGAAGGTGAGTCCAGCACACGGCCCCGTCCCATGCTCCCTTGGGGGAGTCAGTAGTGGGAGTGCCAGGCCCTGACATCCCCGCCCAGGGCCTCACCTCTTCCTGGTCCTCCTTGTCCTCCCCGGGCTCAGCAGTTCTGCTTTCTGAAGCTCTGTCAGCATGGCCTGGCAGGGCCTCGGGCAGCTTCCCAGAATCCTCCTGTGGGTGCCGGCTCTCCCCCCACCACTCTGGGGCCGGGCCGTGGAGCTGTCCTCAGGACATTTGTGGCTCTGGCTCCTCGGCTGACCCCCACTCTGGAGTGGATTGGAGGCCCCGCCTTGAGCTACCCTGCCCAGGTCTGGAGCAGGTGCCCTGGCTCAGTGCCCCCAGGAGCCTGGAGCACAGCTGGACCCCCACTCCAGCAAGATGAGAAGTGGCCCTGCCTGCCCAGGGGGCCCCTCCCCAACTGACCCCACACAGGCTCCTGGCCCGATGACCACAGCTGTCTGCACACAGGACCCTCCTAGGACAGGGGTGGGCGGGGCTCCCACCTGCATGTGGGCAGGGCTAGAGGGAGGTGGGGCTGTGGGAGACCCTGTGCAGTGATGTAAAGGCTACCGGCACTGGATCCCCTTCAGCCATCTGAGAACCCCTGGAAGGCCCAGGTGCCCTGAGCCCAGTTGTGGGGGCCGAGTGCACTCCTGCGAGCAGGGCTGGGCACAGAGGCAGGGCTGGGGGCCCCACGGCAGAACACAAGAGTGTGGGCTCTGCAGCCCTAGCCTCGGGCCAACAGAAGGCAGCGGGACCCGGAGCATCGCTGGCTTCTGGGCTCTAGTGGGGAGGGGTCCCCGTGCTCATCCCCTGCTGCTGCTGCCATCATGGACCTGAGCGCCTGGGTCCCCATGCAGAGCAGAGATGGGCTTGTCCCAGCTCTAGAGGCTCTAAGTGGGGGCCCAGGTGCAGGCTGTCCAGGCACTGGGGAGGCCCCACTGTGCCTCCAGGTGCTGCCTCCCCTGGGTGCTCCTGGGACAGTAGCGGTGACAGCCCAGTCTCACCAGGAAAGAGACAGTGGCCCAGGGGCAGAGGACACAGGGCACCCCTGCCACCTCTTTAGAAACTGCATTCCCTGTCCCCAAGTCCTGAACCGGACTCCATGTCTGCCCCACAGCCCCAGCTCTCACCCCCATCATCTTAGGCTCAGTTCCTTTCCAGCCATGTAGGAGAGACTCAGATGCGGGAAATCAGCCAATGCACTGTTAGGGCGCAGCAGGTCAGGTGGGGTAGGTGATGGGGTCCTGAGTTGGTGCCTGGGTCCCCAGAGATGAGAGTGAGGCAAGGAGTTCAGGGCCATCCACCCTGTGGGGCTGTGCAGGAGGAGCCGGTGGTGTCCCAGGGCTCCCCTTGCCCGGGCTGCACACACCCTCCCGTCTGGGGCCAGCAGCCTGGAAGAGTCCTCAGCGTCACACGTGGTGATGGGGACCCCAGGATGAGGTCGGGGCAGGCACCCTGCAGGCCAGACGGGGGCTGTGGAGAAGCAAACCGTGTCTCTTCTTCTTCCAGCCAAGGCCATCGAACAGTGCAGCAGGCCCCTGGGGCAGGCACGCGTCCCCCAGATGCACGTTCCTGCCCCCACTGCTCCGAAGGCCAAAATCACCATTCAGGACACAGTGGCAGTGTGGGAGCAGACCAGGGGTCCCGCTACCCGTGCAGTGATGATCCGTCCTCCAGGAAGCTTTGGCCTCCGCATCACCAAGAGGGAAGGCATGGAGGAGGAGGAGAGCTGGGAAGGCAGCCCAGAGCCCCTCGGCCTGGGCTCCCCTGTGGGGACCGCAGAGTCTCCAGGTTCTGCCAGCCCCACGGAGTCTCCAAAGTGCTCGAGGTGGGGAGGCCTGTGCCAGTGCGCCAGTCTCCCTAACCTGAGCGGGCCAGAGCACAGGGAGGACGACTCCTCCGACGCTGGCAGCCGGGAGGGCCTGTGGATGTGGGCTCCTCCACGGGCCTCGGAGCCCCCGGAACCAGGGCCCATGCAGGCTGTCCCCGCCTGGGGGCCACAGCTGAAGACTCCCCCCTACTGGCATGGCAGCCCCACGCACTCTGGGGACAGTCACGGGCTGGAGCCGGGCAGAGCCAGCCCTGGGCTGGGAGACCAGGCCCGCGTGCCCTCCCTGGCCAGAGGCCTCCTTACCTCTTATTCTGTGGGGCACCTGGATGATGGGTGCCTCCTAGAAGAGAGGCCGAGTCCACCATCTGTCCTGCCCAGGCTGGGCAGCAGCCTTCCGTGTGTCTTCACGGCATCCTATGCACTTGGTTGAGCCCCCACCGCCCAGGCTCTTCCTGGGGCCAGGACACCCTGACACTGGAAGACAACAGCCGTGCCAGGAGCCACTGTACCCTCCTCCCCGCCCCCTCCCCCACCGCCACCCTCAGGTGGTGCTGAGTCTGTATTAAATTGTTCCATGGAAACGAGTTTGCTCCAGTTTGTGACCCCGGTGCCCAGCGGCAGCAAGCTTCCCCGTATTCCTGGAGAGCGTAGGCAGCTCCACAGCCCCCAGCCCCAGGCAGAGACCCACTCAGGACCCTGCAGGCAATGCCTGAGATTCAGCTGTGCCCTGTGGGAACTGGGTCAGGGTGGGAGAGCAGCAGCTGTGAGTGCCCGTGACCTCGGTGACAGATCGGCACAATAGGAACAGCCGTGGTTGGAGGGCCTGTGTCACCTCTGTGCTCTCCCCTAGACCTGGGCGGCCGTGGCTGCAGCATCCCTGGCTTGACCCCACATGTCTCTCACAGGTATGGGATACCTGTGTCACACTGTATGTTCCAGGACCTCAGGAAGGAATTAAATTCCTGTGGTGTATACGCTGGCCCGTTATCAGGCTTTATTTTCCAGGGGACACCGAGGACCAGCAGGGCTGACTTAACCGCCTTTATCACATTTCTAGCCTTTTCTCCGGATTGGGCTGCTGCAAATACAGCCTTTGAATAAGTATCTCCCACCACTTGGACAAACTTAAGTTGACCCAAGGAGTTCATGTGGGTGACGTCCACTTGCCAGAGCTTCTTAGGAGCAAGGCCTCGCGGGGTCACTGCTGCTTGTAGCAGTGGGGCTGACGGGGCGAGGGGGCACAATTCTTGCAAGAGTGCACTAGGTGTTTGCATTGGCTCATTGTTAGCTCCGGGAAAAGTGATTTTGTGTTGCTTTCTGCCATATGAAGTTTTTGGTGTAGAATAGGGGCTTGTTCTAGGTGTCTGATGGCAGCCAAGTTGCAGGAGATAAGATGATCGACCTTTTCATTGCCTTGGGAAACTCACATAACAAGCAGCAAGTATGACCTGCAAACCAGCGTAAGCACAGCAATGGAGTTTTTTTTCTGAACTTGAGCCTTGAACCCCCTGGGCGGTTTAAAGGGCCCTGTGCCTCCATCAGCACCAGCAGGTGGTATCGGGAGAGAGGCATCTCCCCAGACTGAGTTGTCCCGAGCCCTTCCAGCCCCTGAGGCTGCAGCCCTACAGGCCCACATGCCGGGTCACCAAGGGGCGGTGCTGCTCTGCCTAGACCCTCCAGAGAGCTCCCCCAGCCTCCGATGCAGGAGCACAGTGTGTTGGCTCCAACAAGACGAGGGTGTCCATGGAAACGTTAGCAGAAGCGAGCCCAAGACAGCTGCTTGTGCTCTTATCTGGAACCCGGTGAGCAGCAAGAGGAGTAACTTAATATCAGGTTATAACCATGAATAAAACCCCACATGTGAGTGCATCCTGATACAAACAGATGACTGCATAAGCAGACGGATGGAGAAGAGACAAATACTCCTGAGACCCTAAGTAGTCAATGGCTGACTCCGCTCCAGCAGGGGGAGCTACTGCCCCTCCCTGACAGATGTGGACAGTCCTCTGGTGATAACCCGTGGTCAGCCACAGCTGTCATGCACCTGGATGCCAGGTGACAAGAAGGGACCTGATTTCTTTGGTTTTCTTTCCAAACTCCCCAACCCTAGTCCAAACTCCAAAGAGAGCACAGTGTAGGGGACATTGGGTCATCCCTGGCCAGGCCTCCCCTAGAGTGGCAAGGTCAGAAAACCCAGGACAGGCTGAGAAAGCTCCCAGCCCCGAGGACAGGTGGACAACGGGCAGCTGGCACTCAGCTCTGAGTGCTTCTTTGCCTAAAGCAGTTGCCGGATGTGAATCCTGTTTGGCACAGGGTTCTCCCTGGGCTCGAAATAATTGTGTGTCTTTTCTGCTCTGATGCCCAGCAAACCGTATTCTGTCATTGTTGGTGATAGAGTGCCTCCAGCCAAAACAAAACAAAAGTGCTTAATCTTGAATTCACTTGGAAGGCAGAGTCACAGAGAGGCAGAGAGAGAGAGAGAGCGAGCGAGAGAGAGAGAGAGCAAGAATTTCAGTCCGTTGGTTCACTCCCCAAATGGCTGCAATGGCAGCTGGGCCTCCTCTGGGTCTCCCATTTGGGTGCAGGGGCCCAAGCACTTGGGTCATCTTCCACTGCTTTCCCAGGCCATTAGCAGAGAGCTGGATGGGAAGTGGAGCAGCCGGGACTGGAACTGGAGCCCACATGGGATACCGGCACAGCAGGCAGCAGCTTTACCCATTAAGCCACAACATGGACCCTAATTTTGACATATTGTGACATGTAAAACCTGCACTTTTAAAAATGTGAGGGGCTGGCTTGTGGCTCAGTGGGTTTAAAGCCCAGGCCTGTGGTGTTGGCATCCCATATGGATGCTGGCCAAGTCTGGCTGTTCTGCTTCCAATCCAGCTCCCTGCCATGGCCTGGGAAAGCAGTAGAAGATGGCCCAAGTCCTTGGGCCTCTGCACCTGCGTGGGGGACCCAGAAGAAGCTCTTGGCTTCTGGCTTCTAATCAGCACAGCTCCGGCCATTTTGGTCATTTGGGGAGTGAATCAGCAGATGGAAGACATTTCTCTCTCTCTCTTTCTCTATCTCTCTAACTCTGTCTTTCAAATAAATAAAATAAGTCTTTTTTTTAAAAAAATTAATGTGAGGCAATATCTACACATTCACAAAAGACCTTCAAAAACGTAGTGGAAGCTGCATTTTATGAAAAAGTCATGTGACTTTCGAAATTTTTGCACTGAAATAAGCTTACTGTTTTTTTTTTTTTTTTAAGATTCGTTTATTTATTTGAAAGTCAGAATTACACACAGAGAGGAGAGGCAGAGAGAGAAAGAGAGACAGAGGTCTTCGATCTGCTGGTTCACTCCTCAACTGGCCCCCATAGCCACAGGTGTGCCGATCCGAAGCCAGGAGCCAGAGCTTCTTCCTGGTCTCCCACGCAGGTGCAGGGGCCCAAGGACTTGGGCTATCTTCTACTGCCTTCCCAGGCCATAGCAGAGAGCTGGATGGGAAGTGGAGCAGCTGGGACTCAAGCTGGCTCCCATATGGGATGCCAGCACTGCAGGAGGAGGCTTTAACTCACTACGCCAGAGCCACAGCACCAGCCCCAGCTTACTGTGTTTAAAAAGGAATTATTGGGGCCAGCGCAGTGGCCCAGTGGGTTAACGCCCTGGCCTTAGGGACCGGTGTCCCATATGGGCACCGGTTCTAGTCCCAGCTGCTCCTCTTATGATCTAGCTCTCTGCTATGGCCTGGGAAAGCAGTAGAAGATGGCCCAAGTCCTTGGGCCCCTGCACCCGTGTGGAAGGCACAGAAGAAGCTCCTGGTTCCTTGCTTCAGATCGGCTCAGCTCTGCCTGTTGCGGCCATCTGGGGAGTGAATCAGTGGATGGAAGACCTCTCTCTCTCTCTCTCTCTCACTGTCCACTCTGCCTGTCAAAGAAAAAAAAATAGAGTAATTATCCAGACTTACTTCCTATAATTAATTGACTTTGACACTTATTATCAGGACTTCTACCATGCACTGCTCATTCAAAATATTTGATTCTGATTAATTTTTAGAAGCCTATAGTATTTCTTTTTTGTTTGTTTTTTCATCTATAGTATTTTGAGCAGGAGAATCTTCAGAGCCCATGATCCAGAGAATTCTTTCTGTGACTATCACATATTGGTTTTTTTGTTTTCCTTTTTAAATATTTATTTATTTATTTATTTATTTGAAAGGCGTAGTTACAGAGAGGCAGAGATAGAGAAAGAGAGAGAGAGAGAGTCTGCAAAATTACTCTTTTTTTTTTCTTTGACAGGCAGAGTGGACAGTGAGAGTGAGAGAGAAAGAGAGAGAGAGAGATAAAGGTCTTCCTTTGCCGTTGGTTCACTCTCCAATGGCCACTGCGGCTGGCGCACCACGCTGATCCGATGGCAGGAGCCAGGTGCTTCTCCTGGTCTCCCGTGGGGTGCAGGGCCCAAGCACTTGGGCCATCCTCCACTGCACTCCCGGGCCACAGCAGAGAGCTGGCCTGGAAGAGGGGCAACTGGGACAGAATCCGGTGCCCCGACCGGGACTAGAACCCGGTGTGCCAGCGCCGCAATTGGAGGATTAGCCTGGTGAGCCGCGGTGCCAGCCTGGATAATTGCTCTAGATAAAGACACTGTAGGGGCTGGCACTGTGGCGTATTGAGTAAACCCGCTGCCTGCAGTGCCGGCCTCCCATACGGGCACTGGTTCCAATCCAGCTCCTCTCTTTTTTTTTTTTTTAAAGATTTATTTATTTATTTGAAAGAGTTATATAGAAAGATAAGGAGAGAGAGAGAGAGAAAGAGAGAGAGGTCTTCCATCTGCTGGTTTACTCCCCAACTGGCCGCAACAGAGTGAGCTATTCCAATCCGAAGCTAGGAGATAGGAGCTTCCTCTGGGTTTCCCACATGGAAACATGCAGAGAGCTGGATTGGAAGTGGAGCAGCCGGGACTGGAACCAGCACCTCTGCTGTGGCCTGGGAAAGCAGAAGATGGCCCAAGCCCTTGAGAAACTGCACCGCATGGGAGACTGTGGGGAGCAACTCGGACTAGACTGTTACTGGAATTAAGACTTATTCTATGCATCTGCTCTCCCACAATATGGCGCTGAGAAGGGAGAAACAGCTTCTACGCAGCTGCCTCCAGTTCAACCAATAAACTGTAGGACCTGCTCCTGATTGGAGGAGAGCAGCGTACTCGGCGTGTGGGTAGCAGAGTTGGGATTGGCGGAAAAGGACTATAAAGGAGGAGAGAGACAACATGCACCAGGAACATCTATCTGAAGGAACACCTGTGCAGCCCCCGAGAGAGCCGGCCAGCGGTGTGCCGCTCCCCCCCGGAAGTGGGGAAGGTGGCAGGGGGAACTGCCCTTCCACAGAGGTGGAAGGGATGGTAGCCAACCCGGGAAGAACCAGCAGCAAACCCGGGGAGGGCCGAGCAGACAAAAGAACAGCGCAGGGTCCTGTGTCGTTCCTCCACAAAGAGGGGCAGCGACAGGAGACTGGTAAGAAGCTCTTGGCTCCTGGCTTCAGATTGGCACAGCTCTGGCTGTTGCGGCCAACTGGGGAGCGAACCAGCAGATGGAAGACCTCTCTCTCCCTGCCTCTGCTTCTTCTCTGTGTAACTCCGACTCTCAAATAAATAAATAAATCTTTTTTAAACAAGACATTGCAAATGTTAAAAATTAAAATTTAACCTGTTTTGTTAAAAACAACCTTTTAAAGATAAAAATAACGTGGTTTTTGTTCAATTATTCCAGACTATATTCTCACATATAGGGGTAGTGCTAGAAAGAATAGGAAAAAACATGAGAGGACAGAGTAAATACCTGAGATAATAGAGAAATATCTGTTCAAGTGCTTTTCAGTGCAAGAGTAGCTGGTAGAATTAAAGACAGCGTGTGATGTTACAAATCAGTCAGAAACAAGAGTGTAACTCCTCATGCAAAAGGGAGAGCACTGAAAGTAGCCATGAAACGTAAGCCAAAACCTTAGAAGAGAGTGACTGAAATTAGAACACACCAACCACAACCACAAAAAATGGGTTAAATTTATTATAAGAATCTCAGAGTAAAATTTTTTTTTTGACAGGCAGAGTGGAGAGAGAGAGAGAGAGAGAGAGAGAGAGAGAGAGAGAGATCTTCCTTTGCCGTTGGTTCACCCTCCAGTGACTGCTGCGGCTGGCGTACCACGCTGATCAGATGGCAGGAGCCAGGTAATTGTCCTGGTCTCCCATGGGGTGCAGGGCCCAAGCACCTGGGCCATCCTCCACTGCACTCCCTGGCCACAGCAGAGAGCTGGCCTGGCAGAGGGGCAACCGGGACAGAATCTGGTGCCCCGACAGGGACTAGAACCCAGTGTGCCGGCACCGCAAGGCGGAGGAATAGCCTAGTGAGCCAGGATGCCGGCCTGAACTCAGGTATTCTTATATAGGACCTGGCTGCAGCGGCTTTACCACTGCACCAAGGGCCTGCCCCCAATGTTTTTCTTAAGCTTTAGGTGTCTTCGCATCAGGAAAGGAGTGGCAAATCCAGACCCAAAATGCAAAGTCATCGTAATCAGTCATTGCTTTCTTTTTCCACTTAACGTGGCCAACTCTTCCCTGGGCTCTTCTGGGGGTTCCTACAGACCACAGAGCCTGAACCCCAGCTGCTCTGCTCCAAAGTGGCCCAGACACCCAATGGGGACGATATGGCAGCACCATACTACGTCTTCCTTTTTTCCACAACCTTGTTCTCTTTCTACCTGTTTATGTTGTAAAGTTTTAGAATTTTTATTTACATTTGTTTATTTGAAAGGCAGAGAGACAGAGATCTCCTGGCCACTGATCCATTCCCCAAATGTCTGCAACAGCCAGGGCTGGGCCAGGCTGAAGCCAGGAGCCCCAAACTCAATTTGGGTCTCCTGTGTGGGTGACAGGGATCCAAATATTTGGGCTGTCACTTACTCCCTCCCAGGGTCTAGGCGAGCAGGAAGCTGGAATTCAAAGTGGAGCCAGGCCTCAAATCCAGGCACTCTGATAGGGGCTACCAGCATACCAAGCTGTGTCTTAACTGCTGCACCAAATGTCCAAAACAATGGTGCAAGGTCTTTTAAAAAACAAACAAAAAATCTCCCCATTAGCATCAGAGTTGGGGGAGGGGGGAGCAGGTTACAGGTACAGATTCTGAAACTCTGCAGTCTTAAGAGACTGGGTGGCTGCAGCCTCATTTTGAGTATCCATCCCAGTGCAACAGGAGAGAAACAGGACTCATTTAGAAAAATATCAAGCTCCTCACAACTGGACACGTGTCCATTTCTAGCTCCAAACCAATCAGGAGCGAGGAGTGTCAGATCCTCACCGGCAGTGACCCCTGCTGCCCTCATAGGGACTCCTGAACGTTCAAGCATGCCCAAAATGGCCTCATGTGAACTTTCCGGGGTGATGGTATCAAGCACCATTGCTGTGGTGTGTCGTGTGCAAAAACAGTGAAAGCCAAATCAGCGGTGCCTGTGCAGATCACCTAGCTGGGTGCCAAATGCTGTCCTGTGCCCGGGGGTTTGAGCCAGATTGAAGTGCCGTGTGTACTGGGGGAACGGGCATGCCTTCCCACCCCCATGAAAGCACCTGTTCGGCTCCCATAGGACAGCAAGTTGATGGAAGCTAACCCTGCTGTGCTATCCCTGTGTTGGAGCATGAGCGCCCCATAAACCCTTCTGGGCTGCATATTGGCCCCTTGTCAATTTCTATCTGCAAGTGAGCCAAAGACCCTGGGCTTGGTAAGGCCACTGTGATGTACAAATAGTTCCACTTTCTGGAAGCAGGTTTGTGACAATGTTTCAGGATCACCTTTTGCAGCATGAGTTAATCAAAGAAAAAAAGACAAAGGTTGTCCCTTGCATTCTTCATTAAAACAATTTTATATATTTGAAATGCAAAATGAGAGAGAGAGAGAGAGCAGGAAGGAGGAAGGGAGGGAGGCAGGGAGGGAGAGAGAGAGAGATCTTTCATCCACTGGTTCATTCCCCAAGTGCCCTCAGTAGCAGGGCCGAGTCGGGCTGAAAGCAGGAACTACAGCTGCATCTCCCACGTGGGTGGCAGGAACCCAGCACCTGGGCCTTCCCCTGCTGCTTCTCATGCACATCGCAGGAAACTGAATGCAAGTGCAGACGGACACCGCACGCAGGGGCTCCAGCCACCGCGCTGGCACATCGCCTGCCCGTGTTCTCCACCTCCTTTCAGGCTCGGGACCTTCCACGTCTCACCTGTCGACAGGTGTGCTGGCCTGCCAGGTATGTAGCCTGCTTCCTCGCCACCCCCCCCCCCAGCACCAGGTGAACACCATGCTCCCCATCAGCAGCTTCCTGCCTGACTCGCAGGCGCACACCTGTCCTTTCCCAAGGTCCTCCTGGGGGACGTCAAGCACACACCTGTGGGGCCTGTAGAATCAAGCTTTTTTTTTTTCCTTGAATTTTTATTTTTTTTAAAGGTTTACTTGAAAGTCAGTTACCGAGAGAGTCGAGCTTATTTTTTAAAACTAGAGGCTTACCTGAACATCTTGCTCCCCCAAGCACAGAACCTAACAATTCCCATGCTCTCTCTAATCTGGTCTTCTACTATTTTGTTGGTTGCCCCAATCAATTAACACATTTCCACATAGAGCTTAAGAAACCTTGTGCCCACCCCCACCCCCCATTGAAATATTAAGGAATTCAGCTGTAAAAGCTTCCTGGCCCAGGATTTGGGGGGGGGGGGTGTCGAGGTTTCTTTCATTTTTTAAAAAAATATTATTTATTTATTTGAGTGCTAGTTAGAGAGAGAGGGAAAGACAGAGAGAAAGGTCTTCCATCAGCTGGTTCACTCCCCAGATGGCCAGAGCTGGGCCAATCAGAAGCCAGGAGCTTCTTCTGGGTGCGGGGACAGAGCCTTCCAAGTGAGAACTCTGGTGGCTGCTTCAGTCACAGGAGCTGCAGACCCCGGCCCACTCAGAGGACGGGGTCGTGCACACTTCCGCTAAGACAAGCAAGCCCAGCACAGAGACCTGGGGAGCGCGGCCCGCTGGACGCTGGGGGTGGACAGCCCAGCAGGCCCCGCGCGCTCCCGGCGGGGAGGCCAGCCCAGGTCCCCAAGCCCCCGGGCGCCCCGCGGCCCAGGAAGCGAGCCGCGCGCCAGGACCGCGGGACCCCACGCCCCTCCCCGCCGCACGGCGGCGCTGCGCAAGGCCGGCCGTTGTCCGGGCCGTTGGGCGCCCACGTGGCTTCTGGACGCCTGGAGGCCGGCGCGGGGGCGGGCGCCATTACGAGAGGCCGGGGGCGCGGGGTGGAGCCGACGAGGAGCCCAGAGCGCGCCCGCGGCGGCGGCGTCGGGTGGGAAGACGAGGCGCGGCACTGGGGGGCGTGGCGGCCGGCCTGCAGGCGGGGGCGCGTCCAGGGCAGGAAGCTGGAGTCCCCGTCGAGCTGGTGGGCGCGGCCCCCGCAGAGGCCTGAGGCGTCCGGCGCGATGGCAGGGGCCGCCCCCAGGGCGGCGGCAGGGGCCGCGCGGCTCGCCACGCCCGCCACGCCCGCCACGCCCGCCACGCCCGCCGCCGGGCGCGTCGTCCAGGGCGAGCGGGCCAGAGGCGCGGCGAAGATGCTCCAGGTCCTGGTGCTGCAGGTGAGCGAGCGGCCCGCGCACGGACGGTCGGGCCCGGGTCGGTGCAGGCGGGAGGCTGGAGTGCGGGTGGGGGTCGCTTCAGAAGGGGGCGCGTGCGCTGTTCCCGACGACCCCGGAGGGCGTTTGCTGCGAGCTGTCCCGTACTAGGTGTGCGTTCGTGACTCGGGCACGTTGGCAGGTGTGTCGGTGCCCCGCACACCCCAGCCCACGTCCGCCCTAGGTTAGGGCCCTCGCGGGGAACCCTGGACCTGGCTCCCGCCCTTCCCCCGCCGCCCTCGGGGCTCGGCTTCTGGGACCCCCCCCCCCACGCCGCCCTCTCCTCATGCGGGTGTCCTGGTCCCCGGGGCGGGCATGGGCCTCCACCTTGGAGACTTGAGGTGCAGGGAGGGCTCCCGAGGAAGCCGGAGGGGAGGCGCTGGAGGAGGGAGTTTACAAACCGGAGCCAGGGTGTGGGATGGGGAGGGGCGCCGCGAAGGAGGGGGATGGGTGGTGTTTGTGTGCTGTGGATTCACCCGACCAGAGCGTCACACCCCCCCGAAGCCGCTGACTCCTTGCAAGGAGGCCTGGCTCTCAGACTTTTCAATTTGTTTTATTTACTTGACAGAGTTAGAGACAGTGAGAGACACAGACAGAGGGACAGAAAGGTCTTCCTTCCTTGGTTCACCCCACAAATGGCCGCCACGGCCGGGGCACCGCGCTGATCCGATGGCAGGAGCCAGGAGCCAGGTGCTTTTCCTGGTCTCCCATGGGGTGCAGGGCCCAAGCACCTGGGCCATCCTCCACTGCACTCCCTGGCCACAGCAGAGAGCTGGCCTGGCAGAGGGGCAACCGGGACAGAATCCGGCGCCCCGGAACCCGGTGTGCCGGCGCCGCTAGGCGGAGGATTAGCCTAGTGAGCCGCGGCGCCGGCTATATTGTTTTTAGATAAATAGTACACCTTTATGGTTGCAAATACCTAACACAAGTGCAACTTGTTTGACCAGCAGACCCAAATGCAAACATGTCAATAACTTAAAAAAATTTTTTTTTAGTTTTTCTGTACCAACAAATTGAGAACAGCCTATTTATCATATTTATTTAAGTCAGGTGCACCAGAAAGGTAATTTGTGTTAATTTAGCAGTTTTTAATAATTTTTATATAGACACACAATCTGCACATAAGTATCTGGCTCCTGCCATCGGATCAGCCCGGTGCGCCGGCTGCAGCGGCCATTGGAGGGTGAACCAACGGCAAAAAGGAACACCTTTCTCTCTGTCTCTCTCTCACTGTCCACTCTGCCTGTTGGAAGAAAAAAGAAAAGAAAAGAAAAGACAAAAAAAAAAAACAATTAATGGGGCTGGCTCTGGTGCAACAGGTTAACGCCCTGGCCTGAAGCGCCGACATCTCACGTGGGCGCCGGCTCCTGGCTTCAGATTGGCACAGCTCCGGCCATTGCGGCCAATTGGAGAGTGAACCAGCAGATGGAAGACCTCTCTCTCTAACTCTGACTTTCAAATAAAGAAATCTTAAGAGTGTTAATTTTTTTTATCTATGATGTCAGTAACCACCCGAGGCTCTTGACATGAGCTGCATAGGTTAAGGAAGCCTTTTGAGTCCACAACTCTCAGTATTTGGACAAGGCCATAAGCAAAGTGGAAGTTCTCTCCTCCCTTTAGAGAAAAGTACATCCTCTTTTGATGGCTGCTGCTTTCCACTGGGGCCTCACGGAGATCCTTCACGTAGAACATTTTTGCCACAGTGTCTTAGCTTTCTATGCTTGACATGTAAAACAAGTCCATATTTAAACAGACTTTTAAAACTTTGAAACTTAGCCGGCGCCGTGGCTCAATAGGCTAATCCTCCACCTTGCGGCGCCGGCACACCGGGTTCTAGTCCCGGTTGGGGCGCCGGATTCTGTCCCGGTTGCCCCTCTTCCAGGCCAGCTCTCTGCTATGGCCAGGGAGTGCAGTGGAGGATGGCCCAGGTGCTTGGGCCCTGCACCCCATGGGAGACCAGGAAAAGCACCTGGCTCCTGGCTCCTGCCATCGGATCAGCGCGGTGCGCCGGCTGCAGCGGCGGCCATTGGAGGGTGAACCAACGGCAAAGGAAGACCTTTCTCTCTCTGTCTCTCTCTCTCACTGTCCACTCTGCCTGTCAAAAATAAAAAAAAAATAAAAATAAAAAAAAAACTTTGAAACTTTTAGAACTCAGCTGTTTTTAAAACAAGTAGAACTTAATGAGACAAAGATTATCTCAGTAGGATACAAAAAGACTATTTTCCCAAATATCTATTAACACTTATGTATTTCATCAACCTCATTGCTTTTACAGAGGATCAGATTTTAACCTTACGTCAAAAAAAAAAAAAAAACAGATTGATAACTTTTGAAGCTAAAAAAAAATTTTATAACCATGTAAGACTTCCACACACCTTTTGCAGCTTACCTAAACCGTTTTATCTTTTCCATTCCAATTTACAATCTATGTCCTTTCTTTATTATTTCACTAAGAAGCACAGTTTTGACTTGGCAACCTTTTTTCCATCTGTTGATTTTCTTGATTTACATTGAAAATAGCAATTTAAAAGCATATCCCGAATTTCAACCTTAGTTACTTCTGAGCAGTCTTGCATTATGTTTACTTATAGACAGCTTATGAAAACCTATTTGTCAACAAATCCAGAGTTTTTCATAGACTGTAAGGTGTTAAGAGTACCTAAGTTTGCATGTAGACACATGTATCTCATTTACCTTTACCCAATTTACATTTAGCAACTACACAGATTGTTAGGGTTGGAATAGCTGGGGGTCTGGCCTTTTGTACCCCACCCCCCCCCTGCCGCCCCGGGATGAGAGAACTGACATCAACGGAGACAGGCCACTTCATTAAGGCAAAGAGGGAAAAGCATCCTGTTCTAGAAAAGTCTGGTCTGGAGTGCACTTGGGGCTGGGGTTTTATGCGGTTAAGGAGGGAGTTTGCCACTGTCGCTGTGGGGGAGGGAGAAGACTTTGCAGCTGGTGGAAAGTGGAACTAGGGGGCTCTGGGAAGCCTTGGGAACTTTCCTCAAATCTAATTAGAAAGCTGCCCTGTGCAGCTCATCTATTTAATTAGTTGTTTTGCAAGGAGTCTGGGGGAGGTTGCACCTGGTTCCCCAACCAGAGGAGGTTGCACTGGTTGTCAGAAGGAAGGGAGGAAATGGGGAGGGGGTGGGCTGAGGGCAGAAGGAATGCGGAAGGGGCGATGAGCCCTTTACAGATGACTGAAGATACTGGCATTGTATCATACTTTGTCTGAATTAATGTCAGAACTACATTTATATGGAATTTTATTTTTTATAAAACTGGAAATCAGTTTTATCAACCTGAGATCTGTTAAATGGCCATTTTTCATTTAGTCACCTGCTGTCTGGCAAGGGTTAGCATCATTGCAGAACCTGTAATGGTTGCATAGAAGCCAATAGGGATAACAGTTGAAGCCTTCATAGGTAAGCCGATGACAGCCACATTTCATTCCCAGGACAGATTTCTCTTTCTTCTTTAGACCTTGGGAAAGCCTCTAGCACAACCTCAGTGGTGTCAGCTAGAAACAAGTTTAAGTAAAAGACAAAGACCTCTGCCACACTTGGGGAGGCTCGGTTCCTGCACCCTGCTTGGCTGTTGCCGTGAGAGCACACGCTCTTGTTCTGCAGGGAGGGCTCTGCTCCGGCACTGAACCCTGAGCTGCTTCCCGCCCTCTGGTTGGCGGGCTCCACTCTTTCCTTGGGGTGAGTGTCCAGGCTTTTTTGTTTGTTTGTTTGTTTGTTTTTTGTTTGGAGGCCAGAGACTAGTTAAAGCAGTGAAAACAGATTTTATTCAGTACCTCCTGAGGAGAGCTGAGCTCCATCACCAGTGGTGCAGAGGTGCCTGGGTGTTTTAAAGGGAGGGCTGGGGTTGGCACAGCTCAAGGGAAGAGTGAGAAGAGGTCATTCAGGGTAAATGCGGTGATCCCAGCTGTGTGTGCTAGCTGGAAGTTATGGAAGTTAGCACGCTGTCTTCTTGCAGAAACTGGCATGGCGGCCCTGGCCTCATAGGAGTGGCTACTGAGCAGGGACACACTTACAGATTTGTAAGCTTTTTTGAGTGAAGCCTCTAAGAACGGAAGGTTGGGGCCTGCCTCAGATGATAGCCTGAACAGTCAGTTCTTCTGGCATTGTGGAGCTTTCTCTGGCTGGCAGGCAGGCAGGCAGGCTTGCTTATTTATTTATCAGTTTTATTTAAGAGTGACAGGGGGTGGGGGAGAGAAATAGCTCTTATCTACCGATATACTTCCCAAACGCCTACCATAGCCAGGACTGGACTGAAGCCAAAGCTGGCAGTAGGGAACCCATTCCAGGTCTCCTGCATGGGTAGCAGGAACCCAGTTGGGCCATCACTGCTGCCTCCCAGGCTCTGCATTAGCAGGAAGCTGGAGTCAGGAGCTGGAACTGAATATTGAATCTTTAGCACTCTGGTGGGGGGATTCAGTGAGTGTCATGACTGTTAGGCCACATGCTCACCACTCAAGTGAGCACTTTAATGAATAATTGCAGTCATCCCAGGGTTGTGGCCTTGTGCTGCTGGAAGCCGGAATCTGGTTGTCTCTGAGTGCGAAGGACTGAATGGAGCCACATGCCCGGAGTGCTGTTTCTAGGGGCAGCAGCTGTAACTGCGTGCTCCTCTGAGCCCTGCACTGCTCACTTACTCAGTACTCCTTGCTGTCTCCCCCATTGCCATTCAGGACTTGGCAAGGGTGGGAGGGGTGTTGATGTGCAGACATCAGGGCTCCCTCTATGGCTCTATTTCAGAATTTCTCCCCCTAATCCTCACTGGCACCGACAGCTCTGATTCCTCGAGCCACAGTGTGACTTTGTCTTGAGTTGTTGCCACTCTGTACAACTGGGAGGTGTTCTGGGATAGTGCCCAGTGAAGTTCCTTCTTTCGAGGGTCAGCTCTCCAGTGTCTGTTGCTTTTGCTAGCTCTTCATTTATTTTGTGTTTTTTCAGGGTTCATAATTGTGCTGTGTGTGTAACTTATACACTATTTTGCCCTTGCCAGAATGACTGCTGTTCATTTTCCAGTTATTTATTATCAGAATAGTCAAACATTCAGAAAAATAATACGATTACTAAGATGAACTCTTCTATTCCTGCCACTGGGAACTTAGACTCCATATCTCTGGGTGTTTCTGCTTCCATACCTTTTCAGTAGACAGAGTTAGGGAAAACCTCTGAAAACTCGTGAGTTCTGGCCGGCACTGTGGTTCACTTAGCTAATCCTCCGCCTGTGGCGCCGGCACCCCAGGTTCTAGTCCCAGTTGGGGCACTGGATTCTGTCCCAGTTGCTCCTCTTCCAGTCTAGCTCTCTGCTGTGGCCCGGGAAGGCAGTGGAGGATGGCCTATGTCCTTGGGCCCAAAACCTGCATGGGAGACCAGGAGGAAGCACCTGGCTCCTGGCTTCAGATCGGCGCAGCATGCTGGCTGTAGCGGCCATGTGGGGGGTGAGCCAACAGAAGGAAGACCTTTCTCTCTCTCTGTCTCTCACTGTCTAACTCTGCCTGTCCAAAAAAAAAAAAATCATGAGTTCTTTTTTGAAATTTAATTTTATTTATTTGAAAGAGTTACAGAGAGAGGTAAAGACAGAAAGAGTGTTCTTCCATCTGCTGGTTCATTCCCCAGATGGCTACAACGGCCGGAGCTGTGCCAATCTGAACCCAAAAGCTTCCTCCAGGTCTCCCACGTGGATGCAGGGGCCCAAGGACTTGGGCTATCTTCTACTGTTTTCCCAGGCCACAGCAGAGAGCTGGATCAGAAGTGGAGCAGCTGGGACTCGAACCGGCACCCATATGGAATGCTGGCGCTTCAGGCCAGGGCTTTATGCACCACAGCGTCTGCCCCAAATCATGAGTTCTTAGTGATGTTGTCAATCAAACTTAATTTTGGGGGGCTGGTGCTGTGGAATAATGGGCTAAGCCTTTGCCTGTGGTGCCGGCATCCCTTATGGGCGCCAGTTCATGTCTTAGCTACTCCTCTTCTATCCAGCTCTATTGTATGGCCTGGAAAAGCAGTAAAAGATGGTCCAAGTATTTGGGCCCCTGCACCTGCATGGGAGACCCAGAAGAAGCTCCTGGCTCCTGGTCTCGGATCTGCCCAGCTCTGGCCATTGTGGGCATTTGGGGAGTGAACTAGCGCATGAAAGACCTTTTTCTCTGTCTCTCCCTCTCTCTGCAACTCTACCTCTCAAATAAATAAAATCTTTTTAAAAATTTAATTTTCCATTTTATAATTCTTTTCCCTAACAATAAAAATCTTGGTTTCTAATAACAAGAGTAGATAAGACACATTCAGAGAATTCAGTCGAAGTTTCATCCTTATTCTTTCTACTCCATTCTTTTCTCCTGTAGGAGGTAATCTGTATTTGTTTTGGTTCATCTGCTGTCATTTAAAAAATATGAGCAGGCTGTATATATATTCATACTTATTTTTCTTACACAAAAAGAATACTAAAAATGTTCTGAACCTTTTATATATATGGATGTTTTAATAGGTATTTTAATAATAAGAATATTTTTAATATTTATATTTTTAAGCTACAGGAGACCAAATAGAACTGATTGCTTTTTGAGTTGTAATACATAATTGAGAATTACATATTATTGATTACATGTTTTAAATTTTATCTTTGGCTCTTTGGTATGACCATTTAAGAGAAAGGTAGTTGTCAAAAATGATAGATCACTTAAATTAGAAAGTTACATGGTTCTGAGGTTTATTTGGTTTTAAAAGAAATCATGCATGATTTTATAATCTTTTAAAAATTCTGCAGGTTGAAGACCCAGATTGCTTCTGGGTTATTATAAAAGGATGTAGTCCCTTTTTGGATCATGAAGTCGACTATCAAAAACTAAATAGCGCCATGAATGGCTTCTATAACAGCATGTGTAAAGATACAGAAATAAAACCATCAGTGTTGGAAGAAGGACAGGTATGTATCTGAATGCACTTTATTTATTGTATCTTTATTATTTATTTATTTATGTGCCATCAGTTACCCGTAAGCAGGTTTTGAAGGTCTGGGTTCTGCAGGAGGCAGCCTGTGAGTTGGTGCTGGTCAAACTGGCTGTGAGTAGTATTCTCTGGCACCCCCTCCCGGGCCTGAGCTCTGTGCCTTTTGACTTAAAAAAGCAACTTATAAAAAGTAGTAGCAGCCAGGACTTGAACTGACACTCCTATGTGATGCCAGCACTGCAGGCAGTGGCTTTACCTGCTGCACCACAGCACCGGCCCTGTTAATAGGCTTTTTAATTTCTGCTTGTTTGCTGGGTGAACATGATCTCTTGTTTTAACTTGCATTTTTTCACTTGCAAAGTTGGGTATCTCTTTAGTGTTTATTGTGTGTGTGTGGAGAGACACTGATTTACCTGTTATTTTAGATTGATATTTCTCTTTAGTTATTTGACTTTATCTTATTAGAAATCTAATATTTGTTTAAAAAGAAAAGCTCATTAAGTATTTTTTATGTGAATAGTTTTAGAACTGCTATATTGTACTTTATCCTTGTAATTTTTTTATTCGAAAGTCAGAGTTAGAGAGAGAGAGAGAGAGAGAGAGAGAAATATCTTCTATCTACTGGCTTACTCCCCAGATGGCCACAATGGCTGGTTCTGGGCCCGGTGGAATCTGGGAGCTCCATCTGGGTCTCCCATTTTTGTAGCAGTGGCCCAAGCACTTGGGCTACATTCTGCTGCTTTTCCTAGGCCATCAGCAGGGAGCTGGATTGGAAGTAGAGCAGCCTGGAAATGAACCGGTGCCCATAATGGGATGGTGGCTTCACAGATGGTGGCTCCACCTGGGACCCCGTAATACCTGCCCCCTGTAATTATCTAGATGTAGTGTAGATACTACCTTTCTTAGTAAAAATAAAAATAACTACTACTTTTGAACATTGATTATGTCTAGGCTGTGGGGTAAATGTTCTCTATATACTTCCTCGTTTTTTTTTTTTTTTTTTTTTTTTTTTTTTTTTTTTTTTTTTTTGGTAAGAGTTAGAAGTAGAGTCAGCGAGAGAGTGAATCCATTCCTTCCATTGGTTCTCTCACCAAAAATCCACAGTGGCCAGAGCTGAGCTGATCCAAAGCCAGGAGCCAAGAGTTTCTTCCAGGTCTTCCACGCAGGTGCAGAGACCCAAGGACTTGGGCCATTCTCTACTGCTTTCCCAGGCCATAGCATAGAACTGGATCAGAAGAGGAGCAGCCAGGACACGAACCACTGCCCATATGGGATGCCAGCACTGCAGGCTGGGCTTTAACCCACTGCACAACAGCACGCCTCCCCCCCCCCCATTTGATCTTTAAAACAACTCTTGGAAGGAATGGATCTTGTGATACAGCCGAGTAAGCCACTGCTTGGGGCACCTTTGGTTCCATACTGGAGTACCTGATGTAAGTCCTGGCTGCCCACTTCCAGGACAGCTTCCTGCTAATGCCCTAGGAGACAGCAAATGGTGGATCGAATCCTGAATACCTGCCACCTGTGAGGGAGACCTGAGTGGAGTTCCTGGCTCCTGGTTTCGGCATGGTCCAGGCCCAGTTGTTGGAGACATTTGGAGAGTGAACCAGTAGATAGAAGATTTCTCTCTCTCTCTTGCCCTCTCTGATGCTCTGCCTTTCAAATAAATAAAAATGAATAAACATTTAAAAAACTAAAATAACTCTTGAAGTATGGTGGTAGCATATGTGATAGATCCAAACAAGAGAAATGTAAAATATATTATTCTGATCTTGACTTTTTATTTTATTTTTATTCCTTCTAAATACTGGTTTCTCCTGATTTTCTACTGCCTATACCGTTTCCTATGATTTTCTTTCCAAAGCATAGGCGAGATGTAGAAAGGTTAAGTTGATAGAGATCAAGTGGGAGGTGGCGAATGGGTGCTCTAGTGGGCAGAGTGAGGACCATAGCAGCCGCTTCCCCACAGCTGCCCCTACACTGTTGGCTTAGCCGACATGTACTGATCCCTCTCTGTGCCAGCCTGTGGAGACGCAGTGATCTCAGAATCGCTGCCCCAGGGAGCTTGTGTTTTGATTTGTCACAGGTAACTGATGTTGCAGCAGACAGTGCCAGGTGGTGAGCACAGGTCACCTCACTGGGGCCCTGGGATGTGAGTTTGTGTTGGTGCAAGCAGCAGTGTGGAGAGAGGTGTGTCACAGGAAGCAGCTGGGGTCTTTATCCACACCCAGAGCAGGGCCAGAGCTGTGCTCTGTTGTGTGCATCGTGTGCTTGATTGGTCATGCAGAAAGAGCCCTGTGTGTGGTTTACAAAGCAAGGTTAGTGTACTAACTAAAGTGTCCTTGGCCCTCACTGGAGTGTTGCAGTGTTCCCACTGGTTTCCTTTTTCTGGTCCAGGGTCTGAGCCAGGCCTCCAGCTTGCCTCCAGTGTCCTGTCTGGTTAGTCTCCCAGAGTCTGGGACAGTTCTTCAGTCTTCCTTCATGGCCTGGACGCTTCTGAAGAGTCCTGGTCAGTTATGCTGCAGAGGAACGTTCAGTTTGACTTGGCCTGATGTTCTCATGATCAGACTGAGGTTGTGCGTGTTGGCAGAGAGAGAGAGAGGTCTGCCATCCACTGGTTCACCCCCCAACTGACTGTGACGGCTGGAGCTACGCTGATCCAAAGCCAGGAGCCAGGAGCTTCCTCTGGGTTTCACACACAGGTGCAGGAGCCCAGGGACTTGGGCCATTTTCTGCTTTCCCAGGCCATAGCAGAGAGCTGGATCAGAAGTGGGGCAGCTGGGACTAGAACTGGCACCTGTATGCCATGCCAGCACTGCAGGCAGCAGCTTTACCTGCAACACCACAGTGCCAGGCCCTAGCAGGCATTCTGAATTTGCTACGGTGAGGTTCACTTTTTCCATCATTCCTTCTACAGTTTTAAAACTTTAATTATCTTTTTAAAAAAGATTTATTTATCTATTTGAAAGTCAGAGAGAGAAGGAGAGACAGAGAGAGAGAGAAGTCTTTCATCTACTGCTTCCCTGTCCAACCAGCTGCAATGGCCAGAGTTGAGTTGACCTGAAGCCAGGAGCCAGGAACCTTCCCTGGGCCTCCCACATGGGCACAGGGGCCCAAGCACCCGGGCCATCCTCCGGTGCCTTCCCAGGTCATTGCATAGAGCTGGATTGGAAGTGGAGCAGACAAGATCCGAACTAGCACCCACATGGGATGCAGGATGCTGGCACCACAGGCCTAGGCCCTAACACGTTGAACCACAGCACTGGTCCTTTATTTATCTTTTTTGAAAAAGATTTTCTTGGCCAGCCCCGTGGCTCACTAGGCTAATCCTCTGCCTGCAGCGGCGGCACCCCGGGTTCTAGTCCCAGTCAGGGCGCCGGATTCTGTCCCAGTTGCTCCTCTTCCAGGCCAGCTCTCTGCTGTGGCCTGGGAGTGCAGTGGAGGATGGCCTGAGTGCTTGGCCCCTGCACCTGCATGGGAGACCAGGAGGAGGCACCTGGCTCCTGGCTTCGGATTGGAACAGTGCACCGGCTTCAACGCGCCGCCCGTGGCAGCCCCTTGGGGGGTGAACCAACGGAAAAAGGAAGACCTTTCTCTCTCTCTCTCTCTCTCTCTCTCTCTCTCTCTCACTCTCACTCTCTCACTCTCTCTCTCACTCTCTCACTCTCACTGTCCTACTCTGCTTGTCAAAAAAAATAAATAAAATAAAAAATATTTTTTTTAACTTTTATTTAATGAATATAAATTTCCAAAGTACAGCTTATGGATTACAATAGCTTCCCCCCATAACGTCCCTCCCACCCAGAACCCTCCCCTTTCCCACTCCCTCTCCCCTTCCATTCACATCAAGATTCATTTTCGATTCTCTTTATGTACAGAAGATCAGTTTAGCATACATTAAGTAAAGATTTCAACAGTTTGCTCCCACACAGAAACATAAAGTGAAAAATAATAGATGATTTTTAAATGATGATGAAATCAGATCAGACCTATTGTCATGTTTCATCCCAGTGAGAGTCAAGTTGGGAATTGATAATTTCTCTTTTTTTTTTACAGAAGATCAGTTTAGTATACATTAAGTAAAGATTTCAACAGTTTGCACCCCCATAGAAACACAAAGTGAAATATACTGTGTGAGTACTCGTTATAACATTAAATCTCACTGTACAGCACATTAAGGACAGAGATCCTACATGAGGAGTAAGTGCACAGTGACTCCTGTTGTTGACTTTACAAATTGACACTCCTGTTTATGGCATCAGTAATCTCCCTATGCTCCAGTCATGAGTTTCCAAGGCCATGGAAGCCTTTTGAGTTCTCCAACTCCTATCTTGTTTAGACAAGGTCATAGTCAAAGTGGAGGTTCTCTCCTCCCTTCAGAGAAAAGTACCTCCTTCTTTGAAGACCTGTTCTTTCCACTGGGATCTCACTCACAGAGATCTTTCATTTAGTTTTTTTTTTTTTTTTTTTTTTTCTGCCAGAGTGTCTTGGCTTTCCATGCCTGAAATACTCTCGTGGGCTTTTCAGCCAGATCCGAATGCCTTTAGGGCTGATTCTGAGGCCAGAGTGCTGTTTAGGACATCTGCCATTCTATGAGTCTACTGTGTATCTCGCTTCCCATGTTGGATCACTCTCCCCTTTATTTATTCTACCAGTTAGTATTAGCAGGTACTAGACTTGTTTATGTGCTTCCTTTGACTCTTAGTCCTTTCATTATGATCAGTTGTGAACTGAAATTGATCACTTGGACTGGTGAGATGGCATTGGTACATGCCACCTTGATGGGATTGAAGTGGAGTCCCCTGGTATGTTTCTAACTCTACCATTTGGGGCAAGTCAGCTTGAGCATGTCCCAAATTGTACATCTCTTCCCTCTCTTATTCCCACTCTTATGTTTAACAGGGATCACATTTCAGTTAAATTTCCACACTTAAGAATAACTGTATTAATTACAGAATTAAACCAGTCATATTAAGTAGAACAGACAAAAAAAAATACTAACGGGGATAATGTATTAAGTTGTTAACAGTCGGGGCTATGCTGATCAAGTCACCATTTCTCATAGTGTCCATTTCACTTCAACAGGTTTCCTTTTTGGTGTTCAGTCAGTTGTCACCGATCAGGGAGAACATATGATATTTGTCCCTTTGGGACTGGCTTATTTCACTCAGCATGATGTGTTCCAGATTCCTCCATTTTGTTGCAAATGACTGGATTTCATTGTTTCTTACTGCGGTATAGTATTCTAAAGAGTACATATCCCATAATTTCTTTATCCAGTCTACCGTTGATGGGCATTTAGGTTGGTTCCAGGTCTTGGCTATTGTGAATTATGCTGCAATAAACATTAGGGTGCAGACCGCTTTTGTGTTTGCCAATTTAAATTCCTCTGGGTAAATTCCAAGGAGTGGGATGACTGGGTCGAACAGTAGGGTTATCTTCAGGTTTCTGAGGAATCTCCAGACTGACTTCCATAGTGGCTTGACCAGTTTGCATTCCCACCAACAGTGGGTTAGTGTCCCTTTTTCCCCACATCCTTGCCAGCATCTGTTGTTGGTAGATTTCTGTATGTGGGCCATTCTAACCAGGGTGAGGTGAAACCTCATTGTGGTTTTGATTTGCATTTCCCTGAGTGCTAATGATCTTGAACATTTTTTCATGTGCCTGTTGGCCATTTGGATTTCCTCTTTTGAAAAATGTCTATTGAGGTCCTTGGCCCATCTCTTAAGTGGGTTGTTGGTTTTGTTGTTGTGGAGTTTCTTGATCTCTTTGTAGATTCTGGTTATTAACCTTTATCTGTTGCATAGTTTGCAAATATTTTATCCCATTCTGTCGGTTGTCTCTTCACTCTCCTGACTGTTTCTTTTGCAGTACAGAAACTTCTCAATTTGATGCAATCCCAGTAGTTGATTTTGGCTTTGACTGCCTGTGCCTCCCGGGTCTTTTCCAGAAACTCTTTGTTTGTGCCAATATCTTGAAGGGTTTCTCCAATGTTCTCTAATAACTTGATGGTGTCAGGTCGTAGATTTAGGTCTTTAATCCATGTTGAGTGGATTTTTGTGTAAGGTGTAAGGTAGGGGTCTTGCTTCATGCTTCTGCACGTGGAAATCCAGTTTTCCCAGCACCATTTATTGAATAGACTGTCCTTGCTCCAGGAATTGGTTTTAGATCCTTGATCAAATATAAGTTGGCTGTAGATGTTTGGGTTGATTTCTGGTGTTTCAATTCTGTTCCATTGGTCTATCCATCTATTTCTGTACCAGTACCATGCTGTTTTGATTACAACTGCCCTGTAGTGTGTCCTGAAATCTGGTATTGTGATGCCTCCAGCTTTGTTTTTGTTGTACAAGATTGCTTTAGCTATTTGAGGTCTCTTTTGCCTCCATATGAATTTCAGCATCATTTTTTCTAGATCTGAGAAGAATGTCTTTGGTATCCTGATTGGAATTGCATTGAATCTATAAATTGCTTTTGGGAGAATGGACATTTTGATGATGTTGATTCTTGCAATCCATGAGCATGGAAGATTGTTCCATTTTTTGGTATCCTCTTCTATTTCTTTAAGATTTTGTAATTCTCATCGTAGAGATCTTTAACGTCCTTGGTTAAGTTTATTCCAAGGTATTTGATTGTTTTTGTAGCTATTGTGAATGGGATTGATCTTAGCAGTTCTTCCTCAGCCATGGCATTGCTTGTATATACAAAGGCTGTTGATTTTTGTGCATTGATTTTATATCCTGCCACTTTGCCAAACTCCTCTATGAGTTCCAATAGTCTCTTAGTAGAGTTCTTTGGATCCCCTAAGTAAAGAATCATATTGTCTGCAAAGAGGGATAGTTTGACTTCTTCCTTCTCAATTTGTATTCCTTTAATTTCTTTTTCTTGTCTGATGGCTCTGGCTAAAACTCCCAGAACTATGTTAAATAGCAGTGGTGAGAGTGGTCATCCCTGCCTGGTGCCAGATCTCAGTGGAAATGCTTCCAACTTGTCTCCCATTCAATAGGATGCTGGCCGTGGGTTTTTCATGAATTGCTTTGATTATATTGAGGAATGTTCCTTCTATACCCAATTTGCTTAGAGTTTTCATCATGAAAGGGTGTTGAATTTTATCAAATGCTTTCTCTGCATCAATTGAGATAATCATATGGTTTTTCTTTTGCAGTCTGTTAATGTGGTGAATCACATTGGTTGATTTGCGAATGTTGAACCATCCCTGCATACCAGGGATAAATCCCACTTGGTCTGGGTGGATGATTTTTCTGATGTGTTGTTGTATTCTATTGGTGTGAAATTTATTGAGGATTTTTGCGTCTATGTTCATCAGGGATATTGGTCTATAATTTTCTTTTAGTGCTGCATCTTTCTCTGGCTTAGGGATTAAGGTGATGCTGGCTTCATAGAAAGAATTTGGGAGGATTCCATCTTTTTCAATTGTTCTGAATAGTTTGAGAAGAAATGGGATTAGTTCTTCTTTAAATGTCTGGTAGAATTCAGCAGTGAATCCATCTGGTCCTGGGCTTTTCTTTGTTGGGAGGGCCTTTATTACTGTTTCGATTTCTGTTTCAGTTATGGGTCTATTTAGGTTTTCTATGTCTTCATGGTTCAATTTTGGTAGATTGCATGTGTCCAGGAATCTCTCCATTTCTGATAGATTTTCCTGTTTCCTGGCATACAGGTCCTTGTAGTAATTTCTGATGATTCTTTTTATTTCTGTGGTGTCTGTTGTTACGTTTCCTTTTTCATCTCTGATTTTATTGATTTGGGTCTTTTCTCTTCTTTTTTTAGTTAGTTGGGCCAATGGGGTGTCCATTATGTTTATTTTTTCAAAAAACCAGCTTCTCACTTGGCTGATTTTTTGTAATGTTTTTTTGGATTCAATCCTGTTAATTTCTTCTCTGATTTTAATTATTTCATTCTCCTACTAGATTTGGGTTTGGTTTGCTGCAGTTTTTCTAGGTCCTTGAGATGTGCTGAAAGCTCATTTATTTGGTACCTTTCCAATTTCTTGTATAGGCACCTATTGCTATTAACTTGCCTCTCAATACTGCTTTTGCTGTATCCCATAAGTTTTGATATGTTGTGTTGTGAAAACTTCTAAATGTTCTTATCATAAATTTTTTGAAATCCATATCTTGCATTTCTTCTATCTCATCATCTTCATAATCTTGGCTTGGGGTGTTTTGTTTATTTGGAGGCATCATAGTGTCATCGTTGATCTTGTTCCCTCGATTTCTGTGTTTGTTGCTTGGCATAGTTAATTCTTCTTTCGTCACTGTGCTTTTTTTTTTTTTATACTATGTCTGTGTTAAGTGGACTGCCTGCTGTTGGAGGAGCCTTGGAGGTTTGAGATGGGTGTGGCCTGAGAGCTCTGCTTGGTTCTTCTGGGTTACGGGTGTGCAAAGGTGACACCCTCAGGTTATGCGTGGTAAATCTCTCCTTTTTATTTATTTATTTAGGAGGTAAGTAATACCGCACCGCACTGCTGTGCAGAATTGATGGTATTTAGCTTCCGATCTCTGGCTTCTACCCAAAGAGTCTGTGCAGGCTCTGTTTCTCCTCTGGACTCCCACTGGGTTGCCTAGGCTACTGAATTGTAGTGACTCAGTTCCTTAGCTCTCCCTAGTTGTTATCTAAATCCAGAGTGAAGGCCTGCTCTTTGTCTCTTGCTTGCCTTTGCAAGGTTGGCAGAGAGAGAAACTCCTCTGTACCAGTACCCCCCCCCCCCACCTTTTTTCCTTCTCTCCTGTAGTCAGTCTGGTGAACTTTCCCTCTCCCCTCTAGATTCTGACCGCCATTTCCCCGCCAATGTCTCAGGTTACTGAGCTCACCTCCCCTTCCAGCACCGATGTGTGGACTCAGAGCCCTGGGCGTCCCTGCTCTCCCTGCTGGTGTCTGTGTGACATCCACTCCCCTTCCTGCACTGGCGCGCAGACCATGCAGCTCCCGCAGCTCGGCTTCCGCGCGGTGGGCGACCTTGTTCTCCCAGTAGGTCCTCCGAGTCACAGCCACTAGATCCGGAAGAGTTTCCTCTGCAGTTTTTTCCTGATCCTTTTTCTGAGGCTACCATAACTCCACTTTTATTAAACTAAATTTTCCTGGACTATCGGTGCGTGCCCTCACTATTCCACCATCTTGGCTCCACCCCGTCCTTCAATAAAAATATTTTATTTATTTGAGAGGTAGAGTTATAGACAGAGAAAGACGTAGAGAAAGGTCTTCCTCTGCTGGTTCACTCCCCAAATGGTTGCAGTGGCAGGAGCTGAGCTGATCAGAAGTCAGAAGCCAGGAGCTTCTTCCAGCTCTCTCACAGGGGTGCAGGGGCCCAAGCACCTGGGCTATCTCCCACTGCTTCCCAAGGCCATAAGCAGAGAGCTGGCTTGGAAGAGGAGCAGCTGGGACGCAAACTGGCCCCATACAGGATGCCAGTGTGGCAGGTGGAGGCTTAGCCTACTGTACAGAGCACAGGCCCCTATTGATCTTGCTATTTCTTTGAAAGGCAGAGAGACAGAGATCCTCAATATCCTGGGTCACTGCTCCTGGTGTCTCCCCCGTCCCCTGTAGTGACACTGCACACCCACCCCTGTGGGCCCTGCTGAGGCCCTGACGGCGGGTCCTCCAATGCCTCTGTCCCCAGGTGCCGTTCCCCCTGGCTCTGAGGATGCGGGACATCTACATCCTGGAGGGCGAGCACGTGCTCCCGGCCATGGCATACACGGCCCTCAAGATCCATCACAGTGAGTCCTCAGGGCCCACAGAGGCCCGGGTGCTGGGACGGAGGAACTGGGGGTCCCCCTGCCTGTCCCTCGTGAGCAGGGCTTGAGGGAGGGATGAGGGGGTTTGGGAGGCCTGGGTTCCCTTCAGGAGGGCACTGAGAATCCCCCTGTTGCATCCCCAATCCCAGGCCCCCACAGACCACAAGGAGAAGTGGCCAGGGTCATCGCACTGGAAATTGGCCCCTGAGCAGTCCCTCCAGTGCTTGGCGTTTCACCCAAGACATCCTGGCCCGATGACCACAGCTGTCTGCACACAGGACCCTCCTAGGACAGGTGGGTGGGTTCCCACCTGGATGTGGGCAGGGCTAGAGGGAGGTGGGGCTGTGGGAGACCCTGTGCAGTGAAGGGGAAACCAGCCGGCACTGGATCCCCTTCAGCCATCTGAGAACCCCTGGAAGGCCCAGGTGCCCTGAGCCCAGTTGTGGGGGCCGAGTGCACTCCTGTGAGCAGGGGTGGGCACAGAGGCAGGTGCTGGGGGCCCCTGCGGCAGAACTCAAGGGCAACTGAGTGTGGGCTCTGCAGCCCTAGCCTCGGGCCAACAGAAGGCAGCGGGACCCAGAGCATCGCTGGCCTCTGGGCTCCAGTGGGGAGGGGTCCCCGTGCTCGTCCCCTGCTGCTGCTGCCATCAAGGACCTGAGCGCCTGGGTCCCCATGCAGAGCAGAGATGGGCTTGTCCCAGCTCTAGAGGCTCTAAGTGGAGGTCCAGGTGCAGGCTGTCCAGGCACTGGGGAGGCCCCACTGCGCCTCCAGATGCTGCCTCCCTGGGTGCTCCTGGGACAGTAGCGGTGACAGCCCAGTCTCACCAGGAAAGAGACAGTGGCCCAGGGGCAGAGGACACAGGGCACCCCTGCCACCTCTTTAGAAACTGCATTCCCTGTTCCCAAGGGCCTAAACTGATCTCCATGTCTGCCCTACAGCCCCAGCTCTCACCCCCATCATCTTAGGCTCAGTTCCTTTCCAGCCATGTAGGAGGGACTCAGATGTGGGTAACTCAGCGAATGCACTGTTAGGGTGCAGGAGGTCAGGTGGGGGAGGTGACGGGGTCCTGAGTTGGTGCCTGGGTCCCCAGAGATGAGAGTGAGGTGGGGAGTTCAGGGCCATCCACCCTGTGGGGCTGTGCAGGAGGAGCCGGTGGTGTCCCAGGGCTCCCCTTGCCCGGGTTGCACACACCCTCCCCTCTGGGGCCAGCAGCCTGGAAGAGTCCTCAGTGTCACACGTGGTGATGGGGACCCCAGGATGAGGTCGGGGCAAGCACCGAGCAGGCCAGACGGGGGCTGTGGTAAACAAACCGTGTCTCTTCTTGCAGCCAAGGCTATAAAACGGTGCAGCAGGCCCCTGGGGCAGGCACGCGTCTCCCAGATGCACGTTCCTGCCCCCACTGCTCCGAAGGCCAGAATCACCATTCAGGACACAGTGGCAGTGTGGGAGCAGACCAGGGGTCCCGCTACCCGTGCAGTGATGATCCGTCCTCCAGAAAGCTTTGGCCTCCGCATCACCGAGAGGGAAGGCATGGAGGAGGAGGAGAGCTGGGAAGGCAGCCCAGAGCCCCTCGGCCTGGGCTCCCCTGTGGGGACCACAGAGTCTCCAGGTGTGGCCAGCCCCACGGAGTCTCCAGAGTACTCGAGGTGGGAGGGCCTGTGCCAGTGCGCCAGTCTCCCTAACCTGAGCGGGCCAGAGCACATGGAGGACGACTCCTCCGACGCTGGCAGCCGGGAGGGCCTGTGGATGTGGGCTCCTCCACGGGCCTCGGAGCCCCCAGAACCAGGGCCCATGCAGGCTGTCCCCGCCTGGGGGCCACGGCTGAAGACTTCCCCCTACTGGCATGGCAGCCCCACGCACTCTGGGGAGAGTCACGGGCTGGAGCCGGCCAGAGCCAGCCCTGGGCTGGGAGACCAGGCCCGCGTGCCCTCCCTGGCCAGAGGCCTCCTTACCTCCTATTCCATGGGGCACCTGGATGATGGGTGCCTCCTAGAAGAGAGGCCGAGTCCACCATCTGCCCTGCCCAGGTTGGGCAGCAGCCTTCCGTGTGTCTTCACGGCATCCTATGCACTTGGTTGAGCCCCCACCGCCCAGGCTCTTCCTGGGGCCAGGACACCCTGACACTGGAAGACAACAGCCGTGCCAGGAGCCACTGTACTCTCCTCCCCGCCCCCCTCCCCCACCGCCACCCTCAGGTGGTGCTGAGCCTGTATTAAATTGTTCCATGGAAAGGAGTTTGCTCCAGTTTGTGACCCCGGTGCCCAGCGGCAGCAAGCTTCCCCGTGTTCCTGGGGAGATGGGTGGTTCCACAGCCCCCATCCTCAGGCAGAGACCCACTCAGGACCCTGCAGGCACAGAAGAAACTCCTGGCTCCTGGCTTTGGATCGGCACAGCTCTGGCGGTTGTGGCCGTCTGGGGAGTGAACGAGCAGATGGAAGACCTCTCTCTCTGTCTCTGCCTCTCCTCTCTCTGTGTAACTCTGACTTTCAAATAAATAAATAAATCTTTAAAAAATGGAATTATTTATGTATTCAAAATGTAGAGTGACAGTGAAAGAGAGACAAATCCTTCATCTACTGGTTGATTTGCCCAGAAGTCCTTGAGGTCCAGTTCTATGCCAAGCGAAGGTCAGGAACCAGAATTCCAACTGTGACTCCCATGCGGGAGCAGCGGCCCACATATTGGGGCCGTCTTCCACTGCTTTCCCAGGCCTGTTGGCAGAGAGCTGGATCCGAAGCTGAGCAGCTGGGACTCGAACCAGCTCTCCACTATGGGATGCCATCATTGCAAGTTAGCACCACCCTGGCCCGTGCACTTTAAATGCTAATATCCATGAACTTATTGAAGTCCTCTCCTACCCATGTGAACATGTCCTTGTTTAGAGACTTCGGAGAAGCAGGCCACGCCCTCAGCTCCTCTGACAGCCCTCATGTTCCTGGAGCTCCCGTCCCTCCACAAGGGAGGGAAACCATGGAGAACTGAAGACGGGAGGGCGAGCCCGAGCGTGCAGGGGTGAGTGTGCACTGGGGCTGAGCCTGGCTGTCGCTCCTACTGGGCTCCCAGCTCCTGCTGGGCTGCACCCTGGGGAGCCCCAAGCACATCAGCGCTCCCCACCAGGCCCTCTTGCTGCTCCTGGCCACAGTGGACAGCAGAAGGCAAGCATGTGCAGGTGGACGAGAGCAGAGCAAGCCAAGGAAGCAGAACTCGCCTTAGCACAAGCTTCCCTCTACCAGCCCAGTCCTGCCACAGCAAGAACTCACGTGCGGGGCAGGTGCTGGGGCACAGCGGGTTCCACTGCTGCTTAGGATGTGGGCATCCCAGATCAGAACACCTAGAGTCCTGTCCCACTGCTGCTTCCTGGCCAGCTTCCAGCCAGCCCCAGCTGTCGCTCCCCCTCTTCGTGGAGAAACGACACTAAGCCCTGCCTAGGCTTCATATCCGAGTCACGGCACCATTATGTCGCTCCCCCTCTTCGTGGAGGAGCAACACAGGACCCTGCGCTGTTCTTTTGTCTGCTCGGCCCTCCCCGGGTTTGCTGCTGGTTCTTCCCGGGTTGGCTACTATCCCTTCCACCTCCATGGAAGGGCAGTTCCCCCTGGCCGCATTCCCCACTTCCGCAGGGGAGCGGCACACCGCCGGCCGGCTCTTCTCAGGGGCTGCACAGGTGTTCCCTTAGATGTTCCCCTTAGATGTTCCTCATGCATGCCGTCTCTCTCCTCCTTTATAGTCCTCCTCTGCCAATCCCAACTCGGCTGCCCACACGCCGAGTACGCTGCTCTCCTCCAATCAGTAGCAAGTCCTACAGTTTATTGGTTGAACTGGAGGCAGCTGTGCGGAAGCTGTTTACTTCTCTCCCAGCGCCACATTGTGGGAGAGCAGATGCATAGAATAAGACTTAATTCCAGTAACTCAGTCCAGTCCGGATTGCTCCCCACAGATACCCCTTTCTTTTTATTTTTGGCGTTGATACGCGCCTGTCTTCGGTGTCCCGCAGCACACACTCTGCTCTACTTGCTAGAGTTGCCACAGGTTCTTACAAGTCCTATCAATCAGGCAAACCGAATCCGGGTCCTCTCTTCGCCATGTTGTGAGGAGGTTTTTAGGCGCTGATGCGTGCCTGTGTTCGGTGACCTGCGGCTCATACTCTGGTCGAGCCGCCTGCTGGCACTTACCGCCTTAATCAGGCAGACCGAATCCAAGCTTTCTCATTGCCGTATTGTGGGGGAGACTTATTAGTGTTGGTTCGTGCCTATCTTCGGTGACCTGCAGCTCATACTCTGGTCGAGCTGCTTGCTGGTGCTTACCGCCTTAATCAGGCAGACCGAATCCAAGCCTCCTAATTGTTGTATTGTGGGGAGGCCTTACTGATGTTAATTCGTGCCTGTCTTCGGTGACCTGCGGCACATAAGCTGCTAGCCGCCGCAGGTGCTCATCGCCTCACTTAATCAGGCAGACCGAATCCAAGCTCTCACATTGTAGTATTGTGGGGAGGCCTTTTCTCTATTTCTCTATCTCCGGGCATTCCTATCTCTCCCATTCCACTTCTATCTTCCAGCATTCCTATTTCTCTCACTTTACTTCTAAACTTCTATTTCTCTTATCCCTGCAGCTTCCCGGCGCCTCGCCCTGCCGGCAGCTTCACGGCTCCGCGCGGCTCCGCGCGGCTTCCCGGCGCCTCGCCCTGCTGGCGGGCTCCGCCCCGAGGCTGCTTCTCGGCGCCTCGCCGGCTCTGAGCCGCTTCAGCCCGCGCCTCTCTCATCTGCGCGGCTCGGCTTTGCGCGCACACCCCGCAGTCTTTCACTAGCCCTTTCGCGTCTGAACCACAGCCTCGCGCCAGCCCCGCGTTGCCTATCTATTCACGCCCCGTGCTCTCTCTGCACGCGGCGGCTTCCGCGAGTCACACAGCGTAGCTTGCGTCTCCACCACTAGCATTCAATCCAAGTTCCCCGGGCTAGCCTGGCGAATTCAACCCAGCTCACGTTTCCGCCCCACGATCTGGCTTCCCGTCCTTTGCTCCCCGGGCTAATCAGACGGATCCCAATCTGGCTTACGTTTCAGCTTCTGGTTTCAACTTTTCGCCCCCTATTCCCGGGCTAACTTGAGAACCCCAAAGTGGCTTTCGTTTCCGCCTTGGCCTGCCCCCCGTGGCTTCAATTTCCCTAACATTTTTCTCTACCCGGTATGTTTCCCCAAGCTTTCCTCCAACAATATTCCTCCCTCATTTCTCCCGGCCTCTCCCCACAGTCCGCATCCGAGTTTGTTCTAGCTTTCACTTTCGCCTTCGACCTTAGAGATTTCTCCCAGCTTCCCCCCCGTAGTCCGTATCCGAGTCTATGCCTAGGCTTTCAATAGCTTCTTCCGGCACCTTTTTCGTCCGGCTTTTCCCTAGGCTATTTGCTAGTCTCTCTCTCCGGTATTTTCCCAGTTCTTCCCGTTTCTTCCCTCCTAAGTTTCATATCCGTCTAGGTTTCCTATCCGAGTCACGGCACCATTATGTCGCTCCCCCTCTTCGTGGAGGAACGACACTAAGCCCTGCCTAGGCTTCATATCCGAGTCACGGCACCATTATGTCGCTCCCCCTCTTCGTGGAGGAGCAACACAGGACCCTGCGCTGTTCTTTCGTCTGCTCGGCCCTCCCCGGGTTTGCTGCTGGTTCTTCCCGGGTTGGCTACTATCCCTTCCACCTCCGTGGAAGGGCAGTTCCCCCTGGCCGCATTCCCCACTTCCGCAGGGGAGCGGCACACCGCCGGCCGGCTCTTCTCGGGGGCTGCACAGGTGTTCCCTTAGATGTTCCCCTTAGATGTTCCTCGTGCATGCCGTCTCTCTCCTCCTTTATAGTCCTCCTCTGCCAATCCCAACTCGGCTGCCCACACGCCGAGTACGCTGCTCTCCTCCAATCAGTAGCAAGTCCTACAGTTTATTGGTTGAACTGGAGGCAGCTGTGCGGAAGCTGTTTACTTCTCTCCCAGCGCCACATTGTGGGAGAGCAGATGCATAGAATAAGTCTTAATTCCAGTAACTCAGTCCAGTCCGGATTGCTCCCCACACCAGCTGTGCTGCTCCTGTGTGGGGGAGGTGGACTTGCAGCTGCATGACTTCCCTCACCATATGGGCACCGGTTCTAGACCCAGCCGCTCCTCTTCCGATCTAGCTCTCTGCTATGGCCTGGGAGAGCAGTAGAAGATGGCCCAGGTCCTTGGGCCCCTGCACCCACATGGGAGACCCTGAAGAAGCTCCTGGCTTCGGATGGACGCAGCTCCGGCTGTTGTGGCCATCTGGGGAGTGAACCAGCGGGTGGAAGACCTCTTGCTCTCTGACTCTGTCAATGCTTCTCTGCAACTGTGGCTTTCAAATAAATTTAAAAAACAAAATGGAAGGAGGCCATGGAGGGAGGGAGACTGGGGCAGGAGGTGGCAGAGGCAGCAGGGTGGGAGAGGGTGTGTGCGGGGAAGCCAGGGACAGAAGGGAGCTGGGCTCCCCTGGGGCGTCTTTCGGGGAGCGCAGGCGCTGGAAGTGATGGAGAAGTCGTGCACGACCCCTGCCTTTTGACAAGGCTGCACTTCTCTGTGTGTCCCGGTTCTGTTCTCCCCACGGGAAGACAAGGACCTGGGCGTCTCTCCCAGCCCAGCCAGGGTCCTCGACCCCCAAAGAACAGAATGGTCAAATGCCAAGTAGGTCTTTAGAGACAACTGGTCTACCCCGTGTCCCCTAGCCTTCAGGGCCGTGAGTGCAAGAGAGAAGCAGAGGAGCTGTGTTCCGGCCTGCCCGCCACACTGGCACTGGGTGTCCTGCAGTTCCCATAGTCACAGCAGCCAGTCGTCAGGGTCCCAGCCAAGGTGCGAGAGGCTGAGCTGGCCCAGGGCTCCAGAGGCCCTGTGTGGTGCTTTCTCCCCTTGCCCAGGCAGGGTTTCCACTGGTTCTGCGCCTTCCCTGCACCCAGGCATGGGCCCATGGTCAGGTCCCCGGGAAGAGAGAGGGAGAAGGAGCCAAGCCCTGTGTTAATCCAGGGCTGGACTTGGCCACTATCAACACACACACACGTGCGCCCTCTGCAACTGCAGGTCATGCAAGCTGTGGCCTGGGTTGGGCGTGGAGCGCCCCACCCCCGGGAGGACAGGCCCCTCCTGCCCCACTGGGGACACAGAGCAGGTATAAAGGGCCCCGCGATGGCAGCGGCTGTCCCTGCACCATGAAGCCTGCTGCTTGCCTGGTGCTGCTCGGCGCTGCCTGGCTCCTGTTCTCTCTTGCCAGTGGGTGCCAGCCACGGACGCCTGGGCTGGGGGTGCTCTGGGGGCAGGGGCCAGCTTTCCAGGGCAGTGCTGGCTCCCAGGGCGGGTGAAGGGACGCACCTGCCGTGACCCATGCCTTCCATTTCTCTTCAGATTGTGACATCTGCCGGCTGTGCAGACAGCTGTTTATGAATTTCTGTCAGGACCCTCCGATGCGTATATTTCCTATGTGCAAAATTACCAAAGTGACCCGCTAGTGCTGCAAAACGCCCTTGCGCTGAAGCAGTGGGAGATGGGAAACTGACAGCAGAGGAGAAGGGGCACGCGATCAGTGCCGTGGTGAGTCCAGCTGGGCCTGGCCCAACACCGGCTCCTTCCGGGGCCCTGGGGAGGGGGCACTGCTCGTGCCCACCACAGCCCAGCCTGGGACTCTGTGGGAAGAACCTCCAGATGAGGATGCAGAGTTGGGGGCCGCCCCCCACCACGGTGCGGGAAAGGACAGGGAGGGAGACTGTGTGGACCCGGAGCCCTGGGATCCATGGCTGTTCAGCTCCCCCAGGCAGGCCCAAGACCCTCCAGGGCCGCTGTCCCCATGGCAGCCCTGCCTCTGTGTAAAATCTCAGCTCTGGCCTCCCTGGCCACAGCCTCTCCAGCGCCCGAGTCGAATCTTCTCCAAGTGGTGACCACTGGGTGCTGTCTGCCTTCAAATCTCACTAACTCACCCTGACCCCTCAGGTGCCCTCCTCCACCCCCAGACCTCATGTTTCCTTCTCTCTGGACCCCAAACGGCCATCTGGGGCTCCGGAGCCTGGAATTAGACCTCCAACAGCCCTTCCTGTCCTCCCGGGCCTGGCGACAGCTGGGGAAAAAGCAGACCAAACCCTGACTGCAGGTGGAGCACAGGCAGGGATGGGCACTGCTAGGCTGCAAGTGTGCCAGAGACAGTAGGGGCCAGCGGACTGGGGTCTGTGCATTCCTGGAGGCCCCCGGTGCCACTGCCACCTTGCCAGGCCTTCTGTGTAGCCCCTGCCTGTCCCAGCCTCGCCTGCACCCCCCACAGAGAACCTCCTCCTCATTCCTCATCAAGGGAGGGATTTTTACGAGAGCTTCTCAGGCACCCGGGTGCAGGAGAGGATCTGCCTTTAGCTGCCCAGATCCAGTGCCAGGCTGCAGCTCCTCCCCAGGAAGTGCCCTGTGCCTGCGCCCTGCAGGTGTCTATGGGCCCCGGCCTCACCAGGTGTCCCGACTTCTCTTTGCAGAATAAAATCTTCTCAGATCCTCTTTGTTAAGGGAGCCCTCCCGGCCAGAAGACCCAGGGCCACCCTGGGCCTACATTCTCAGCAGGTGCAGCCCCGCGCACTGGCGGCCTCTCAAAGGAGGAGGCAACAATAAAAGCCCGCATTGCACAGAGTCTGCTCAGTGCTGGACCGGACACCGGGCGTGGGTGTGGGAGGCGGGCGGTGCAGCGGGGCCGGCTGCCGTGACTGCCAGTGGTGGCTGGATCCAGGGCTGTCCGTGTTGTTCCTGCAGGGGTGCAGTGTGGGGCGGGGCGGGGGGGTGTGTGGTCTCCGTCGCCGTGGCTGAGATCCGCAGGACACACGCGTCACTGACCAGGCGTAGCCGGCTAGCCAGCTTCAGAGCGGCAGTGAGAGTCCCAGCGTCACCATGAGCACACTGCGGCTCAGAGCCGGGGCGCGTGCCCAACTGCACAGCCGCAGCCACTCTGCTGCCCCGCCCTCTGCAGGGAGACCTGCTCGGCTGCTCAGTGTGAGGCTGTGCACGGTGGCAGTGGTGCCCACCTATAGATGGATATGAGACCTCCCACCTCCAGGCCCAAGGGACATAAGGGGTGGGAAGGGGTCCCTGACCAGACAGAAGGACCTAAAGGTCAGGGGCATGAACGCCCCTGGCCATGATCCTGAAATCCTCTCTCGTGCCTCAGCTGGTCCCAGTGCCAACCCCCAACTGTGGACGCAGCTGTGACCCCGCAAACACACCCCGCGTGGGGTCTCCCGCACAGTGGGCCCAGGGTCTGGGTGTCTGCGGTGGCTCAGCCCTGTGGTCATGATGCTGCCGCCTGTCTCAGGCCCCCTGCATTCCTGTCTGTGCCCTCTGGGCCTGGATCTGCCACCTGCCCCCTACTCTGTCACAACTC
Organism: Oryctolagus cuniculus; assembly: GCF_051225735.1. NCBI lineage: Eukaryota > Metazoa > Chordata > Mammalia > Lagomorpha > Leporidae > Oryctolagus > Oryctolagus cuniculus. The sequence continues at coordinate 25,828,646 of NC_142884.1, read as the reverse complement.
ACTGAGGGCACTTGGCACAGGGCTGTCTCGGGAGGAACATCTGTGTCATCCTGGTGACCAAGGAGCTGCTGGGAGGCCCAGACAGCGGCCGCTCCTGTAACCGGTGGCTTGCTGGAGGGGGGCAGGGTGGGCTGATTCTTTTCCTGTTTCTCCCACACTTGTACCTGTGCTGGCTTCACAGAGAGAAGAGGTCGGGGTGGGCGCTCCAGGCAGCGGTGAAGTCCCGGATTGGGGCGCCCACATCCCCAGTCAGAGGGCCTGGTTCTATTCCCAGCTCCTTGGCTGCCATTCCAGCTCCCCACTAATGCACACTCGGGGGTTCAGGTGGCACCTGCAGGTGGTGGTCCAAGTACTGGGGTTCCATCACCCAGGAGGGAGGGAGACCCAGATGCATTTCCTGCCTTTGGCTGGCCCAGCCCTGATTCTGGGAGCCCAGCACTCATCCCTTCCCAGGGCCCCACCCCATCTCACCTAGCAACCTCCTACTCTGCCCACCTCTTAAAGGTCCCACACCCCTCTTGGTGCCACAAACTCTGTCTAAAGCACTTACCCCAGGGGAGACCTGCTCTTTGTGCTCACTGAGCTCTCTCCACAGAGGAGCAATGGGGGACCCCTGCCTCTGCAGGAGTGAAAGGGAGCCCAGGGGATGGGAGGGCTTGGGGAGCAGAGACCCCCTCATTACCCCACCTCTGGGACCCTGGGGCTGTGTCCCACCAGACTCCGTCTGACAGATGCAAATCTATGTGCAGTGAGGACACAGGCGACACCAGGTGTCTCGGTCAGCTCTCTGCTGCTGTGACAGAATCCCACAGACTGGGGCGATGTCCAAGCCACACGAGCTGATTGGCTCACGGCTCTGGAGGGCCTTCGTGCTGCATCCAACATGGTGGCCAACATCCCATGGGGGTGCAGGGAGAGGCGGGTAGAGTCAAAGATGTAGAGAGAAAGAGGGAGAGAAGTAGAGGAACTTGCTTTTATTCTGAACTTTAATTTTTATTGTTTAAAGATTTATTTATTTTAAGGCCTCAGCCACTGGCCACTGCAGGCCTATGCTGAGGGGAACAGTGGATGGAAGCAACCACACCCCAAGATCCACAAATTAAACATATGTAACAACACCTTGATAATAAGGAAACATTTGTAGCAACAACAATGGGAACTCACCCATGTGCACCCTAAGCCACCCCAGGAGGCCAGCGTCAGTCCATGCAGGAGCTGGGTTGGGCCCCATGCACCCATGCTCCCTGCACACGGACTCTGGGAAACAAACCTCCCCCCCAGTGAAGGAAAATGCAATGTGGAGAACACTAAGCCTAGGCATCTGGAGTTTGAACTCAGGCAGAGAAAGGAAAACGAATGGGCATCTTCCACCCAATTAGGAACATTACACTGCTGAAGCTGAGTGGTCCCCATTCAGCACTCGCTGTGTTATTTTACAGCACTTTGTGAGTCTTCCAAAGAGTTTACAATGCAATTTAAAGCAGAGACGCTGAGTGGGGAGGGGGAATAAAAGAATCAGTTAAAACCCAAGTGTTGCTGGACAGCATCTCTGGACACGACACAGCGGTGCACTCATTCACACTCCGCAGAGGAGGCCAGCAGGTGTGTGGGTGACCAGGGCCCTGCACCCTGTGGTCTCCATGCCAGGGCAGGGGAAGTGGGCAGGGAGGCAGAGCAGTGGGCCCTTGAAGGGAAAAGGACCGACTGTGGCCCCAAGGTGGCAGCCTAGGGGCAGTGTGGGGCCCAGGACCAAGGAGGTGCTGGGGGAGGGCTGAGCCACTTTCCCAGGGGGAGCAACCTTGCGATCAGCACCCCGGGGAGCCGCGGGCTTGTGGCTACTCCTGCCTGCGGCCTGACGCGTGCTGTCCCTGTCCTGAAGGTCAGCAGCAGCCCGGTGTTACCAGCATGCGGCTCAGGTGCTGGTGCCCAGGAGTTCTCAGTGCTCTGTGCCTGAAGCCCTGGCCCGTGTCCAGGACAGGGCCCTGGTTCCCGCTCTGGACAAGCTGGGCCACACTGGCTTGAGGTGCTCAGCGGGAGGCTCCCCTGCCTCCATCCCAGAGGACCCCTGTGTCCACCTCCTACAAGTCCAGGGAAGAAGGGCTGGAACAGAGCAGGAGGGGCAGCAGAGGGTGGCAGTGCTGGGGTGGGGCCTGTGGTAGGACAGGAGGCTGCACCCCCGGGAGTCTCAGTTCAGGTCATGGCAGGGGCAGCCCCGGAGTGTGGGGACAGGTCTATGTGGGGCTCCCTATGCGACCTTGTGTTCAAAGAAAGAGGCCTTCACAGTTGGGCTGTAATACAATAGCAGAGGCAGAAAGTAGGGGCAGGAGGTGCCGGTTGCCTGGGACTTGGGACCGTGACGGCAGGTGGCAGAGGGCCCTGGCACCCCTGGTTCCGGGGCAGTTCTGCCAGAGCCCTGCCCTCTTCACCTGGGCCCTGGGGAGAACACAGGCCCCACTTCTGGTGACCTTTAATGAAGCCAGGCCTGAGGACCCTGAGCCCTGCCACAGCAGAGCCACTAGGGATTGGCTGGCAGGCTTCTGTGATGTCACAGTCACTGAGATGCGCACTCTGGGCTGGGTGGTGACCAGAGGCCAGTAGTGCGTCTACTGCCCAACTGACCAGTTGGTAGTGTAGGCAGCAGGCGCATTTCAGAGAATCACATGGATTCGCGATGGAGGTGAGTGGGACTTGCTCTAACGAGCTGTGGCGTGGGGAAGGTCCCGCCAGGGGGGCGGCCCTGGTCTCCCACACCGGATTCCATGGGCGATGTGGTGGAGCTCTGAGTGCTGCCCCTGTGTGCAGAGCGTGTACACAGTCGTCTCATTCCTCCCGCTCTGCTGGTCACCAGTGTTGAATGGGCCTTGGTGTGAGTCTGTGTCTGGACACAGGTTCAAGACTAGGTGTCGGGTCAGCTGGTATCAGGTGGGCAGGGAGGCCGGCTCTGAGAGCCCCAGAGATGCGGGAGCTGGGAGCAGGCCAGGGAGCCCCGTAGACTTGGGCTCCCTGGAGGACACATAGATGCCAGGCTGGGGGAGGAGTGTCCTTTCCAAGGGCAGGGGAGGCAAGGTGGGGGCTGTCCTTCCCCAACCGTCCCTAGTCCCTGAGCTCTGCACAAGTCATAATCCAGGGACCCGGCCACCAGGTGCCCGCCTGCCTGGCTGTGTGGCTGTCCCCCCTCTGACCAGGGGGACAGCCCTCAGGGCAGCATTCCTGTGGGCTCCCCGGTGCTGGCTCTCATGTGCGTGTGTGTCTTACAGATTGGATGTGAACGCCCTGAGGTCCCGGAGGGCCCAGGAGCGAGCAGCGCTCATCAGACAATATGAGCAGGTACGGGCCAGGGTGCTGGGGGAGGAGGTGGGGCCCTGCCTCAAGGACTGTGCCTGTGAGAGCCAGACCCCGCCTCCCTGAGAACACGGGGGAGGGAGCAGGCGGACAGGTCCCCCAGTGACTTCTCATCCGGGTCCCCTCTCGGCTGCAGGGATGCCGAGGAGCGGCACTGTTGGAGCCTGAGGAAGAGGATGATGAGGGCGGCTGCCTCGTCCCAGACAGGCTTGGGTTCCTGCAGTGAGTCCTCCACACCCCAGCTCACCCCAGGGAGGGACTGGGGTCAGAAACTCCAACATGAGGTGGCACACCTGTCCCCGGCCCCGACCTTGAGCCCAGCTGTGGTCACAGGCAGTCACTGGTCAGCATTTGGGGGCATGAGTCGGACGTGGAGGCTGTTCCCACAGATGTCGGGGAGAGAGGCCCCGTGGCTGGAGGGTGGGCTCCGGTGACCTGGAGGGATGGAGCCATCTCGGGCCATCTCTGGCATGACTCAGCAGCCCACCTTAGCACGGGGATAAGGGCTTCTGCCTCCATGTTGTGCCAGAACCTGGAGAATAAGCAGGAGCAGAGTGGTGGAGAGATGGCCAGGGTCTGGGCTGACAGAGGAGGGGTGAGGTGGGGCGCATGACCTCAGGAGGCCAGGGCACAGGGGGGAGGGTGGGCAGTGGGGGACCCTGAGGGGTGTAGGGGTCCCAGGTGCCTCGAGCCCCAGGTGCACACTCACAGCACTGAGCATCTCTCAGGCAGGTCACTCGGACTCGGTCAGTTCCAGGGTGACGTCCTGGGCAGAGCTGATGTGGGGATATAGCTGCCTCAGCCCTGGGCAGTCTGGCCCTGCTCAGGACAGCCAGCCCCCAACCGCTGTGGGGGGCTGCCACACACCCACGAAGGTGGACCTCTGACAGGCCTGGAGCCCGCCACTGGCAGCAAGAGCCCCTGCCTGGCCCTAGGCTCCCTGTGCTCATGGTCACCAGCCCCTCCCTCCCCATCTCAGTCCCCTGGGCTGAGAGGATGAAGCTGGTCCTTCCCTGGCCCACTAGGGAGGTCGCGGTGCCTGTTGTGGTCCTGTCCTCACCTCTCCGCCTCCCTTGCTTTCCAGTGAGCAGAAGTTGCCCCAAGACAGCACCCCGGGGGCAAAGGTAAGGACAAGTCCTTGGCCATGGGCCAGTCATCTGGAAGCAGAGCTGGGCAGAGGGGGCACGTGGGGCTCGGCAGTGGTGAGTGGGAGCGCCATAAGGTCCCGCGATGCAGTACTTATACGGCACCTGCTGACATCTTACCACACTCACCTGTCCCAGAAGTGAGCCGCAGCTCAGGGGTGTCTGCTGTCGGCCGCCCTGACTCATTGGCATGGTTGGGAGTGACCTGGCTGGAGCTCAGGGGCTCTCCTTGACGAAGGGGCAGCTCGGGTCAGAGGCCAGGCCACCGATGCTCCCCCAGACAGAAGATCTGGGGCTCACGGTCTGTGCCTTTTCTGGCTCCTTCCATTTGAGCGCCCACAGAGCTCCTGAGCTGCATCCGAGGGCCCCTCTCAGAGCCCCAAGCTGGGCTCACGCCATCCTGTCTCGTTTTCCAGCGTAAACAGGAGGTAAGAAGGATCCAGAAGTGGATAAAGATGATCAAGAACCATAGTAAATACCGCGGCAGCGACAAGGTACCGTGGCGATGAGGGCCCCTCGGGAACACTGAGAGCTGAATTGGGGTTTGAGCAGTGCCCATTCCTGTGCCAGGCACCGCCTGCCTCTCAGATGCCCAGGGGCAACTGTCCAGTCCCTAGAGACACAGGTCATGGGCACACCTTCCCCATACACACAGGACACTGTCCTGGTAGAAAATCTGAAGTCACTGCTGAAGACAATCCCGGATGCAGGGCAGGCGTGGTTCCAGGAGCCCTGTAGGGGGCAGTCCGTACACGGCAGAGCCGGTGCCCCTGAGCCCTTGGCCCTCCAGTCACTGTGGGTCATAAGGCCCCCCTCTGGGCAGATCCTCCCTCTGCCAATACACAGGGAGCCCCTGGCGTCTCCCTCTGCTGTCTCACCCTGCGCTGCCTCCACGAGTGGCCACGTTCAGCACTCACCAGAGCCTCCTCTCTCCTGTAGTTTCAGCGCAGAATCTACAAAGGCATCCCTGCCCAGGTGCGTGGGAAGGTGTGGGCCGTGATGCTGGAGGTGGACAAGAGGAAGGCCCAGAACCCAGGCAAATACGCGGTACGGCTCTGCACTCAGCCCAAGGGGGCCCGGCCTGCTCGGGCCTGCTCAGGAGCCTGAGTCTCCGTGGAGGACCGTCCCTCACTGAGCCCTCGGGAGCCTCCTCCCCATCCTGCCTTCCTCTCCCTAGATCCTAGTCAGTGCCTCCTCCACGTCTCCTCAGACCCAGCTGGGACTGGACAGGTGTGTTTTGTGCCAGAGGCTTTAACCTGCTCTCTGCTGAGCTCACCTGGGCAGCTTGGCATACGGCCAGAAGAGAGGACTTGCTGGTCCCTGATGGGCGGGGGTCTCCCAGGATGAGATCACAATGGTGTGAGGTAGGGAGCCCCACAGGCTCTGTGCTAACATGGCCTGCCCGCAGCTGGCCGGCCCTCACCTAGGCCTGCCCACAGCTGGCCCTGCCTTCACATGGACTTGCAGCCCCTGGCATTGCCCTTGCCTGGAGAGGCCGCTCCAATGGTCAGACAGCTCTCAATGCTTCTGGGAAAGGAGGGAGTGAGGACTGGTGTGAGCAGAGGGCAGTCAACTGCAGCTGGCTCTCATGGCCCCTGGCTGCCATCAGGGAGCAGGGCCCAGCTGTGTGGCCCACCCTGCCTCCCCCAAGTCTGCAGTCTGGGGCTGGCCCTGGGAGCTGGGCCTGGAGACAGTCATTGCCCAGGCTCAGCTCCAAGCCAAGGGTGGCTTGCAATGTCGAGATGGAGATGGGCCCCTCCAGCAGGAGGCAGCATGGAGCAGTGGTCAGGCTGTGGCTGACTCCTGGAGGGCAGGGCCTGAGATGTCAGTGAGAAGGCTCGGAAGCCTGGCTGGGGGCAGACCACGTCGTGCTGAGAGCTGAGGCAGGCAGGGGGAGTGCACAGGGACCTTTCAGAGCCCCTGTCTGCTGCTGACCGTCAGGGTTACGTGGGCACTGAGGCAAGTAGGGAGCCCATGACCCTCCCTCAAGGTGGGACCCAGAAAGGAATGAGCGCTTGCAGGGAACTCCATGTCAGCCAGAAGAGCTGACGTGGACTTGAGGTCCTTGTGTGGCAATGGGGCTTGGGCAGTTCTTGAGGCTGCCCCCGCCTTGTCCCTGCCCTGCAGGAGATGAAAGAGCTGGCCAGGCTGGGCGCCACTCACTTCCATCACATCGACTCCGCCATCGCATGGACTTTCAGAAACCACCTCATGTTCCGGGAACGTTACGGAATGAAGTGAGGCCTCTGGGCTGGGGAGGACCCGTGGGTGGGAGGAGCAAGGGTCCTGGGGCACATGGGGTCCCTAGGGAAGATTGGGTGCAAGCCTAAAACAGTTCATTGAGCACAGAAAACAAACTTGCCTTTTCTATAGTACACAAACTTTCCCAAAGACACTGTGGAGAGACTGAAATGAAAAGAAACACCAGGGGAGACAATAGTAGCAATCTATCTAATAAAGGTGTTGTTTCCAGAATATTCAAGGAGCCCTTCAACTCAGTCACAAGGAAGCAGTGGGCAGCCCCCCAGTACCCCGGGAACACAGGATCGGGGGGACCCTTCATGAAAGCACACACAATTCACCTCCTCAGCGCATGAACACACACTTATTCCCTACACCACAAAGGGGCACCAGCGCACAGCTGTGGGAGGGGGGAACTAAAACCACTGAGGACACCGGGTGCTGCTCCCTACAAGGCTGAACGTGCATGGGAGGCTGACTCTGCACAGCTTGGACCCATGGGACTGCACTCCCACAGTGGGACGCTCACCTGTGCCCTGAACACCCACCTGGGAAATGAAAGTGCACGTGACTGCGCCCTGGGAGGTGTGCGTGTCCCTGCAGGCGGCGCTCACCCACATGGTGGACAACACGCAGGTGCCCTGACGACGTCACTGCGCATGAGCAGAGTGTCACGGGCCCTGCATGTGGCTGTCAGGCTCTGTTAGGCAGAGCTGCACTGAGAGCCTCGGCAGCACAAGACACACGGCCTCTGTCCTCTCTCTTCCAGCCAACAGGCCTTATTCCACATACTGATGGCCTATTCCGTCTACAATCCCGTGAGTATTCTGGGATCATAGTGCAGGTGCTATCCCAGCAGTCCCTGCAGGGCACCCCTGGTCACAGAGATCCCAGCCTGGGTTGAGGGGGCCTCTCTCATCCACAGCTCTGAGGAAGAGCGGTGGAGGCCAGGCTCTGAGCCTCTTGGACCCAACCTCAAGTTCTGGGAGGAGAAAGGCAGCCTTCTCCTGGGCTGGGCTCCAGACCCCAGGAGCTTGGCTGTGTTGGGATGCCCCTCCCAGGACTAGCATTCCACGCAGTGGGGCGGGGGGCGAAGGCAGGGCAGATCAGGTGTACGACTTTGCTCTGGGTCCCACTGATGCCATTACACCCACCAGCCCTGTGGTTGGACCCATGGGCCTGAATCCCACTCTGTACAGCGCCCCTGCCACAACCACCCACTCAGACTTTCCCATGCGTGGAGCAGGCGCAGGGCTCCATGGGTGACCCAGCAAGGCCTGGACATCCCCACCCCCCTGACCTGCCACTGGCCAACCCTGCCTGGTGCCCTGGTTCCCAGGGGGCTTGGCACTCAGGAAGCCCAGGCCTGCACCCATGCCAGAGGCACACCTCCTGTTCCGGTCCTGGTAGCACTTCCTGGCTTACTTCTTCCTCATGTGAGAAAGGGCCACCGGCTCACCTGCAGAGCTCAGGGGTCCAGAAGCTTCCATGGGCATGGATCTGGATTCCCACAGCAACCTGGCCCATGCTGACATCTTGGGGGTAACAGGTGTCCATACTTGAGCTCTCCCCCTGTGCTGCCTAAGCTCAGGCCCTGCAGGATTCCCTCCAGGAACTTGGAGAACTTCTCTGGGCTCCAATTCTTGGGCAGCTGACACCAAGTGGCAGGATTCAGGCACAGGGGCTCCCTGTGCCTAAATCTTCCTGGACCCTTCAGTGGGTGACCCTGATCTGCCTGAGAGGTGGGCCATCCTAGGATATCATTCTTGCCAGGGGAGGTCTCCTAAAGGTATTCTGGGATCTTGCAGGAGGTGGGCTACAGCCAGGGTCTGAGCCATGTGGTGGCGCTGTTGCTCATGTATATGCCCGAGGAGGACGCTTTCTGGGCCCTGGTGCAGCTCATGGAAAGCAGGAAGCACGCGATGCACGGTAGGTGGATGGCGTGTGGGGCCCAGTGCATGCAAGTCCGTGCACGGCCCTCACTGGCTCCTGAATGTGCAGGACAGTGTCACAGTGTGGGGGCGGGGGGCTCCCAGGAAGCCAGGGCTGGCAGAGGCCTCCCAGACTGAGCCAGCCCCCTTCTTTTACCACCACCCAAAGGCCCTGCAGCTTGGCCATGGCCATCCTGGGTGTGAGAACCTTCAGAACAAGGGGTCCTGTCCTTGTCCAGTGACTCAGGTCGATTCTGACTCTTCTGCCTCACACGTCTGTACACAACTCTCAAGCACAGAGCCACACCCAGGGAACTTGTGGAAGGCAGCATCCCCTGTAGGGTCACCCCTCCTCGCTCCTGAGTCTTGGAATGGTCAGGAGGCACCCAGTCTGACTTGCACCCACCCCAGCGGGCTCCAGGGGGCAGCCAGGCCTGGGCTGCACACAGTCACCCACCTGCACCCACCTCCCAAGCAGATCCTCTGCCCTGGCCATGTTCATCCCCACCTGCCCCTGGTCCAGCCTCCCCTGACCCTCAATGCTCAGAAGCACCCCACCCAGGCCTGGGGCTCTCCAGCCTTCCTAGGAGGAGGCTCTCACGTGGGGGTGTGGCTGATTCTACTCAGGTTTCTACAAACCAAACACCCCCAAACTGGAGCGATTCCAGCAACACCTGGGGCTCATTGTGCATCGCGTGCTCCCCTCCCTGGAGAAACACCTGGTAAGTTAAGCATCTCCTTTCTCCTCTTGGGGGCTCTGGGCTCATGGAACTGCTTCCTGAGCCAGGGGAGGCCACGTCCTCACCAAAACTTTCCTTGGTTACGGGGGTCCACGGCAGCTTGGGTGTTGGTTTGTTGTCCAGCACTTGGTCCCCCAGAGTTGGCGTAGATTGAAGGGAGACGCTGTCCCCAGAGCAGAGTGGAAGGAGGGACCTGTGTCCCTTCAGGAACCTGCATGGCTGGGAGGGGGGATGCCCCTGCTGCTGGGCTTCCTGCACCCAGGGGCTCTGCCCCAGGGCTCAGATTAGAGGGAGTCAGGCCTGGGCCCTGGGCCCTGGGCCCTGAGCCCCCTCTGCCTCTGCCTTTTCTTAGGAGAAGGAGGGTGTTTGCCTGGAGGACTCCACCACCCACTGGTACATCCAGTGCTTCCTGGATGGGGTAAGTGCCCCGGGGACCCCTTGCCCAGGGAAGCTCCTGCCCCAGTGCCTGGTTCTCTGGTGCTGGTGGCCTGTGACTCTGAGCTCCCCCAGCCCCAGCAGACACAGGAGGGAGCCTGCTGTGCAGACCAGGCAGGCCCTGTCCAGCCCTGCTAAGGGTGGTCCAAGCTGAGGCTGAGCCTCAGAGCCAGCAAGGAGGGGACAGGTCCCACCAGGACCCATCCTGAGCCTGGCAAAGGCCAGAGCCCTACAGTGAGAGGCAGGAGATCCATAGACCCCCCGAGGCAGAGGCTGGTGGCAGCACAGCCCAAGGGCTGAGCCCTCCCCAGGTCCCTGGGGTGTCTGGCATCTCCAGTGTGGCTTCCAAAGTGTGCAGACCCCCAGGGTCCAGGACAGGACATGGTCATCCTCTGTGGGTCTGGTTCGCTGAGTGGGCAGGGATGTGGCCATGAGGCATGGCCTCCCCTCCCCTCCCAGGAGGAGCTCTGGCCTTCTTGTGTCATCAGCCTCCTGGAGTCTCCCTCTGTCCTAGGGGAGTGACACTGCACACCCACCCCTGTGGGCCATGCTGAGGCCCTGACGGGCGGGTCCTCCAATGCCTCTGTCCCCAGGTGCCGTTCCCCCTGGCTCTGAGAATATGGGATATATACATCCTGGAGGGCGAGCACGTGCTCCCGGCCATGGCATACACGGCCCTCAAGATCCATAACAGTGAGTCCTCAGGGCCCACAGAGGCCCGGGTGCTGGGGACGGAGGAGCTGGGGGTCCCCTGCCTGTCCCTCGGGAGCAGGGCTTGAGGGAGGGGTGAGGGGGTTGGGGAGGCCTGGGTTCCCTTCAGGAGGGCACTGAGAATCCCCCTGTTGCATCCCCAATCCCAGGCCCCCACAGACCACAAGGAGAAGTGGCCAGGGTCATCGCACTGGAAATTGGCCCCTGAGCAGTCCCTCTAGTGCTTGGCTTGTCACCCAAGGGTGTCCAAGGGTGTCTGCAGCCCATGTCTGGTGCTGGGACAGGGCTTGGAGCAGCCATGGTGGCTGCGCCATCCCTAGGGCCCCTCCCAGCCTGACACCCACCCCCATGTCTAGAGCGCCTGCTGAAGATGCCCCGGGACCACCTCCGGGAGTTCCTGCAGGTGACCCTGAAGCAGGCCTGGTCTCTGAGCGAGGACGCGGTCATCAGGCAGCTGCGGGCCTCCATGCGTGAGCTGGGGAAGCTCCAGTGCCTCCTGCCTCCCGAAGGTGAGTCCAGCACACGGCCCCGTCCCATGCTCCCTTGGGGGAGTCAGTAGTGGGAGTGCCAGGCCCTGACATCCCCGCCCAGGGCCTCACCTCTTCCTGGTCCTCCTTGTCCTCCCCGGGCTCAGCAGTTCTGCTTTCTGAAGCTCTGACAGCATGGCCTGACAGGGCCTCGGGCAGCTTCCCAGAATCCTCCTGTGGGTGCCGGCTCTCCCCCCACGACTCTGGGGCCGGGCCGTGGAGCTGTCCTCAGGACATTTGTGGCTCTGGCTCCTCGGCTGACCCCCACTCTGGAGTGGATTGGAGGCCCCGCCTTGAGCTACCCTGCCCAGGTCTGGAGCAGGTGCCCTGGCTCAGTGCCCCCAGGAGCCTGGAGCACAGCTGGACCCCCACTCCAGCAAGATGAGAAGTGGCCCTGCCTGCCCAGGGGGCCCCTCCCCAACTGACCCCACACAGGCTCCTGGCCCGATGACCACAGCTGTGTGCACACAGGACCCTCCTAGGACAGGGGTGGGCGGGGCTCCCAACTGCATGTGGGCAGGGCTAGAGGGAGGTGGGGCTGTGGGAGACCCTGTGCAGTGATGTAAAGGCTGCCGGCACTGGATCCCCTTCAGCCATCTGAGAACCCCTGGAAGGCCCAGGTGCCCTGAGCCCAGTTGTGGGGGCCGAGTGCACTCCTGCGAGCAGGGCTGAGCACAGAGGCAGGGCTGGGGGCCCCACGGCAGAACACAAGAGTGTGGGCTCTGCAGCCCTAGCCTCGGGCCAACAGAAGGCAGCGGGACCCGGAGCATCGCTGGCCTCTGGGCTCTAGTGGGGAGGGGTCCCCGTGCTCCTCCCCTGCTGCTGCTGCCATCATGGACCTGAGCGCCTGGGTCCCCATGCAGAGCAGAGATGGGCTTGTCCCAGCTCTAGAGGCTCTAAGTGGGGGCCCAGGTGCAGGCTGTCCAGGCACTGGGGAGGCCCCACTGTGCCTCCAGGTGCTGCCTCCTTGGGTGCTCCTGACACAGTAGCGGTGACAGCCCAGTCTCACCAGGAAAGAGACAGTGGCCCAGGGGCAGAGGACACAGGGCACCCCTGCCACCTCTTTAGAAACTGCATTCCCTGTCCCCAAGTCCTGAACCGGACTCCATGTCTGCCCCACAGCCCCAGCTCTCACCCCATCATCTTAGGCTCAGTTCCTTTCCAGCCATGTAGGAGGGACTCAGATGCGGGAAATTCAGCCAATGCACTGTTAGGGCGCAGCAGGTCAGGTGGGGGAGGGGACGGGGTCCTGAGTTGGTGCCTGGGTCCCCAGAGATGAGAGTGAGGCAAGGAGTTCAGGGCCATCCACCCTGTGGGGCTGTGCAGGAGGAGCCGGTGGTGTCCCAGGGCTCCCCTTGCCCAGGCTGCACACACCCTCCCGTCTGGGGCCAGCAGCCTGGAAGAGTCCTCAGCGTCACACGTGGTGATGGGGACCCCAGGGTGAGGTCGGGGCAGGCACCCTGCAGGCCAGACGGGGGCTGTGGAGAAGCAAACCGCGTCTCTTCTTCTTCCAGCCAAGGCCATCGAACAGTGCAGCAGGCCCCTGGGGCAGGCACGCGTCCCCCAGATGCACCTTCCTGCCCCCACTGCTCCGAAGGCCAGAATCACCATTCAGGACACAGTGGCAGTGTGGGAGCAGACCAGGGGTCCCGCTACCCGTGCAGTGATGATCCGTCCTCCAGAAAGCTTTGGCCTCCGCATCGCCGAGAGGGAAGGCATGGAGGAGGAGGAGAGCTGGGAAGGCAGCCCAGAGCCCCTCGGCCTGGGCTCCCCTGTGGGGACCGCAGAGTCTCCAGGTTCTGCCAGCCCCACGGAGTCTCCAAAGTGCTCGAGGTGGGGAGGCCTGTGCCAGTGCGCCAGTCTCCCTAACCTGAGCGGGCCAGAGCACAGGGAGGACGACTCCTCCGACGCTGGCAGCCGGGAGGGCCTGTGGATGTGGGCTCCTCCACGGGCCTCGGAGCACCCAGAACCAGGGCCCATGCAGGCTGTCCCCACCTGGGGGCCACGGCTGAAGACTCCCCACTACTGGCATGGCAGCCCCACGCACTCTGGGGAGAGTCACGGGCTGGAGCCGGCCAGAGCCAGCCCTGGGCTGGGACACCAGGCCCACGTGCCCTCCCTGGCCAGAGGCCTCCTTACCTCTTATTCTGTGGGGCACCTGGATGATGGGTGCCTCCTAGAAGAGAGGCCGAGTCCACCATCTGTCCTGCCCAGGCTGGGCAGCAGCCTTCCGTGTGTCTTCACGGCATCCTATGCACTTGGTTGAGCCCCCACCGCCCAGGCTCTTCCTGGGGCCAGGACACCCTGACACTGGAAGACAACAGCCGTGCCAGGAGCCACTGTACTCTCCTCCCCGCCCCCTCCCCCACCGCCACCCTCAGGTGGTGCTGAGCCTGTATTAAATTGTTCCATGGAAAGGAGTTTGCTCCAGTTTGTGACCCCGGCGCCCAGCGGCAGCAAGCTTCCCCGTGTTCCTGGGGAGATGGGTGGTTCCACAGCCCCCAGCCCCAGGCAGAGACCCACTCAGGACCCTGCAGACAATGCCTGAGATTCAGCTCTGCCCTGTGGGGACTGGGCCAGGGTGGGAGAGCAGCAGCCGTGAGTGCCCGTGACCTCTGGGACAGATCGGCACAATAGGAACAGCCGTGGTTGGAGGGCCTGTGTCACCTCTGTGCTCTCCCCTAGAACTGGGTGGCCGTGGCTGCAGCATCCCTGGCTTGACCCCACATGGCTCTCCCATGTGGGAGAGGATGTGCACTGTGGGCTGGGAGGCAACCAGTGGCCAGAGTGCGTCTACTGCCCAACTGACCAGGTGTCGGTAGCGTAGGCAGGAGGCACATTTGATAGAATCGCATGGATTCTCGGTGGAGGTGAGAGGGACTTGCTCTCGGCTGTGCCTGTGTGTGAGCACCACGGGAGCAGAGCCCTTGGCCCTGGGACTCAGAGAGGTTCTCCAGGAAGGGCTGCCGCAGCACGCTGGAGAGGCCTGGTCTGTGTGCTGAGCTCATGTGCTGTGGGCGGGAAGGGCCCTAGCGCGCAGGTCACCTTGCTCTCCCACAAGCACCACTGTCAGAGGTGATCTCTGTGGCCGTGTAGCCACAGCTCTCAGCCGGGCACGCGGGCCACGGCTCACCTGAAATGTAGGGGCAGCTCCAGAGCCCTGTAAGGACAGAGGTGAATTCGCAGACTCAGCATTTCCCAGCTCCTGCCCGGCTCCTGTCTCCCAGGACACAGATGAGGCCCCACGATGGCTCTAGAGGTTGACCTGAGGGACTCGAAGTCCTGCCGGACTCCCAGGTGCCGTGAGCAGTGCTGCTGAGCTGGCCTCTGCCTGTACCCCCAGCCACCCCTAACAGAGGACTCAGACCCGGGGGTTTAGGTGGCACAGGAAGCCAGAGCAGGTTTAGGGAGACCTCAACTAAAATCCGGGATGGGGAACCCCTGATGCTTCGGGAAGAGGCTTTCTCAGAAACCCTTCAGGCTCATTGGAGGGCGTTTAGCTGCAGTTGGAGGGGAGTCCTGGCCACTCTGTGTGGCAATAGCAAAATACCTGAAGCCGCGTTGCTTAGAAAATGAAAGAAGTTCACTTTGCCTGTGGCTTGACCAGCCCGAGAGCGTGGCACGGCACCAGCTTCTGGTGAGGGTCTCATGGCAGACAGCATCCCCCAGCAGGAGCCCGAGTGAGATGGGGCTGGAGGAGGACTGGGCCCTGTCCCTGATGACAACCCCAGGGCAGGCAACGTGGGGAAGACACCACTGGGACACGTGCATCCCCTCCTGGACCACCCGGGGTCCATCCCCTGCCTCGGCCCCTGAGTCCAGCTTCTTCCACATGTGCACTGTTGCAGTTGATTTCTCAACAATATTGCAGTGGAGTCGTTTCTGAGAGGAGGAGCCTGGTGGGGACTAGAGGCATGGAGTCACCACACAGACCCCCGGAGTCCGGTGAAAGCGGGCTTGAGGCTAATCCTCCACCTAGCGCCACCAGCACATTGGGTTCTAGTCCCGGTCGGGGCGCCAGATTCTGTCCCGGTTGCCCCTCTTCCAGGCCAGCTCTCTGCTATGGCCCGGGCGTGCAGTGGAGGATGGCCCAAGTGCTTGGGCCCTGCACCCCATGGGAGACCAGGATAAGCACCTGGCTCCTGCCTTCGGATCAGCGCGGTGTGCCGGCTGTAGCCCGCCAGCCGCGACGGCCATTTGAGGGTGAACCAACAGCAAGGGAAGACCTTTCTCTCTGTTTCTCTCTCTCACTGTCCACTCTGCCTGTAAAAAAAAAAAAAAAAAAGTAATGAAAGATGCATTTTACGAAAAAGTCATATGTGACTTTCAAAATTTTTGCACTGAAATAAGCTTACTGTTTTTTTAAGATTTATTTATTTATTTGAAAGTCAGAATTACACACAGAGAGGAGAGGGAGAGAGAGAGAGAGAGAGAGAGAGAGAGGTCTTCCATCTGCTGGTTCACTCCTCAACTGGCCCCAATAGCCACAGCTGTGCCGATCCAAAGGCAGGAACCAGGAGCTTCTTATTGGTCTCCCATGCAGGTGCAGGGGCCCAAGGACTTGGGCCATCTTCTACTGCCTTCCCAGGCCATAGCAGAGAGCTCGATGGGAAGTGGAGCAGCCGGGACTCAAGCTGGCTCCCATATGGAATGCCAGCACTGCAGGCGGAGGCTTTAACTCACTACACCACAGCCGCAGCACCGGCCCCAGCTTCCTGTGTTTAAAAAGGAACTATTGGGGCTGGCACAGCGGCCCAGTGGGCTAACGCCCTGGCTGAGGCACTGGCATCCCATATGGGCACCGGTTCTAGTCCCAGGTGCTCCTGTTTCGATCTAGCTCTTTGCACAGAAGAAGCTCCTGGCTCCTGGCTTTGGATCGGCACAGCTCCGGCCATTGTGGCCATCTTGGGTGTGAACCAGCGGATGGAAGACCTCTCTCTCTCTCTCTCTCTGCCTCTCCTGTCTCTGTTTAACTCTTACTTTCAATAAATAAATAAATAAATCTTTTTAAAAAAGGGAATTATTTATTTATTCAAAAGGTAGAGTGACAGTGAAAGAGATAGAGAGACAAATCCTTCATCTACCGGTTGATTCCCCAAAAGTCCTTGAGGTCCAGTTCTATGTCAAGCGAAGGTCAGGAACCAGAATTCCAACTGGGGCTCCGATGCGGGAGCAGCGGCCCACATATTGGGGCCGTCTTCCACTGCTTTCCCAGGCCTGTTAGCAGCCTCTCCAGCGCCCGAGCCCGAATCTTCTTCAAGCGGTGGCTGCTGGGTGCTGCCTGCCTTCGATTCTCACTTCTTCACCCTGACCCCTCGGGTGCCCTCCTCCACCCCCAGACCTCATGTTTCCTTTTCCCTGGACCCCAAAGGGCCATCTGGGGCTCCCGAGCCTGGAACCAGGCCTCCAACAGCCCCTCCTGTCCTCCGGGGCCTGGCGGCGGCTGGGGAGAAGCAGAGGAAACCCTGACTCTGCAGGTGGAGCACAGGCAGGGATGGGCACTGCTAGGCTGCAAGTGTGCAGAGACAGAAGGGGCCAGCGGACTGGGGTCTGCGTGTTCCTGGAGGCCCCTGGTGCCCCTGCCACCTTGCCAGGCCTTCCGTGTAGCCCCTGCCTGTCCCAGCCTCACCTGCACCCCCCACAGAGAACCTCCTCCTCATTCCTCATCAAGGGAGGGATTTTTAGGAGAGCTTCTCAGGCACCCAGGTGCAGGAGAGGATCTGCCTTTAGCTGCCCAGATCCAGTGCCAGGCTGCAGCTCCTCCCCAGGAAGTGCCCTGTGCCTGCGCCCTGCAGGTGTCTCTTGGCCCCGGACTCACCAGGTGTCCCGACTTCTCTTTGCAGAATAAAATCTTCTCAGATCCTCTTTGTTAAGGGAGCCCTAGGGGCCAGAAAACCCAGGGCCGCCCCACACCTACGTGCTCAGCAGGTGCAGCCCCGCGCACTGGCGGCCTCTCATTGGAGGAGGCAACAATAAAAGCTCGCATTGCACAGAGTCTACTCAGTGCTGGACCAGACACCGGGCGTGGGTGTGGGAGGCGGGCAGTGCAGCGGGACCGGCTGCCGTGATTGCCAGTGGCAGCTGGATCCAGGGCTGTCCGTGTTGTTCCTGCAGGGGTGCAGTGTGGGGCGGGGCGGGTGGGGGTGCGATCTCTGTCACCGTGGCCACGATCCGCAGGACACACGCATCACAACCAGGCGTAGCCGGCCAGCCACCTTCAGAGCAGCAGTGAGTCCCAGCGTCACCGTGAGCACACTGCGGCTCAGAGCCGGGGCTCGTGCCCAACACTGCACAGCAGCTGCCACTCTGCTGCCCCGCCCTCTGCAGGGAGACCGGCTCGGCTGTGTTGCTGGCTCAGACTTCCAGTCTAGCTCCCCGCTGTACACTCTCTTGGTGTTGTGGGGGCAGCAGGTGGTGGCTCAAGTTCTGGGCTCTGTCATCCACATGGGAGACCCAGATGCGTTTTGGGCTCCTGCCTTTGGCCTGGCAGAGCCCTGGTTGAATCCAGGTGCCCGGCGTTCATCCCTGCTGGGAGACCTGACCACCTCTCATAGGCTCCTCCTCTCAGAGGTCCCACACCCCTTCATTGCCACACTGGGATCAGCTTCCAAGGCACACAAACCCCGCCCAAACTGTTACCCAAGGGGACACCTGGCTTTGTACCCCCTGAGCTCCCTCCCCAGAGTCCGGGAGTAATGGGAGACCCCTGCCTCTGCAGGTGCGAAAGGGAGCCCAAGGAACGGGGAGGGCTTGGGGGCAGAGACCCCTTGTCCCCCCACCTGTGGGACTCGGGCTGTGTCCTACTACACCCCATTCTACAGATTTGAAAACCCCAGGGCTTGTAGATCAGAGTTGCCCCCAGGCTGCAGTGAGCAAGGGGGCGTCACAGGGGCAAGATGAGTGTCCCTTAGCTGCTGCTCGGCCACCCCAGAACCCCTGGGGGCTTCTGACCACCAAAGAGACATCCCAACCTCGTGCATGTGCCCCCTCCGCTCGCAAAGCCTTCCTCCAACCTAGAGAACCTTTTAATAAGCTGAGGTTTAGACGCCCTCCGGATGCAGGGCTCAGAGGCAAATGCCCGGAGTCTGTGGCTCTCCATCCCTCCCCATGCGGAATTCCATCCAAGACCACAGAAGCCCCACTCACTTCCGTCCCAGCCTCGCTGAGTCCTGAAGCTAGGGTGGCCAGTCCCCTTGCCACCCCTCCCCCCAAGCAGGCGTCTCCCTCCTCAAACACAGGCACCCTCGGCCCTGCTTGGTGGCTGTCCCAGCACCTGGAGGCTGCTGAGCCATGGCTGGCTTCACCCCAAAAGCATCAGGGAGTTACTGCCCACATGACAGCGCCCACCCAGTGCAGACCCTGAGGCCAGTGCTGTAGCACAGGGGGTTAAGCCACAGCCTGTGACACCTGCATCCCCTGTGAGTGCCATTTAGACTCCGGCCGCTCCACTTCCGATCCAGCTCCCTGCTGATGAACCTGGGAAGGCAGTGGAAGATGGGCCAAGGGCCACCCACGTGGGAGACCTGGATGGAGTTCCAGGCTCCTGGCTGCAGCCTGACCCAGCCCTGACTGTTGTGTCTATTTGGGGAGTGAACCAGTAGATGGAAGACTCTCTCTCTCGCTCCCTGTCTCTCTCTCTTCCTTTCAAATAAATCAATCTTAAAAAATAATAATAATAGGCCAGTGCTGCAGCTCACTAGGCTAATCCTCTGCCTTGCGACGCCGGCACCCCGGGTTCTAGTCCCGGTTGGGGCGCCAGATTCTGTCCCGGTTGCCCCTCTTCCAGGCCAGCTCTCTGCTGTGGCCCGGGAGTGCAGTGGAGGATGGCCCAGGTGCTTGGGCCCTGCACCCCATGGGAGACCAGGAGGGGGCACCTGGCTTCTAGCTTCAGATCGACGAAGCACGCTATCCGCAACATGCCGGCTGTAGCAGCCACTTGGGGGGTGAACCAATGAAAGAAGACCTTTCTCTCTGTCTCTCTCTCTGTCTCTGTCTCTCTCTCTCTCTCTCACTGACTCTGCCTGTCAAAAAAAATTTAAAAAAAATAATAAAAAAGCTCTGAGCCCCCCAGCCTCCTTGCCTTCTAGTTCTGAGAGGACTGTCACATGGTCACCTCAAGATCAAATCCCAAATACCCCGCGGGCTGCACAGGCCTGGGGTCTGGCTTCCTGGTGCGAACGCAGCCCTGCCCGGGACCCCGCCTGCTTGCTTCTCAGGAAGAGCCACAGCCAGCAGAGACTCCACGGAGGCAGCGGTGGGAGAACCGCTCTGTGCTTCCTCGAGCAGGAGCGTGCTATGAAGCTTAGCCCACGTGCACCAAAAGGAAACGCACTGAGTATATCTTTCTTTTTTTTAAATTTTATTTATTTGAGAGGTAGAGTTTCAGAGAGAGGGAGAAACACAAAGGTCTTCCATCTGCTGGTTCACTCCTCAAATGGCCGCAATGGCCGGAGCTGGGCTGATCTGAAGCCAGGAGCCAGGAGCTTCTTCCCGGTCTCCCACATGGGTACAAGGGCCCAAGCACTTGGGCCATCCTCCACTGCTTTCCCAAGCCATAGCGGAGAGCAGGATCGGAAGTGGAGCAGCCAGGGCCTGAACCAGTGCACATGTAAGATGTTGGTGACACAGGCAGAAGCTTAGTCCACAATGCCATAGCATCGGCCTCTTGAGTATATAATTTCTAAAAATATAAAGTGGGATGAGAAAATAATTCTAAAGGAAGGAGAAAGGGAGAAATAAGAGAATTGGAGGAGTCAGTTAAATACAAAACATGTTACGAGGTGTTAGAAAGAAATCAAGGCCGGCGCCGCGGCTCACTAGGCTAATCCTCCGCCTAGCGGCGCCGGCACACCGGGTTCTAGTCCCGGTCGGGGCGCCGGATTCTGTCCCGGTTGCCCCTCTTCCAGGCCAGCTCTCTGCTGTGGCCAGGGAGTGCAGTGGAGGATGGCCCAAGTCCTTGGGCCCTGCACCCCATGGGAGACCAGGAGAAGCACCTGGCTCCTGGCTTCGGATCAGCGTGGTGTGCCGACCGCAGCGCGCCAGCCGCAGTGGCCATTGGAGGGTCAACCAACGGCAAAGGAAGACCTTTCTCTCTGTCTCTCTCTCTCACTGTCCACTCTGCCTGTAAAAATAATAATAATAATAATAAATAAATAAATCTTAAAAGAAAAAAAGGCAGAGGCCGTGTCCCTTCAGTTCCAGGTGTCCTGCATCCCACAAGCCTCATCTGCATCTGCACAGGAGCTCAACGACGAGACCCTGAACCCAGACCTGCAGCCCCACTGCCGGCGTCTTGGGAAAAGAATGCGAACTCTCCGGGCCAGAAAGAACAAGGAAGCACACGGGATTGCCTAAGCTGGCTGCACCAATATGTACAAACATACGTCAAAAGTTCTAGGGAAAAATTGAGTTATATGTGTACACGTGGTGAGAATACCTGGAGGGGCAGGTTCTGTGGCCTAGTGGGTTTAAGCTGCTCGGGACACCCACCTCCACCTCCCACCCAGCTTCCTGCTAACACACAGCCTGGGAGGCCACCTGTGTGGGAGTCTTGGGTGGGGCTCCTGGCTCTTGGCTTCAGTCTGGCCTAGCCCCAGCTGTTGCAGTCATTTGGAAAGTGAACCAGGGACCCCGCTGTGGCATAACAGGTAAAGTGGCTGCCTGCAGTGCTGGCATCCCATATGGGCACCAGTTCGAGACCCGGCTGCTCCACTTCCGATCCAGCTCTCTGCTATGGCCTGGGAAAGCTGTGGAAGATGGCCCAAGTTCTTGGGCCCCTGCACCTGCTCCTGGCTTCGTAGCTCTGGCCATTGCAGCCATTTAGGGAAGTGAACCACCGGATGGAAGATCTCTCTCTCTCTCTGCTTCTCTGTAACTCTGCCTTTCAAATAAATAAATAAATCTCTCTAAAAAATAAAGGGGGGGGGGGAACCAGTGGGTGGAAGTCCGCTCTGTCTCGGTCAGGTTCACAGAAAGTGGAATTACGGCTCTGTGGCCTGCCCTGGTCCTGCCCTATCCCAGAGCACACCTGGCTGCACAGTGTGTGATGCGCTCGCGGGTGTCGGTTTTGTCAGCACTAGAGATGCCGGGCAGAGTGGAGAGGTGTCTGTTGAACTTGAATCAGAAGATGAGGTAAAACCGGCCCTGAAAAGACAGGGCGAGCACGGGGCACGGGTTCACTGAGGTGTCCCAGGCTCAGAGCCGAGGTGGACTGGGTGAGGCACCGCGGTCCAAACAGCGCCGACACCACTCATGATGCTTCCTGCGGCTTCGGGGACTCGCGTTCCATGCACAAAGGAAGAAATCGGTTTTCTCGCAGTCGGAAATGCTGCCAAACGGGATCACGATGCCTGTGGCTCCCCAGGGCGAGGTCAAGGGGAGGCCTGGCGCGGTTTGCCTCTCAGGAGCTGGCAGAGAAGGCGCTGGGGAAGCCCAGGGAGAGAGCAGGGCGCAGACGCACTGGGGTGCCCCAGCGCAGTCAGGCGGGAGCGAGGTCCCCGTCAGATCCTCCCGGAAGCTCAGGTCTGTTCAGCGGCCGGCCTGGCACGGCCCGGAGGGAAACTGGTGCCGTGCGGCTGCAGCTGTCGCTACGGCTTCACCACTCAGGAATGTACGACCACAGACACAGACAGTGGGGTCGCGGTGCAGAGCACCCCCGGCCACGGCGTCCACGCGAGAGGGCTGCCACACACACAGCGACCGAGAACGACACCCACGACTCTGCACTTAACCCACCGAGAGTGCACACTGAGCCGGCCCGGATGGGAGAGGGACGGTGGAGCTGGCCGCCCACGAGGGCGCTGTGGCGGCAGTGTGCAGCACTGTGGTGCCAGCGGGCAGCACGCACACACAGAACCCTTCCTGAACCCACAGCCGAGGGCAGCCAGGGGAGGCAGGCCAGGCACCCGTGGCGGCGGGAGAGCTGGTCGCTGAGTGGCTGTCACGGCGCTGGTGACGGCGGTCAGAACAGCAGGGCGGGCATGACCAGTGTTGTAAAAGCATTCGCCTTATTTCAAATTTCCACAGGGCAGCCAGCGAGCCGGGGACAGTTACTGCCCTAGAGGAAGCTGGTGGGACCCTTCTGCACCAGGAGTTTGAAATCCGGATTGAAGAATGACCTCTTTAAAGTGTTGTCTCATGCAGACTTTTCTGAGTAAACTGAAATTATTTCCCGCCTTTCCCAAGTAACATGTAGAGGTCCCCCGCCACACCACGGCACACGCACGCCTTGGGGAGACTTTTCTGGGAAACTCAAAGGTGCTGGATCTCCCAGTTCAGAGAGACATCTCTCCTGTTTGTTCATTCCAGTTTCTGTTTTCATTTAAAATCTTTTACGTTTTTTATTTTAATTTTTAAAGATTTATTTATTTGAAAGGCAGAGTTATAGAAAGAGAGAAGGAGAGGCAGAGAGGGGGACATCTTCCATCCGCTGGTTCGCTCCCCAATTGGCCACAACAGCCAGAGCTGCGCCGATCTGAAGCCAGGAGCCAGGAGCTTCTTCCGGGTCTCCCACGTGGGTGCAGGGGCCCAAGGACTTGGGCCACCTTCTACTGCTTTCCCAGGGCATAGCAGAGAGTTGGATCGGAAGTGGAGCACCTGGGACTCGAACCAGCACCCATAAGGGATGCCAGCATGGCAGGCAGCGGCTTAACCCACTACGCCACAGAGCCGGCCCCTGAAATCTTTTAGGTTAAGTCCAGCTTTCGAAAAGTCCGTTTTGAGAGTTGTGCCACGATGCTAATACTGTGGGGATTGGTGAGGCCTGACTTAGAACGTTCTTTGTACTGTGACTTCCTTTGGGGTGTACTTTGCTAAGTGAAACTTGCTCAGTTTTCTATTTGTCTTAAAACACTTTTTCACAATAAAAAGTGGAATTAAAAGACAAGTTTTTGAAATCCATGCATATACCCGGTCTTCAAAAAGCTTGTGGAAAAAACATGTGCTATGAAAAACTACGTGATTTCAATTTTTTTTTTTTGCATCAAAATAAATGTCTTTTTACTTCGCCTTTTTCCCACAGGGTTTCTGAGGCGCTTGTATAGACATTCGTGAAAGTAAAATTGGAAAAGAAAAAGCAGACAGTGGCTCCACGGGCCGGGGAGGGGGAGCTAAGCTCCAGAGTGCAGCGTGTGGGGAGGGGTAGTGACGCGGGAGCCTCCCCCTGTGCCGGCGGCGGGGAGGCCCAGGCCAACCGTGGCCAACGAGCTCATGCCTGAGGAGGTGCAAGGAGTGAGGCCACGTTTCCGCAGGCTGAAGACCAGGCCCTGGGCACCCGCCCAACGTGGACGTGCCCTGGGGCCCTGGGCAGAGAGGGCCTGCAGCTCGAGCAGCGGCCCGACTCAGAGGCAGGCTGGCCTGCTCGCCCCGCCGCGGGGACCTCACACTGCGGCCCCTGTGTCGATCCCGTGTCCCCCTCTGCAACACGCCCCGCCGTCCCACGCAGGGCCCACGCCAGCTGGACACAGAGGCACCACACACCGTACTCATTCTCCAAAGGCGGGGCAGGGGCTCACCCTGCCTGAGCGGTAATTCCGCACTCACCAGTGACCACTATGACTGCGTCATCTCATCAGCACTCACCTGCTCCGCTGCTGGGCAGTGGGCTGGGCCAGCTGTGGCCACTGCAGTCACAGACCCTGTCCCCACGGAGAGGAAGGTGCAATCCCACGTCTTCCCACCAGTGCCCGCCATCCTCCCAAAACCACAGGGCCGGGCCGCTCCTCTCCCCAAAGCGCTCTCAGGTGGGAGCAGCCCAAGGGTCCTCTGACCCCGCCTGCCTCCCGGGCTGCCCTGTGAGCCAGCCGAGTCCGCAGCAGGCCGGGCAGGGACATCTGCACAGCAGATGGAGAACCCACTGGGTGGGGCGTGGGGGTGGGGACGATTGGCTGGGGGACAGGTGAGCACGTGCCAGGCACACAGCCCTGATGAGCACTTCCCCCCCACACACCAGCTGTGCCAGGACCTGGCGCTGCAGCCCCGGGAGGCACAGGGGGACCCCTGTCCCCTAGGGCCAGCCTCTTCGCAGGGCTGCAGAAGCCCACTGTGACCACCCCCAGGCTTCTGGAGGGCAGCCCACATGGATGGAAGGAGAGCAGCCGGGCCTCCAGGGCCCCAGACACTCCCTGGGGTCTCTCCGGAAACCAGGGACTTGGTGAGCTTCCCCCCGACCCCACAGCAGGTCACACTCTCCCATCGTGGAGTCCCCCCAGGCCTGCTCCCCGCGGTCTGCACGGTCCCCCAGGGCAAGTGTGCACACACGCTCCCCTCCCAAGGCGGACACGGATCCCATGGCCACACAGCATGGGGGCCAGTCCTCCAGAGCTGCGCTACCCCCACTCCTGCACGCACACTCAGTACCCCCCCACACACCAGGGCTCTCCTGAAGCCCTGCTCACCTCCTGGACAGGACCCAGCTTCCACTCCAGGTGAGAACTTCTTGGGTCTGCGCACCCCTGGAGATCAGCCTCGGCGGGGGGCGGGGGTGGGGGTGGGCAAGAGCCGTAACCAACAGGGGGCAGGGCAGACTTCGGGCACAATTTCCCGTGAAAACCACGCTGAGGGCTCCTCCCGGCCAGGGCCCGCCCACAAGCCAAGTCCCTTGGGGCCCGCACCCAGTGGCGCTGTATTTGCCATGGCTGTGAGGCGGTGACGCGCGCAGACACACGCAGCCTGGAGTCTGAGAGGCAGACACACACCGGGATTTTGGAGGCATTTATACAAAAATACCGAGCGCGGCGTTCTTGCCGTCTGCACGTCGGCCACGGGCCCCACAAGTCGGACGCTCATGAGTGCACGTGGCTTTCTTCAGGAACAACAACCTTGGCCCAAGTTCTTAGAAGAAAACTATATTCTTTTTAAGAAAATGAAAATCTCCTCGCATGAAAACTTAATTTAAGTCAGATCCTATCCTTTTGTTGTGGCGCCCAGGACCCAGTGCACACGGCCGGGGGCTTTCCCGGCCTCGAGCTCCCTCCGGGCCCAGACCCGGGGCCGCCGGGGACTCTGCGGGGCAGGTGCGTCTTGGCCAGGTGTTGGGGGGGCACAGCCCCCCAGTCGGGGCCAGGGGAGTGAGCAGCGGGGTGGGAACTGTGGCTGACAAGGCTGAATCCCACAGCGCCCACAGGCCGGGCCCCCCAGTACCAAACAAGGCACCCACGGCCAGCCGACATGCACACACGCACACACACACGTGCCGCCCACTGCCCCCTGCTTTCAGAGACACCCCAGAAATGCAGGGCCATCCATCCAGGGCCCCAGGCTCCCTCTGAACAGGGAGGCCACGGGGGCTGGGCTGAGGCCGCTGCCCGTCACCCACGTGTGCAGGGGGCATGCGGGGGTCTCAGGAGAGCCGGCCATGGGGGCGGGGGGAGACAGCAGGTCCCAGAGGAAAGCAACTGGAGGAGGCACAAACGGTGAATAAATAGAAGTAGCTTCACCGCGGGGGGCCGGCCCCCGCGGACAGGACAGCAGCTGGGGGTGTGGGGGCAGTGTGGGGTGGAGGTGGCCAGGCCCGCCCTGACAGGGACCTGGGCCCCCGGCCAGCCCTTCCTCCACAGCCCTGCTCAGAGCTCTGTGACGTGCACTGCGGGCGAGGGCAGCGGGCCCGGCCGGAGGCGCCGCAGGTGGCAGCGGCGGCACAGCAGGTGGCCCTCCAGGGGGTAGCAGCGGCGTCCGTCCTCCCCGCTCAGCTGCAGCCCGCAGTCCTAGGAAGAGCACAACCCGGGGCCCCGAGTGAGGAGGGAGCGGACGAGGGCTCATGGGCGCAGGGCTGGGCAGTCACAGTCCCCGGACACAGCGAGGACTGCGCTGTCACCACCCCCGGCCACGCCTCCGAGGGAGGCTCAGGGCCCTGGGGCACACGCCCGGCTGGACAGAGTGCACACCGGCAGGCATCTGCGGGCAGCGCCGGGCAGGGAAAGTGGACAAGAGGCCGCCACGCCGAGGTCCTTAACTGAAGCAGGGCGTTCCCCCAACTCAGCAGGGAAGGACCACCGGCTGAGCCCTGGAGCAGCAGCAGACGAAGGGGAGGAGCACCCCAGAGGAGGGTCCTCCAGGGGGTGCCCATCAAGTGTCCACCAGGCTCTCCTGACTGCAAACTGTGACCACGGGACAGAGAGGGCAAAGCGGCCTGCAGACCCCAGCTCCCACGCAGGGGTCCCCGGGGGGCGCCAGCACCACCAGCAGCCGGCTGCTCCCAGGCCCTCAGCATCAACCTCTTGCTAAGGAGTGTGCCTGGCCACCCCGAGGGGACAGGACAGTGCACAGGACAGCTGCATGGGCAGAGGCGCAGAGGCCGTGACTGCACGGGGTCGGGGGGGACTGGAGCCCCGCTGTTCCCCACCCTCCTCCTCTGCCCCCACCCGGCATCCTCGTCGGTTCTCTCCCTCCTGGGCTCGGTGACCCAACCCCCTCTCGCCCGTCCTCCTCTCCGTGGCCGCCTCGCCTCCAGCCGTCCCCTAAATATCCGTGTTGTCAGGGCACCCCGGGCCCTCTGCCCCTGCGTGCCCTCTCTGGAAGACCCCCGCCCCCAGCTGCACCCTGCCATGAAGGAGCCGCAGGAGCTGGACGTCACCTCCCGCCTTCCGCGATGAGAACACAGCCAACCGCGTGACTCTCAGCCGCTCAATGGAAGCGAGGCAGGCTGGTAATCTCAGAGCGGGGTCAG
Source organism: Oryctolagus cuniculus (assembly GCF_051225735.1). NCBI lineage: Eukaryota > Metazoa > Chordata > Mammalia > Lagomorpha > Leporidae > Oryctolagus > Oryctolagus cuniculus. The sequence continues at coordinate 25,801,910 of NC_142884.1, read as the reverse complement.
CCTCACAGCACAACACGGTGGGCCACGGCTGGGACGCCGGCATCCCGGATCCGAGCCCCAGCTCAAATCCCACGGCTCCACTTCTGCTCCGGCTCCCTGCTATGGCCCGGGAAAGCAGTGGAGGATGACCCACTGGGAGACCCGGATGAAGTTCCAGGCTCCTGGCTTCTGTCTGGGCCAGCCCCAGCCGTTGCAGCCATTTGGGGAGTGAAACAACAGATGGAAGACTGATCTATTGTTTTCCCTTTCAAACACATTAAATAACTAAATCTTTAAAACAACATCTTTAAGAGAAGGTAGCCAATGAGAGGAGCCATGCAGCTGCCCTGACCTGCCGCCTGCGGGGATTTCCCGGACTGCCGAGAGCTGGGGGTCAGTGCCAGTGGGGAGGGGCCCACCTGCCCACGACCCCCAAGCTCCCGCATCCATCAGCAGAGTCAGCCCCAGACCTCCCAACTGGGATGTCTGCAGCTTCAAGCACCTCCTCCGCTCCCCCTCACCCCCCCACAGGCACCCCTAGCCCCCACCTCCCATGTCCACTCACCAGATCCTGTCCAACCCCTCCCCTGACCCAGGACCACGGTCTCCCGGGCCCCCACCCCACCCTGGCCGTGCCCTCTCCTCCGACTCAGTGCCTGCAGGGAGCGAGAACCTTTTTCTGAGATCCACATGCAATCCTGCGGTGTTTTCTGACGGTGCTCCCCTGCCCCCGGGGCAAAGTCCCACTCGGCTCCCACATGCCCCTCCAGCAACAGGACACCACACCTCCCCAGGACCTGCTGCTTCCACCGCCAAGTCAGGCCCTTCTCACCGCCTCCCCAGCTACCTCCTATTCAGCCGTCAGTCTCAGCTTGAGTCAGTCACCTCCTCCAGAAAGCCATCCTTGCTTTTCCAAGGCCCCCTGTGCTCCATCAGCCCTCCGTAACAGCACGCAGCACCGTGTGGACATGGCTTTCCCTGACTACGGGGCCTGTCTGTTCTCTGCGTGTCCCGGTGCCTCACACACGGGGCAGTCAGTGAGTAAGAAACAGGGGCTGAGAGGACACACCCTGGGCAGAAGGGACAGGGCCCGCTGGGAAAGGAAAGGAAAGGCAGGACGGAGGTGATGCCATGGAGCAGGAGGAGGATTGGGGCGGAGGGCGGCAGCCCCGGGCCACGGAGGGAGGAGGCGGGCAGGGCCGTCAGGCTTACCTCACAGTGGTAACACTCCACATGGTAGTCCCTGTCCATGGACACCACACGGATGGTCGTCTCACAGCCCTGTGGGGACACACGGGTTCACACACAACAGGCACGCAGGACTCGGGGTGAGCGGCGTGTGCGAGCACACGGCTGCACAGCGGGGTCCCAGCACGGCAGCTGGGCCTTCACGCCCAGGTGAGCCCTGACACGGGCCTGGACCGGGCATTGGTAGGCGCACACCACGCATGCACCTGCCCCTGGGGCACCTTCCCTGGTCACAGCCGACAGCACCATGTGAGAGCTGGTGGGCATCTGCGTGTTACATCCACGCCTGCTTCCCTGGACACACCAGCCACGGACACAACCAGCATGTGTGGGGAGACCCAGGGCCCCGGGCAGCCCCATGCTCATCTGCAGCCCCCCACCCTCGGCCTGCACAGCTGAGCAGACCCAGCAATCAGCCCAGTGGGGGAGCATGGGGCTGAGGGCGGTAGGCGGAGTGCTGGGTGACAGAGGCCACCATGTCCTGCTGACTCATGCCAGGGGCACCTGCCCCCACGGGCACGGGCCCAACGGACGCCCCATGCCTCTGAGGGTTACAGAGCCACAGCGGCCGCTCTTCCCTCCCATCGTGGCCCAAAACCTGGGGCCGGCGACTGCTTCCTACCTGTGCAGGGAGGATAGGACGGGCACAGGAGGCACATTTTGGTGCGAAAACCCTGGAAGAAAAAGGAAACCAGCAGTGACTGGTTGAGCAACCAGAGACAGAGGGCACAGGGACAGGTCCTCCCACAGTGGTCCCGGGACAAGGGCCGAGCATCAGGCCCACTCTCCCGGTGTGGGTGGGCAGGTGCCATTTCCACCAGGCCTTTTTGGTGCTGGCCTTCCCCCTGGCTCTCAGTCAACCTGGGCCCCACCTCCTCCAGGATGGCCACCAGTAACCCTCATGCCAGGCCTTCCGTGTAGCCCCTGCCTGTCCCAGCCTCACCTGCATCCCCCATAGAGAACCTTCTCATTCCTCATCAAGGGAGGGATTTTTACAAGAGCTTCCCAGGCACCCAGGTGCAGGAGAGGATCTGCCTTTAGCTGCCCAGATCCAGTGCCAGGCTGCAGCTCCTCCCCAGGAAGTGCCCTGTGCCTGCGCCCTGCAGGTGTCTCTTGGCCCCGGCCTCACCAGGTGTCCCGATTTCTCTTTGCAGAATAAAATCTTCTCAGATCCTCTTTGTTAAGGGAGCCCTCCTGGCCAGAAGACCCCGGGCCGTCCCACGCCTACGTGCTCAGCAGGTGCAGCTCCGCGCGCTGCCAGCCTCTCATTGGAGGAGGCAACAATAAAAGCTCGCATTGCACAGAGTCTGCTCAGTGCTGGACCAGACACCAGGCGTGGGTGTGGGAGGCGGGCGGTGCAGCGGGGCCGGCTGCCATGACTGCCAGTGGTGGCTGGATTCAGGGCTGTCCGTGTTGTTCCTGCAGGGGTGCAGTGTGGGGCGGGGCGGGGGGGTGTGGTCTCCGTCGCCGTGGCCGAGATCCGCAGGACACACGCGTCACCGACCAGGCGTAGCTGGCCAGCCTCCTTCAGAGCAGCAGTGAGAGTCCCAGCGTCACCGTGAGCACACTGCGGCTCAGAGCCGGGGCGCGTGCCCAACACTGCACAGCAGCAGCCACTCTGCTGCCCCGCCCTCTGCAGGGAGACCAGCTCGGCTGCTCAGTGTGCGGCCGTGCACGGTGGCAGTGGTGCCCACCTGTAGATGGATATGAGACCTCCCACCTCCAGGCCCAAGGGACATAAGGGGTGGGAAGAGGTCCCTGACTGGACAGGAAGACCTAAAGCCCAGAGGGCGTGAATGCCCCTGGCCATGATCCAGAAATCCTCTCTCGTGCCTCAGCTGGTCCCAGTGCCAACCCCCAACTGTGGACGCAGCTGTGACCCCGCAAACACACCCCACGTGGGGTCTCCCACACAGTGGGCCCAGGGTCTGGGTGTCTGCGGTGGCTCAGCCCTGTGGTCATGATGCTGCTGCCTGTCTCAGGCCTCCCACATTCCTGTCTGTGCCCTCTGGGCCTGGATCTGCCACCTGCCCCCTGCTCTGTCACAACTCACTGAGGGCACTCGCACAGGGCTGTCTCAGGAGGAGCATCTGTGACATCCTGGTGACCAAGGAGCTGCTGGGAGGCCCAGACAGGGTGGAGCAGCCACTCCTATCCCCGGGGGCTTGCTGGGGGGGGGTGGCAGGCTGGGTTGATCCTTTTCCTGTTTCTCCCACACTTGTACCTGGGCTGCCTTCACAGAGAGAAGAGGTCAGGGTGGGCGCTCCAGGCAGCAGTGAAGTCCCGGACTGGGGCACCCACATCCCCAGTCAGAGGGCCTGGTTCTATTCCAAGCTCCTTGGCTGCCATTCCAGCTCCCCACTAATGTACACTCGGGGGTTCAGGTGGCACCTGCAGGTGGTGATCCAAGGACTGGGGTTCCTTCACCCACAAGGGAGGGAGACCCAGATGCATTCCTGCCTTTGGCCTCGCCCAGCCCTGATTCTGGGAGCCCAGCACTGCTGCCTTCCCAGGGACCCACCCCAACTCACCTAGCAACCTCCTACTCTGCCCGCCTCTTAAAGGTCCCACACCCCTCTTGATGCCACAAACTCTGTCTAAAGCACTTACCCCAGGGGAGACTTGCTCTTTGTGCTCACTGAGCTCCCTCCACAGAGGAGCAATGGGGGACCCCTGCCTCTGCAGGAGTGAAAGGGAGCCCACGGGATGGGAGGGCTTGGGGAGCAGAGACCCCCTCGTTACCCCACCTGTGGGACCCTGGGGCTGTGTCCCACCACACCCGGTCCAACAGATGCAATTCTATGCGCAGTGAGAACATAGGCGACACCAGGTGTCTCTGTCTGCTCTCTGCTGCTGTGACAGAATCCCACAGACTGGGGCGATGTCCAAGCCACACGAGCTGATTGGCTCACGTCTCTGGAGGGCCTTTGTGTTGCATGCAACATGGTGGCCAACATCCCATGGGGGTGCAGGGAGAGACGGGTAGAGTCAAAGATGTAGAGAGAAAGAGGGAGAGAAGTAGAGGAACTTGCTTTTATTTTGAACTTAAATTTTTATTGTTGAAAGATTTATTTATTTTAAGGCCTCAGCCACTGGCCACTGCAGGCCCATGCTGAGGGGAACAGTGGATGGAGCAACCACCCCCCAAGATCCATGAATTAAACATATGTAACAACACCTTGATAGTAAGGAAACATTCGTAGCAACAACAATGGGAACTCACCCCTGTGCACCCTAAGCCACCCCAGGAGGCCAGCGTCAGTCCATGCAGGAGCTGGGTTGGGGCCCATGCACCCATGCTCCCAGCACACGGACTCTGGGGAAAAAAACCTCACCCCCAGTGAAGGAAAACGCAATGTGGAGAACACTAAGCCTAGGCATCTGGAGTTTGAACTCAGGCAGAGAAAGGAAAACGCATGGGTGTCCTCCACCCAATTAGGAACATCTGACTGCTGAAGCTGAGTGGTCCCCATTCAGCACTCGCTGTGTTATTTTACAGCACTTTGTGAGTCTTCCAGAGTTTACAATGCAATTTAAAGCTGAGAAGCTGAGTTGGGGGGGGGGAGGGGGGAATACAAGAATCAGTTAAAACCCAAGTGTTGCTGGACAGCATCTCTGGACCACGACACAGCTGTGCACTCACTAACACTCCGCAGAGGAGGCCAGCAGGTGTGTGGGTGACCAGGGCCCTGCACCCTGTGGTCTCCATGCCAGGGCAGGGGAAGTGGGCAGGGAGGCAGAGCAGTGTGCCCTTGAAGGGAAAAGAACCGACTGTGGCCATAAGGTGGCAGCTTAGGGGCAGTGTGGGGCCCAGGACCAAGGAGGTGCTGGGGGAGGGCTGAGCCACTTTCCCAGGGGGAGCAACCTTGTGATCAGCACCCCGGGGAGCCGCGGGCCTGTGGCTACTCCTGCCTGCGGCCTGACGCGTGCTGTCCCTGTCCTGATGGTCAGCAGCAGCCCGGTGTTACCAGCATGCGGCTCAGGTGCTGGTGCCCAGGAGTTCTCAGTGCTCTGTGCCTGAAGCCCTGGCCCGTGTCCAGGACAGGGCCCTGGTTCCCGCTCTGGACAGGCTGGGCCACGCTGGCTGAGGTGCTCAGCAGGACGCTCCCCTGCCTCCATCCCAGAGGACCCCTGTGTCCACCTCCTACAACTCCAGGGAAGAAGGGCTGGAACAGAGCAGGAGGGGCAGCAGAGGGTGGCAGTGCTGGGGTGGGGCCTGTGGTAGGACAGGAGGCTGCACCCTGGGAGTCTCAGTTCAGGTCATGGCAGGGGCAGCCCCGAGTGTGGGGACAGGTCTATGTGGGGCTCCCTATGTGACCTTGTGTTCAAAGAAAGAGGCCTTCACAGTTGGGCTGTAATACAATAGCAGAGGCAGAAAGTAGGGGCAGGAGGTGCCAGTTGCCTGGGACTTGGGACCGTTATGGCAGGTGGCAGAGGGCCCTGGCACCCCTGGTTCCGGGGCAGTTCTGCCAGAGCCCTGCCCTCTTCACCTGGGCCCTGGGAAGAACACAGGCCCCACTTCTGGTGACCTTTAATGAAGCCAGGCCTGAGGACCCTGAGCCCTGCCACAGCAGAGCCACTAGGGATTGGCTGGCAGGCTTCTGTGATGTCACAGTCACTGAGATGCGCACTCTGGGCTGGGTGGTGACCAGAGGCCAGTAGTGCGTCTACTGCCCAACTGACCAGTTGGTAGTGTAGGCAGCAGGCGCATTTCAGAGAATCACATGGATTCGCGATGGAGGTGAGTGGGACTTGCTCTAACGAGCTGTGGCGTGGGGAAGGTCCCGCCAGGGGGGCGGCCCTGGTCTCCCACACCGGATTCCATGGGCGATGTGGTGGAGCTCTGAGTGGTGCCCCTGTGTGCAGAGCGTGTACACAGTCGTCTCATTCCTCCCGCTCTGCTGGTCACCAGTGTTGAATGGGCCTTGGTGTGAGTCTGTGTCTGGACACAGGTTCAAGACTAGGTGTCGGGTCAGCTGGTATCAGGTGGGCAGGGAGGCCGGCTCTGAGAGCCCCAGAGATGCGGGAGCTGGGAGCAGGCCAGGGAGCCCCGTAGACTTGGGCTCCCTGGAGGACACATAGATGCCAGGCTGGGGGAGGAGTGTCCTTTCCAAGGGCAGGGGAGGCAAGGTGGGGGCTGTCCTTCCCCAACCGTCCGTAGTCAATGAGCTCTGCACAAGTCATAATCCAGGGACCCGGCCACCAGGTGCCCGCCTGCCTGGCTGTGTGGCTGTCCCCCCTCTGACCAGGGGGACAGCCCTCAGGGCAGCATTCCTGTGGGCTCCCCGGTGCTGGCTCTCATGTGCGTGTGTGTCTTACAGATTGGATGTGAACGCCCTGAGGTCCCGGAGGGCCCAGGAGCGAGCAGCGCTCATCAGACAATATGAGCAGGTACGGGCCAGGGTGCTGGGGGAGGAGGTGGGGCCCTGCCTCAAGGACTGTGCCTGTGAGAGCCAGACCCCACCTCCCTGAGGACACGGGGGAGGGGGCAGGCGGACAGGTCCCCAAGTGACTTCTCATCCGGGTCCCCTCTCGGCTGCAGGGATGCCGAGGAGCGGCACTGTTGGTGCCCGAAGAAGAGGACGATGAGGGCGGCTGCCTCGTCCCAGACAGGCTTGGGTTCCTGCAGTGAGTCCTCCACACCCCAGCTCACCCCAGGGAGGGACTGGGGTCAGAAACCCCAACATGAGGTGGCACACCTGTCCCCGGCCCCGACCTTGAGCCCAGCTGTGGTCACAGGCAGTCACTGGTCAGCATTTGGGGGCAGGAGTCGGACGTGGAGGCTGTTCCCACAGATGTCGGGGAGAGAGGCCCCGTTGCTGGAGGGTGGGCTCCGGTGACCTGGAGGGATGGAGCCATCTCGGGCCGTCTCTGGCATGACTCAGCAGCCCACCTGAGCACGGGGATAAGGGCTTCTGCCTCCATGTTGTGCCAGAACCTGGAGAATAAGCAGGAGCAGAGTGGTGGAGAGATGGTCAGGGTCTGGGCTGACAGAGGAGGGGTGAGGTGGGGCGCATGACCTCAGGAGGCCAGGGCACGGGGGGAGGGTGGGCAGTGGGGGACCCTGAGGGGTGTGGGGGTCCCAGGTGCCTCGAGCCCCAGGTGCACACTCACAGCACTGAGCATCTCTCAGGCAGGTCACTCGGACTCGGTCAGTTCCAGGGTGACGTCCTGGGCAGAGCTGATGTGGGGATATAGCTGCCTCAGCCCTGGGCAGTCTGGCCCTGCTCAGGACAGCCAGCCCCCAACCGCTGTGGGGGGCTGCCACACACCCACGAAGGTGGACCTCTGACAGGCCTGGAGCCCGCCACTGGCAGCAAGAGCCCCTGCCTGGCCCTAGGCTCCCTGTGCTCATGGTCACCAGCCCCTCCCTCCCCATCTCAGTCCCCTGGGCTGAGAGGATGAAGCTGGTCCTTCCCTGCCCCACTAGGGAGGTCGCGGTGCCTGTTGTGGTCCTGTCCTCACCTCTCCGCCTCCCTTGCTTTCCAGTGAGCAGAAGTTGCCCCAAGACAGCACCCCGGGGGCAAAGGTAAGGACAAGTCCTTGGCCATGGGCCAGTCATCTGGAAGCAGAGCTGGGCGGAGGGGCACGTGGGGCTCGGCAGTGGTGAGTGGGAGCGCCATAAGGTCCTGCGATGCGGTACTTATACGGCACCTGCTGACATCTTACCACACTCACCTGTCCCAGAAGTGAGCCGCAGCTCAGAGGTGTCTGCTGTCGGCCGCCCTGACTCATTGGCATGGTTGGGAGTGACCTGGCTGGAGCTCAGGGGCTCTCCTTGACGAAGGGGCAGCTCGGGTCAGAGGCCAGGCCACCGATGCTCCCCCAGACAGAAGATCTGGGGCTCACGGTCTGTGCCTTTTCTGGCTCCTTCCATTTGAGCGCCCACAGAGCTCCTGAGCTGCATCCGAGGGCCCCTCTCAGAGCCCCAAGCTGGGCTCACGCCATCCTGTCTCGTTTTCCAGCGTAAACAGGAGGTAAGAAGGATCCAGAAGTGGATAAAGATGATCAAGAACCATAGTAAATACCGCGGCAGCGACAAGGTACCGTGGCGATGAGGGCCCCTCGGGAACACTGAGAGCTGAATTGGGGTTTGAGCAGTGCCCATTCCTGTGCCAGGCACCGCCTGCCTCTCAGATGCCCAGGGGCAACTGTCCAGTCCCTAGAGACACAGGTCATGGGCACACCTCCCCATACACACAGGACACTGTCCTGGTAGAAAATCTGAAGTCACTGCTGAAGACAATCCCGGATGCAGGGCAGGCGTGGTTCCAGGAGCCCTGTAGGGGGCAGTCCGTACACGGCAGAGCCGGTGCCCCTGAGCCCTTGGCCCTCCAGTCACTGTGGGTCATAAGGCCCCCCTCTGGGCAGATCCTCCCTCTGCCAATACACAGGGAGCCCCTGGCGTCTCCCTCTGCTGTCTCACCCTGCGCTGCCTCCACGAGTGGCCACGTTCAGCACTCACCAGAGCCTCCTCTCTCCTGTAGTTTCAGCGCAGAATCTACAAAGGCATCCCTGCCCAGGTGCGTGGGAAGGTGTGGGCCGTGATGCTGGAGGTGGACAAGAGGAAGGCCCAGAACCCAGGCAAATACGCGGTACGGCTCTGCACTCAGCCCAAGGGGGCCCGGCCTGCTCGGGCCTGCTCAGGAGCCTGAGTCTCCGTGGAGGACCGTCCCTCACTGAGCCCTCGGGAGCCTCCTCCCCATCCTGCCTTCCTCTCCCTAGATCCTAGTCAGTGCCTCCTCCACGTCTCCTCAGACCCAGCTGGGACTGGACAGGTGTGTTTTGTGCCTGAGGCTTTAACCTGCTCTCTGCTGAGCTCACCTGGGCAGCTTGGCATACGGCCAGAAGAGAGGACTTGCTGGTCCCTGATGGGCGGGGGTCTCCCAGGATGAGATCACAATGGTGTGAGGTAGGGAGCCCCACAGGCTCTGTGCTAACATGGCCTGCCCGCAGCTGGCCGGCCCTCACCTAGGCCTGCCCACAGCTGGCCCTGCCTTCACATGGACTTGCAGCCCCTGGCATTGCCCTTGCCTGGAGAGGCCGCTCCAATGGTCAGACAGCTCTCAATGCTTCTGGGAAAGGAGGGAGTGAGGACTGGTGTGAGCAGAGGGCAGTCAACTGCAGCTGGCTCTCATGGCCCCTGGCTGCCATCAGGGAGCAGGGCCCAGCTGTGTTTCCCACCCTGCCTCCCCCAAGTCTGCAGTCTGGGGCTGGCCCTGGGAGCTGGGCCTGGAGACAGTCATTGCCCAGGCTCAGCTCCAAGCCAAGGGTGGCTTGCAATGTCAAGATGGAGATGGGCCCCTCCAGCAGGGGGCAGCATGGGGCAGTGGTTAGGCTGTGGCTGACTCCTGGAGGGCAGAGCCTGAGATTTCAGCTAGGAGGCTCAGAAGCCTGGCTGGGGGCAGACCGTGTCTGTGCTGAGAGCTGAGGCAGGCAGGGGGAGTGCACAGGGACCTTTCAGAGCCCCTGTCTGCTGCTGACCGTCAGGGTTACGTGGGCACTGAGGCAAGTAGGGAGCCCATGACCCTCCCTCAAGGTGGGACCCAGAAAGGAATGAGCGCTTGCAGGGAACTCCATGTCAGCCAGAAGAGCTGACGTGGACTTGAGGTCCTTGTGTGGCAATGGGGCTTGTGCAGTTCTTGAGGCTGCCCCTCCCCCTTGTCCCTGCCCTGCAGGAGATGAAAGAGCTGGCCAGGCTGGGCGCCACTCACTTCCATCACATCGACTCCGCCATCGCATGGACTTTCAGAAACCACCTCATGTTCCGGGAACGTTACGGAATGAAGTGAGGCCTCTGGGCTGGGGAGGACCCGCGGGTGGGAGGAGCAAGGGTCCTGGGGCACATGGGGTCCCTAGGGAAGATTGGGTGCAAGCCTAAAACAGTTCATTGAGCACAGAAAACAAACTTGCCTTTTCTATAGTACACAAACTTTCCCAAAGACACTGTGGAGAGACTGAAATGAAAAGAAACACCAGGGGAGACAATAGTAGCAATCTAACTAATAAAGGTGTTGTTTCCAGAATATTCAAGGAGCCCTTCAACTCAGTCACAAGGAAGCAGTGGGCAGCCCCCTAGTACCCCGGGAACACAGGATCGGGGGGACCCTTCATGAAAGCACACACACTTCACCTCCTCAGCGCATGAACACACACTTATTCCCTACACCACAAAGGGGCACCAGCGCACAGCTGTGGGAGGGGGGAACTAAAACCACTGAGGACGCCGGGTGCTGCTCCCTACAAGGCTGAACGTGCATGGGAGGCTGACTCTGCACAGCTTGGACCCACGGGACTGCACTCCCACAGTGGGACGCTCACCTGTGCCCTGAACACCCACCTGGGAAATGAAAGTGCACGTGACTGCGCCCTGGGAGGTGTGCGTGTCCCTGCAGGCGGCGCTCACCCACATGGTGGACAACACGCAGGTGCCCTGACGACGTCACTGCACATGAGCAGAGTGTCACGGGCCCTGCGTGTGGCTGTCAGGCTCTGTTAGGCAGAGCTGCACTGAGAGCCTCGGCAGCACAAGACACACGGCCTCTGTCCTCTCTCTTCCAGCCAACAGGCCTTATTCCACATACTGATGGCCTATTCCGTCTACAATCCCGTGAGTATTCTGGGATCATAGCGCAGGTGCTATCCCGGCAGTCCCTGCAGGGCACCCCTGGTCACAGAGATCCCAGCCTGGGTTGAGGGGGCCTCGCTCATCCACAGATCTGAGGAAGAGCGGTAGAGGCCAGGCTCTGAGCCTCTTGGACCCAACCTCAAGTTCTGGGAGGAGAAAGGCAGCCTTCTCCTGGGCTGGTCTCCAGACCCCAGGAGCTTGGCCGTGTTGGGAAGCCCCTCCCAGGGCTAGCACTCCACGCAGTGGGGCGGGGGACAAGGCAGGGCAGATCAGGTGTACGACTTTGCTGTGGGTCCCACTGATGCCATTACACCCACCAGCCCTGTGGTTGGACCCATGGGCCTGAATCCCACTCTGTACAGCGCCCCTGCCACAACCACCCACTCAGACTTTCCCATGAGTGGAGCAGGCGCAGGGCTCCATGGGTGACCCAGCAAGGCCTGGACATCCCCACCCCCCTGACCTGCCACTGGCCAACCCTGCCTGGTGCCCTGGTTCCCAGGGGGCCTGGCACTCAGGAAGCCCAGGCCTGCACCCATACCAGAGGCACTCCTCCTGTTCCGGTCCTGGTAGCACTTCCTGGCTTACTTCTTCCTCATGTGAGAAAGGGCCACCGGCTGACCTGCAGAGCTCAGGGGTCCAGAAGCTTGCATGGGCATGGATCTGGATTCCCACAGCAACCTGGCCCATGCTGACATCTTGGGGGTAACAGGTGTCCATACTTGAGCTCTCCCCCTGTGCTGCCTAAGCTCAGGCCCTGCAGGATTCCCTCCAGGAACTTGGAGAACTTCTCTGGGCTCCAATTCTTGGGCAGCTGACACCAAGTGGCAGGATTCAGGCACAGGGGCTCCCTGTGCCTAAATCTTCCTGGACCCTTCAGTGGGTGACCCTGATCTGCCTGAGAGGTGGGCCATCCTAGGATATCATTCTTGCCAGGGGAGGTCTCCTAAAGGTATTCTGGGATCTTGCAGGAGGTGGGCTACAGCCAGGGTCTGAGCCATGTGGTGGCGCTGTTGCTCATGTATATGCCCGAGGAGGACGCTTTCTGGGCCCTGGTGCAGCTCATGGAAAGCAGGAAGCACGCGATGCACGGTAGGTGGATGGCGTGTGGGGCCCAGTGCATGCAAGTCCGTGCACGGCCCTCACTGGCTCCTGAATGTGCGGGACAGTGTCACAGTGTGTGTGTGGGGGGGCTCCCTAGAAGCCAGGGCTGGCAGAGGCCTCCCAGACTGAGCCAGCCCCCTTCTTTTACCACCACCCAAAGGCCCTGCAGCTTGGCCATGGCCATCCTGGGTGTGGGAACCTTCAGAACAAGGGGTCCTGTCCTTGTACAGTGACTCAGGTCGATTCTGGCTCTTCTGCCTCACACGTCTGTACACAACTCTCAAGCACAGAGCCACACCCAGGGAACTTGTGGAAGGCAGCATCCCCTGTAGGGTCACCCCCTCCTCGCTCCTGAGTCTTGGAATGGTCAGGAGGCACCCAGTCTGACTGCACCCACCCCAGCGGGCTCCAGGGGGCAGCCAGGCCTGGGCTGCACACAGTCACCCACCTGCACCCACCTCCTAAGCAGATCCTCTGCCCTGGCCACGTTCATCCCCACCTGCCCCTGGTCCAGCCTCCCCTGACCCTCAGTGCTCAGAAGCACCCCCCCCAGGCCTGGGGCTCTCCAGCCTTCCTAGGAGGAGGCTCTCATGTGGGGGTGTGGCTGATTCTACTCAGGTTTCTACAAACCGAACACCCCCAAACTGGAGCGATTCCAGCAACACCTGGGGCTCATTGTGCATCGCGTGCTCCCCTCCCTGGAGAAACACCTGGTAAGTTAAGCACCTCCTTTCTCCTCTTGGGGGCTCTGGGCTCATGGGACTGCTTCCTGAGCCAGGGGAGGCCATGACCTCACAAAAACTTTCCTTGGTTACGGGGGTCCGCGGCAGCTTGGGTGTTGGTTTGTTTTCCAGCACTTGGTCCCCCAGAGTTGGCGTAGATTGAAGGGAGACGCTGTCCCCAGAGCAGAGTGGAAGGAGGGACCTGTGTCCCTTCAGGAACCTGCATGGCTGGGAGGGGGGATGCCCCTGCTGCTGGGCTTCCTGCACCCAGGGGCTCTGCCCCAGGGCTCAGATTAGAGGGAGTCAGGCCTGGGCCCTGGGCCCTGGGCCCTGAGCCCCCTCTGCCTCTGCCTCTTCTTAGGAGAAGGAGGGTGTGTGCCTGGAGGACTCCACCACCCACTGGTACATCCAGTGCTTCCTGGATGGGGTAAGTGCCCCGGGGACCCCTTGCCCAGGGAAGCTCCTGCCCCAGTGCCTGGTTCTCTGGTGCTGGTGGCCTGTGACTCTGAGCTCCCCCAGCCCCAGCAGACACAGGAGGGAGCCTGCTGTGCAGACCAGGCAGGCCCTGTCCAGCCCTGCTAAGGGTGGTCCAAGCTGAGGCTGAGCCTCAGAGCCAGCAAGGAGGGGACAGGTTCCACCAGGACCCATCCTGAGAGCCTGGCAAAGGCCAGAGCCCTACAGTGAGAGGCAGGAGATCCATAGACCCCCCGAGGCAGAGGCTGGTGGCAGCACAGCCCAAGGGCTGACCCCTCCCCAGGTCCCTGGGGTGTCTGGCATCTCCAGTGTGGCTTCCAAAGTGTGCAGACCCCCAGGGTCCAGGACAGGACATGGTCATCCTCTGTGGGTCTGGTTCGCTGAGTGGGCAGGGATGTGGCCATGAGGCATGGCCTCCCCTCCCCTCCCAGGAGGAGCTCTGGCCTTCTTGTGTCATCAGCCTCCTGGAGTCTCCCTCTGTCCTAGGGGAGTGACACTGCACACCCACCCCTGTGGGCCCTGCTGAGGCCCTGACGGGCGGGTCCTCCAATGCCTCTGTCCCCAGGTGCCATTCCCCCTGGCTCTGAGAATATGGGATATATACATCCTGGAGGGCGAGCACGTGCTCCCGGCCATGGCATACACGGCCCTCAAGATCCATCAAAGTGAGTCCTCAGGGCCCACAGAGGCCCGGGTGCTGGGGACGGAGGATCTGGGGGTCCCCTGCCTGTCCCTCGGGAGCAGGGCTTGAGGGAGGGATGAGGGGGTTTGGGAGGCCTGGGTTCCCTTCAGGAGGGCACTGAGAATCCCCCTGTTGCATCCCCAATCCCAGGCCCCCACAGACCACAAGGAGAAGTGGCCAGGGTCATCGCACTGGAAATTGGCCCCTGAGCAGTCCCTCTAGTGCTTGGCGTGACACCCAAGGGTGTCCAAGGGTGTCTGCAGCCCATGTCTGGTGCTGGGACAGGGCTTGGAGCAGCCATGGTGGCTGCGCCATCCCTAGGGCCCCTCCCAGCCTGACACCCACCCCCATGTCTAGAGCGCCTGCTGAAGATGCCCCGGGACCACCTCCGGGAGTTCCTGCAGGTGACCCTGAAGCAGGCCTGGTCTCTGAGCGAGGACGCGGTCATCAGGCAGCTGCGGGCCTCCATGCGTGAGCTGGGGAAGCTCCAGTGCCTCCTGCCTCCCGAAGGTGAGTCCAGCACACGGCCCCGTCCCATGCTCCCTTGAGGGAGTCAGTAGTGGGAGTGCCAGGCCCTGACATCCCTGCCCAGGGCCTCACCTCTTCCTGGTCCTCCTTGTCCTCCCGACTCAGAAGTTCTGCTTTCTGAAGCTCTGTCAGCATGGCCTGGCGGGGCCTCGGGCAGCTTCCCAGAATCCTCCTGTGGGTGCCGGCTCTCCCCCCACCACTCTGGGGCCGGGCCGTGGAGCTGTCCTCAGGACATTTGTGGCTCTGGCTCCTTGGCTGACCCCCACTCTGGAGTGGATTGGAGGCCCCGCCTTGAGCTACCCTGCCCAGGTCTGGAGCAGGTGCCCTGGCTCAGTGCCCCCAGGAGCCTGGAGCACAGCTGGACCCCCACTCCAGCAAGATGAGAAGTGGCCCTGCCTGACCCCACACAGCCTCCTGGCCCGATGACCACAGCTGTCTGCACACAGGACCCTCCAAGACAGGGGTGGGCGGGGCTCCCACCTGCATGTGGGCAGGGCTAGAGGGAGGTGGGGCTGTGGGAGACCCTGTGCAGTGATGTAAAGGCTGCCGGCACTGGATCCCCTTCAGCCATCTGAGAACCCCTGGAAGGCCCAGGTGCCCTGAGCCCAGTTGTGGGGGCCAAGTGCACTCCTGCGAGCAGGGCTGGGCACAGAGGCAGGCGCTGGGGGCCCCTGCTGCAGAACACAAGAGTGTGGGCTCTGCAGCCCTAGCCTCGGGCCAACAGAAGGCAGCGGGACCCGGAGCATCGCTGGCTTCTGGGCTCTAGTGGGGAGGGGTCCCCGTGCTCGTCCCCTGCTGCTGCTGCCATCATGGACCTGAGCGCCTGGGTCCCCATGCAGAGCAGAGATGGGCTTGTCCCAGCTCTAGAGGCTCTAAGTGAGGGCCCAGGTGCAGGCTGTCCAGGCACTGGGGAGGCCCCACTGTGCCTCCAGATGCTGCCTCCTTGGGTGCTCATGGGACAGTAGCGGTGACAGCCCAGTCTCACCAGGAAAGAGACAGTGGCCCAGGGGCAGAGGACACAGGGCACCCCTGCCACCTCTTTAGAAACTGCATTCCCTGTCCCCAAGGGCCTGAACCAGACTCCATGTCTGCCCCACAGCCCCAGCTCTCACCCCATCATCTTAGGCTCAGTTCCTTTCCAGCCATGTAGGAGGGACTCAGATGCGGGAAATTCAGCCAATGCACTGTTAGGGCGCAGCAGGTCAGGTGGGGGAGGGGACGGGGTCCTGAGTTGGTGCTTTAGTCCCCAGAGATTAGAGTGAGGCAAGGAGTTCAGGGCCATCCACCCTGTGATGGCTGTGCAGGAGGAGCCGGTGGTGTCCCAGGGCTCCCCTTGCCCGGGCTGCACACACCCTCCCGTCTGGGGCCAGCAGCCTGGAAGAGTCCTCAGCGTCACAGGTGGTGATGGGGACCCCAGGATGAGGTCGGGGCAGGCACCCTGCAGGCCAGACGGGGGCTGTGGAGAAGCAAACCGCGTCTCTTCTTCTTCCAGCCAAGTCCATCGAACAGTGCAGCAGGCCCCTGGGGCAGGCACGCGTCCCCCAGATGCACGTTCCTGCCCCCACTGCTCCGAAGGCCAAAATCACCATTCAGGACACAGTGGCAGTGTGGGAGCAGACCAGGGGTCCCGCTACTCGTGCAGTGATGATCCGTCCTCCAGAAAGCTTTGGCCTCCGCATCGCCGAGAGGGAAGGCATGGAGGAGGAGGAGAGCTGGGAAGGCAGCCCAGAGCCCCTCGGCCTGGGCTCCCCTGTGGGGACCGCAGAGTCTCCAGGTTCTGCCAGCCCCACGGAGTCTCCAAAGTGCTCGAGGTGGGGAGGCCTGTGCCAGTGCGCCAGTCTCCCTAACCTGAGCGGGCCAGAGCACAGGGAGGACGACTCCTCCGACGCTGGCAGCCGGGAGGGCCTGTGGATGTGGGCTCCTCCACGGGCCTCGGAGCCCCCGGAACCAGGGCCCATGCAGGCTGTCCCCGCCTGGGGGCCACGGCTGAAGACTCCCCACTACTGGCATGGCAGCCCCACGCACTCTGGGGAGAGTCACGGGCTGGAGCCGGCCAGAGCCAGCCCTGGGCTGGGACACCAGGCCCACGTGCCCTCCCTGGCCAGAGGCCTCCTTACCTCTTATTCAACGGGGCACCTGGATGATGGGTGCCTCCTAGAAGAGAGGCCGAGTCCACCATCTGTCCTGCCCAGGCTGGGCAGCAGCCTTCCGTGTGTCTTCACGGCATCCTATGCACTTGGTTGAGCCCCCACCGCCCAGGCTCTTCCTGGGGCCAGGACACCCTGACACTGGAAGACAACAGCCGTGCCAGGAGCCACTGTACTCTCCTCCCCGCCCCCTCCCCCACCGCCACCCTCAGGTGGTGCTGAGCCTGTATTAAATTGTTCCATGGAAAGGAGTTTGCTCCAGTTTGTGACCCCGGTGCCCAGCGGCAGCAAGCTTCCCCGTGTTCCTGGGGAGATGGGTGGTTCCACAGCCCCCAGCCCCAGGCAGAGACCCACTCAGGACCCTGCAGACAATGCCTGAGATTCAGCTCTGCCTTGTGGGGACTGGGCCAGGGTGGGAGAGCAGCAGCCGTGAGTGCCCGTGACCTCTGGGACAGATCAGCACAATAGGAACAGCCGTGGTTGGAGGGCCTGTGTCACCTCTGTGCTCTCCCCTAGACCTGGGCGGCCGTGGCTGCAGCATCCCTGGCTTGACCCCACATGGCTCTCCCACGTGGGAGAGGATGTGCACTGTGGGCTGGGAGGCGATCAGTGGCCAGAGTACGTCTACTGCCCAACTGACCAGGTGTTGGTAGCGTAGGCAGGAGGCACATTTGATAGAATCGCATGGATTCTCGGTGCAGGTGAGAGGGACTTGCTCTCGGCTGTGCCTGTGTGTGAGCACCACGGGAGCAGAGCCCTTGGCCCTGGGACTCAGAGAGGTTCTCCAGGAAGGGCTGCCGCAGCGCGCAGGAGGGGCCTGGTCTGTGTGCTGAGCTCATGTGCTGTGGGCGGAAGGGCCCTAGCACGCAGGTCACCTTGCTCTCCCACAAGCACCACTGTCAGAGGTGATCTCTGTGGCCGTGTAGCCACAGCTCTCAGCCAGGCACGCGGGCCATGGCTCACCTGAAACGCAGGGGCGGCTCCAGAGCCCTGTAAGGACTGGCGGTGAATTCGCAGACTCAGCATTTCCCAGCTCCTGCCCGGCTCCTGTCTCCCAGGACACAGATGAGGCCCCGCGATGTCTCTAAAGGTTGACCTGAGGGACTCGAAGTCCTGCCGGACTCCCAGGTGCCATGAGCAGTGCTGCTGAGCTGGCCTCTGCCTGTACCCCCAGCCACCCCTAACAGAGGACTCAGACCTGGGGGTTTAGGGGGCACAGGAAGCCAGAGCTGGTTTAGGGAGACCTCAACTAAAATCCGGAATGGGGAACCCCTGATGCTTCGGGAAGAGGCTTTCTCAGAAACCCTTCAGGGACATTGGAGGGCATTTCGCTGAAGTTGGAGGGGAGTCCTGGCCACTCTGTGTGGCAATAGCAAAATACCTGAAGCCGCGTTGCTTAGAAAATGAAAGAAGTTCACTTTGCCTGTGGCTTGACCAGCCCGAGAGCGTGGCACGGCATCAGCTTCTAGTGAGGGTCTCATGGCAGACAGCATCCCCCAGCAGGAGCCCGAGTGAGATGGGGCTGGAGGAGGACTGGGCCCTGTCCCTGATGACAACCCCAGGGCAGGCAACGTGGGGAAGACACCACTGGGCACGTGCATCCCCTCCTGGACCACCCGGGGTCCATCCCCTGCCTCGGCCCCTGAGTCCAGCTTCTTCCACATGTGCACTGTTGCAGTTGATTTTTCAACAATATTGCAGTGGAGTTGTTTCTGAGAGGAGGAGCCTGGTGGCGGCTAGAGGCATGGAGTCACCACACAGACGCCGGGAGTCGGTGAAAGTGGGCTTGAGGCAAGCAGCCCGCAGACTCGTTTATTTCAGTTAGTACAACAGCTTATATAGCCAAGACAGCCAATCCGGTCATGGGGTGGTTTATACCCTAACCAATCACAGCCTGTTGTCAGGCAGTATTGGAAGCCATCCAATCACAGCCTGTTGCCAGGCAGGCTCCACTGCCAGGTGGGATTCAAAGCCATTCCTGAATAACTGACGCTCGCTTGCCAGCGGTCATCTTGACATGGCCTTCTCATTCCACCACATTTCCCCCTTTCATTTATTTTTGAGCAATGGGAGGCATGATTTTTGGCCATACCATTGTTGACCCTGTGTCCATGTGGTCTCTGTACGCGGCTGTGCCTGTCTTAGGTTGTCCCCCAGGGGATCTTACCCGTCGTTGACTAAACAGCACTCAACACAGGAGACCACTGGTGTGCTTGCTCAGATGGGGTAGGAATGAGGAAGAATGATAACCAGGAATTGTGTGACCACACACAGGCTGTGGGCCATTTGAGTGGCTGACTAGAGCTAGTGGGGTATGAAGCATTAATGGATGTGGCTATGGGCAGTTTCCCAGGGTAGGATGATAGGGCAGGTGCATCTGCTAACAAGGCTGACTCTCAGTCTTGTTCAGCTGGTTCTGGTTGGCTGTCAGTTGCAGGCTGGATGTTTCTGGCTGGTACCCAAATGGGCTGTGCCGCATTCTCTGGAAAGACACAAGCATATCCTCGACCTTTGGTTAGAGAGGGTGTGGCCCCTTCCATTCTCCTGTCAGGGGTATTTCCACCTAACCATAGGGGCCGGGGTCTGGGATGGGAAGGATCCCCAGTGTTTATAAACTGGGCTGACCCCTTGGAATCAAAAGGAAGAAACTTGATAGTGAAAAGGACCTCAGTCAAAGCAAGCTGTGGGTCTGGGGACATACGGTTGTTTTTCTGTCCTTGTAAGAGATCTTTAATCGTCCTATGAGTTCTTTCAATGATTGCCTGCCCCTGTGGCTTGTATGGGATACCTGTGGCAGACTGTATGTTCCAGGACCTCAGGAAGGAATTAAATTCCTGTGGTGTATATGCTGGCCCATTATCAGGCTTTATTGTCCAGGGGACACCGAGGACCAGCAGGGCTGACTTAACCGCCTTTATCACATTTCTAGCCTTTTCTCCGGATTGGGCTGCTGCAAATACAGCCTTTGAATACGTATCTCCCACCACATGGACAAACATAAGTTGACCAAAGGAGTTAATGTGGGTGACGTCCACTTGCCAGAGCTTCTAAGGAGCAAGTCCTCGCGGGTTGACTCCTGCTTGTAGCAGTGGGCCTGACGGGGCGAGGGGGCACAATTCTTGCAAGAGTGCACTAGGTGTTTGCATTGGCTCATTGTTAGCTCCGGGAAAAGTGATTTTGTGTTGCTTTCTGCCATATGAAGTTTTTGGTGTAGAATAGGGGCTTGTTCTAGGTGTCTGATGGCAGCCATGTTGCAGGAGATAAGATGATCGACCTTTTCGTTGCCTTGGGAAACTCACATAACAAGCAGAAGTATGACCTGCAAACTGACATAAGCACAGCAATGGAGTTTTTTTTTCTGAACTTGAGCCTTGAAGGATCAAAATTGAAAGTATGCATCAGGAACTGAACCTCACCTGTGTTTAGATGGGGCCTGCTGAGTGGGAGAAGTCCTCATGAACTCATTATGTCAGAGTTCTCAGGGCTCCCTGGGTTGTTTGAAGTGCCCCGTGCCTCCATCAGCACCGGCAAGCGGAAGCGGGAGAGAGACATCTCCCCAGACTGAGCTATCCTGAGCCCTTCCGGCCCCCGAGGGCTGCAGCTCTACAGGCCCGCGTGTGGGGTCAGCCAGGGGCGGTGCTGCTCTGCCTAGACCCTCCAGAGAGCTCCCCCAGCCTCTGATGCAGGAGCACAGTGTGTTGGCTCCAAGGACTTGGGCCATCTTCTACTGCCTTCCCAGGCCATAGCAGAGAGCTGGATGGGAAGTGGAGCAGCCGGGACTCAAGCTGGCTCCCATATGGGATGCCAGCACTGCAGGTGGAGGCTTTATCTCACTATACCACAGCCACAGCACCGGCCCCAGCTTCCTGTGTTTAAAAAGGAATTATTGGGGCCGGCGCAGTGGCCCATGGTTAACGCCCTGGCCTGAGGCACTGGTGTCCCATATGGGCACCGGTTCTACCCAGCTGCTCCTCTTATGATCTAGCTCTCTGCTATGGCCTGGGAAAGCAGTAGAAGATGGCCCAAGTCCTTGGGCCCCTGCACCCGTGTGGAAGGCACAGAAGAAGCTCCTGGTTCCTTGCTTCAGATTGGCTCAGCTCTGCCTGTTGCAGCCATCTAGGGAGTGAATCAGTGGTTGGAAGAGACCTCTCTCTCTCTCTCTCTCTCTCTGTCTCTTTCTCTCTCTGCCTCTCTGTAACTACGCCTTTCAAATAAATAAATAAATATGTAAAAAGCAAAACAAAAAAAAATGTGACAGTCACAGAAAGAATTTTCTTGATCATGGGCTCTGAAGATTGTCCTGCTCAAAATACTATAGACAAAATAACCAACAGTAAAGAAATACTATAGACTTCTAAAAATTAATCAGATTCAAGAATTTTGAATCAGCAGTGCATGGTAGAAGTCCTGATGATAAGTGTCAAAGTCAATTAATTATAGGAAGTAAGTCTGGGTAATTACTCTATTTTTTTTTCTTTGACAGGCAGAGTGGACAGAGAGAGAGAGAGAGAGAGAAACGTCTTCCTTTGCTGTTCGTTCACCCCCCAGTGGCTGCTGCGGCTGGTGCACTGCGCTGATCTGAAGGCAGGAGCCAGGTGCTTCTCCTGGTCTCCCATGGGGTGCAGGGCCCAAGCACCTGGGCCATCCTCCACTGCACTCCCGGGCCACAGCAGAGAGCTGGCCTGGAAGAGGGGCAACCGGGACAGAATCTGGTGCCCTGACCAGGACTAGAAACCGGTGTGCCGGCGCCGCAGGCAGAGGATTAGCCTAGTGAGCCTCGGTGCCGGCCTGGATCATTACTCTAGATAAAGACACTGTAGGGGCTGGCACTGTGGCATATTGAGTAAAGCCGCTGCCTGCAGTGCCGGCCTCCCATATGGGCACTGGTTCCAATCCAGCTCGCTCTCTCTCTCTCTCTCTCTTTTAAAGATTTATTTATTTATTTGAAAGAGTTATCTAGAAAGATAAGGAGAGAGAGAGAGAAAGAGCGAGAAGTCTTCCATCTGCTGGTTTACTCCCCAACTGGCCGCAACAGATGGAGCTATTCCAATCTGAAGCCAGGAGATAGGAGCTTCCTCCGGGTTTCCCACATGGAAACATGCAGAGAGCTGGATTGGAAGTGGAGCAGCCGGGACTGGAACCAGCACCTCTGCTGTGGCCTGGGAAAGCAGAAGATGGCCCAAGCCCTTGGGCCCCTGCACCCGCATGGGAGACTAGTAAGAAGCTCTTGGCTCCTGGCTTCAGATCGGCACAGCTCTGGCTGTTGCGGCCAACTGGGGAGTGAACCAGCCAATGGAAGACCTCTCTCTCTTCCTGCCTCTGCTTCTTCTCTGTGTAACTCCGACTTTCAAATAAATAAATAAATCCTTTTTTAAATTATTATTATTTTTTTTGACAGGCAGAGTGGACAGTGAGAGAGAGAGACAGAGAGAAAGGTCTTCCTTTGCCGTTGGTTCACCCTCCAATGGTCGCCACGGCTGGCGCGCTGCGGCCAGCGCACCGCACTGATTGGATGGCAGGAGCCAGGAACCAGGTGCTTTTCCTGGTCTCCCATGGGGTGCAGAGGGCCCAAGCACCTGGGCCATCCTCCACTGCACTCCCTGGCCACAGCAGAGAGCTGGCCTGGAAGAGGGGCAACCGGGAAAGAATCCGGCACCCCGACCGGGACTAGAACCCGGTGTGCCGGCGCCGCAAGGCGGAGGATTAGCCTAGTGAGCCGCGGCGCCAGCCATAAATAAATCTTTTTTAAAAAAGACATTGCAAATGTTAAACATTAAAATTTAACCTATTTTGTTAAAAACAACCTTTTAAAGATAAAAATAACGTGGTTTTTGTTCAATTATTCCAGACTATATTCTCACATATAGGGGTAGTGCTAGAAAGAATAGGAAAAAACATGAGAGGACAGAGTAAATACCTGAGATAATAGAGAAATATCTGTTCAAGTGCTTTTCAGTGCAAGAGTAGCTGGTAGAGGCCGGCCCCGGTGTGCCGGTGCCGCAGGCAGAGGATTAGCCTAGTGAGCTGCAGAGCTGGCCAATTTGAGTGAATTATTATGATCTCTTGTTTACAGAAGTCAATGGCAGTGTTTTATAAACAGTTAAGTGTATGCTGAATTTACTAGGCAGTGCAGAGTTCCAGCTTCAACTGTAATCACTGCCGGTGTCAACCGTCTCATTATCATGGGCTTTACTGAAGGAGTAACTCACTGGAGAGAACAGAACTCTTTCCACCCGGGCCCCCTGAAGATTCAAAAGACCATTCCCACCACGGCAGAGCCTTTCAGTTCCTATGAGCAGGGCCAGCATCATGGCCTAACAGGTAAAGCCGCCTCCTGCAACGCTGGCATCTCTCCCATACGGCCCTGAGTCTCAGCTGCTCCACTTCCGAGCCAGATCCCTGCTAATGTGCCTGGGGAAGCAGTGGAAGATGGCCAAATGCTTGGGTCCCTGCACTCACGTGGGAGACCTGGAAGAAGTTCTTGGTTTCTGGCTTCTGCCTGGCCCAGCCAGACCATTTGGGGAGTGAACAAGCGAATAGAAGATCTCTCTCTCTCTTTCTCTGTCTCTCCTTCTGCCTTTCAAATCAATCAATCAATCTTTAAAACAATTTTCCAATATCTTCTGTTCATCCCATGATCCCTGGAAGAGCCAGCATGTTCGTGGCAGCTCCAGTAACTTCTTTTGGTTGCTTGCAGAGCTGTTTAACTGGCAATATTTGTGATTGGGCACTATTAAACCTTCCTGCATTCCTGAGTAAGCCTTACTGCCTTATTGGCCATGGCTCAACTTCTTTTTTTTTTTTTTTAATTTGTCTTGGGTTTTACTTGGCAGCATTTTATTTGGAATTTCACCACCTGCAATATTAAGGGAAGTTACAATGTTTGTGTTATCTTTGTCACATTTTAGAGCTGAAATTTAACTATCTTACAAAAATGAATTGAGAAAAATTTTTAAAGCATTTATCTCATGAGTTTATTTACAAACATATCCAGTATGCTACATGAGTTCAAGAGTTTGATCCACAATCAATAGATCATACCTCTTGAACTGTTCTTCATTTCTAGTGAGTAGATGACTGAAAGAATCCTCATTTTTTAAATTTTTATTAAATTTTTTAAACATTTCATGTTTTGTTTGAAAGGCAGAGAGACAGAGACAGACATATAGAGATCTTCCATCTGCTTGTTGACTACTCTAAAGTCTGCAATAGCTAGGGCTGGACCAGGAGCGGGGAGCTCAATTCAGGTTTCCCATGTAGCGGCCAGGGCCCAGCCACTCGAGCCATCATCTGCTGTCTCCTAGGTGGGCATCAGCAGGAAGCTGGGATTGGAGGAGGAGCTGGAACCTGGACTCAGGTATTCTAATATAGGACATGGCTGCAGCGGCTTAACCACTGCACCAAGGGCCTGCCCCCAGTGTGTTTCTTAAGCTTTAGGTGTCTTCGCATCAGGAAAGGAGTGGCAAGTCCAGACCCAAAATGCAAAGTCATCGTAATCAGTCATTGCTTTCTTTTTCCACTTACCGTGGCCAACTCTTCCCTGGGCTCTTCTGGGGGTTCCTACAGACCACAGAGCCTGAACCCCAGCTACTCTGCTCCAAAGTGGCCCAGACACCCAATGGGGATGATATGGCAGCACCATACTCTGTCTTCCTTTTTCTCACAACCTTGTTCTCTTTCTACCTTTTTATGTGGTAAAGTTTAAAATTTTTATTTACATTTGTTTATTTGAAAGGCAGAGAGACAGAGATCTCCTGGCCATTGATCCATTCCCCAAATGTCTGCAACAGCCAGGGCTGGGCCAGGCTGAAGCCAGGAGCCCCAAACTCAATTTGGGTCTCCTGTGTGGGTGACAGGGATCCAAATATTTGGGCTATCACTTACTCCCTCCCATGGTGTAGGCGAGCAGGAAGCTGGAATTCAAAGTGGAGCCAGGACTCAAATCCAGGCACTCTGATATGGGCTACCAGCATACCAAGCTGTGTCTTAACTGCTGCACCAAATGTCCAGAACAATGGTGCAAGGTCTTTTAAAAAACAAACAAAAAATCTGCCCATTAGCATCAGAGTTGGGGCAGGGGGGAGAAGGTTACAGGTACTGAAAGGAGCCAAGAGCCACCATAAAAAAATGGGGCTCCTGAGACAAACCGTTCCAGAGACAGCCTTGGGAAATGGGGAGTAAACCGGTTCACAGAGAAAGCAGTCAGCTACTAACCATAGATACACAGAACACCTGCCTTGTAGATAAGCCCCTTCCCTACGCTTGCTCAAGGTTAACAAAGAAAGCTGCAAGGCACGTAGCAACCTATTCCTCTCTCCTAGAAACCCCCTCCCCTAATGTATCCCTTTGACCTAGTACTTTTCCACCAACATTACCACTTTTAGACTGCCATACAAGGCCCGCTACTGAAAATTATCCAATGAACTTACACCAGCCTATAATATGTTAATTTTGTGGTTTTGCCCTTTAAAAGCTGTGTGAGATAGCTGCTCGGGGCTCCTCTCGCTTGCTTGCTGCTTGCAGCAGTAGAGGGCCCATTTGTACAAATGAAATAAAATTACCTCCTGTTCTATTGCATCGTCTGGTCCGGAGTCTGTGTTTCTGGGGTCGTCACAAGAGGACACCGCTTTTGGGGTCCTACAGTTGGGGGCTCGTCCGGGATTTGGGGGACCCCAGACTCCCACACTCCATCGGCCAGACGGAGGTAAGTTTGCTTACTTGTGTATTATTGTAACTGTGGTTTGTACTGTTTGTCCTTGTCTGCCAGGACGACGTGGAATCCGTCCTGGGGTGCCTGTACAGGCTCAGTGCTGACTGGACCAAAGGGGAGACAGACGTGTCGCGAGGCCCCTGGTCCAACCCTGGAGGACGCTCCAGTGGTGGTCTGGGAAGGAGGGAAAGAGAGCGTTTCCCTTCTTCAAAGGGAGAGCCTGGCCAAACGGCCGCTCCCTTCTGAAATTCTGGTTTTGGTTTTGTCTCGGTCTGTTGCTGCGCGGCTTGTGATTTGTGTTCTGTGTGTCACTGTTTTTGTTGTCCTTTATCTCTTACTGTCTCCCCCATCTGTTTTTATTGTTGTGTTTGATTGATAGATGTATACTTGTATAAAAAATGTGTATTGTATTCTTATGATGTGTTAATTATGTCTACCTCTCAATGCAACCCTAGGGCCAAATGTAAGGACAAATTTTTGGGATGGAGAGGCTTGTACCTAGATTTGGCTCTGGTAACCAAGAAACTTTGCTGCCGAATGACCTTCTCCTGCTCCTTGGGAGCCTGGCCAGTTCCCGGGGAGGAGGATAAAGGAATGTTTTCTGATAAACAGGTGGGCATGCTTCATGTCTCGGCTCTCTGGCCAAGACCCGAGATGGGACGCACTGCTTGCCTAAAATCTTGGCAATGAGCCACCCTTGTCCTTGGAGGCTTTAGGGGGGAGCCGGAGCAAGCCTCTGTTGCTGCTGTTTCATCCTGGGGGAACACGCAGTCAAGCTGAATGTTAAATGTGCCCGTAATGATTACATGATCAATTGGCTACTGTGATTGAGGTGTTCTGTGACAGTCCCTTTAATGAAAAATTAACAAAATATATTAATAACAGGACATTCAGGACCTGACGCTCTGCTTGGTATGTCATTACAAAAATCATCAAGGAGGGCTATGCCTGATAAATGAGGGTGCTATAAATGTGGGCAACAGGGACATGTACAAAAATTGTCCAGAAGTCAAAAATCAAAATAAGGCTCTTGCTGGGATTTGCTTCCAGTGCTAAAGGGGAAGGCATTGGGCCAATAAATGTCACTCCAAAACTGATAAAGAAGGTAATTCATTAAAAAACAGAGTTCAGGAAACTGGAAGCGGGGCCAGCCTCAGGCCCTCCCTACAGGGATCAGTGGACCATCTTGCCATAGTACCATTAAAGCAATGGAGCCATGTTTATTGCAACATTCTGTTAATCTATGCTCCTTTACCATCTTTCCTCTAAATAATTTTAGTGTGCACTACAAGGCTTGCAGCGTATTTCTTGCAGATTAAAAGTAACTAAGTCTGTGCACAGCAGACAGCTAAAAAGTAATTTACTGTCACAAATTGGCGTAGTTGGCAGGATCTGCAAGTATGCAAAGCAATGCCTTTCTTTAAAAAAAAAACTGAAGTTGCATGCGTAACCTGTGATGTTCCTGGCTGAAAAGACCTTCAGTTCGCCTCTTTGGTAAAGGAATGGGCTCTCTGCTCAGAATCGAGTGAAAATTGGGATGGCAAGTTACGGAGTGCACAGCCTCCACAAGTTATTGAGGTTTTGCTATCAGTGCCGGTGGAAAAGGGGGATGAACTATAGGCTTTGGGGAGGTGAAAATGGATTTTGTTATCTGCATACTGATACATGTGTAAGCAATTAAAAAAATAAGTACAGAATAAATATAAATTAAAAAAAAATACTGCCCTTTAGAGTCAAACTGCTAGGTAGTGGTAAAAAAATTATATCAAGCTCCTGTACTGCTGCCAGGGCCAACTAAGGTTATTCAGTGTAAACAATACAAAATTTCAGGTGGACATAAAAAAAAATTTAAAACAATAAAAAAATTATCTTAGTGCTGGAGTGATAATTCCCATAATCACTAAAAGGAATTATCTAATTTGACATGTTAAAAAATCAGATGAAACCTGAAAAATGACTGTGGATTACAGGAAATTAAACAAAATTACTCTCCCATTGACTGCTACAGTCCCAGATACCATCATTTTGATGTAAAAGGTCACAAACATAAAAGCGTGTTCTTAATAAAAAAAGTTAAAAAAAATACTTTTAAATAAAAAAAATATAATTTATAAAAATTGTTTATCTTAATGGCTGGTTTATACTGGAATAAAAAAGGGGGGGGGGAGAAGAGAAAAGTTTGAGCAAGTTACAGAAGGTGTGAAAAAGTCACAAAATGTTATAAAAAAAATCTTTGGTTATTTTCTTTAACATAAAATCAAAATCTGATCCTCTGTTAAAGCAATGAGTTAAAGTAATCTATTATGTTCTCTTGATGTCTCTGTTAAATTCTAACTGCTTAAAAACAGCTGTAAAAAGAGCAGTGGTGAAATAAAGGGATCCTATCACCAATCAATGGAATGGACCTGATCCAGTACTGGTATGGGACAAGGGCTCCTAAGGGATGGGTTTTTCCATGTAACCAACATGCCTTTCTGCAATGGCTCCCTGGGCCGTGTGGCCCTGATGCTAACATCTGTATTTACAGCAGCGGATAGAGCACGTCAGTGGCGTGCTTTACTTAAAGACTACAATAACAACGTCATCCTAATAGGAGAGGACACTGCCCTTGCCATGGCTGCATCAGTAGTAAGTGTTCCTGGACTGGCTTTTGGAAATAATCGTGGACTATAAAGGCTTACATGTTTGGTGACCAAAGCAATCAATCTTACTGCTACTGTGCTATCCAATATAGCCAAAGAATTAAATCAAGTTCACTCAGGAGTGCTTTTAAGCCATGCAGCTAACAATTACTCGCTGTTAAAAAAATCATATAAGTTGTAAACCTGTACCTGGGGGATATTGCTTTAACATTACTAACAATGTGCCATATATAGAGTCTGTTATTGATAAACTTAAGAGTAAAATGCAACATATGTTTATTACTAACCCACTATTCATTTGAAGGGTTTCAATGAATTCATTGGTTATTAATGTTGGCTGGACTGCTACCGCTTTTCCCACTTTGTATGGGATGTCTTCCGTGTGTTCTGCATTTTATGCTGACTTCCCTATAGTATAAATGGACTGAGATTCATCATTTAAAACTTTGTACCAAGCCTCCTTTGTAATCAAAATAATTAATATTTGGCTGTATGTTTCATCTCTCACCTAATGTTGGGCTGGAATGGTACTCAAAGATGGGTAAGACGCTCAGCATCCTGTACCAACCTAAGACAGGGCTCTAGGCCAAGCTGCCAGAGTTACCGATGACGGGTAAGGACAGAGATGACTGAGGGCAACCCAAGACAGAGGCCATTCTCAATTTAATAAAAAAAAAGAAAAAAATGTGGAGACCCATGGCTGGCCATGGGCCCACATGCTAAGGCCTGGCTTGCTGATCATTGGCATTAGTCCTCACACAACAGTATCAAGCCCTGGCCACCAGTGACCGTATTAAAACCCCTCATTAACGGCACACAATTTTAGGATTAAAATTAGTTCAAAGAGAAAATGGGGGAATGAAAGGAGCCAAGAGCCACCATAAAAAAAATGGGGCTCCTGAGACAAACTGTTCCAGAGATGGCCTTGGGAAATGGGGAGTAAACCAGTTCACAGAGAAAGCAGTCAGCTACTAACCAGAGATACACAGAACACCTGCCTTGTAGATAAGCCCCTTCCCTACGCTTACTCAAGGTTAACAAAGAAAGCTGCAAGGCCCGCTACTGAAAATTATCCAATGAACTTACACCAGCCTATAATATGTTAATTTTGTGGTTTTGCCCTTTAAAAGCTGTGTGAGATAGCTGCTCGGGGCTCCTCTCACTTGCTTGCTGCTTGCAGCAGTAGGGGGCCCATTTGCGCAAATGAAATAAAATTACCTCCTGTTCTATTGCATCGTCTGGTCTGGAGTCTGTGTTTCTGGGGTCGTCACAAGAGGACACCGCTTTTGGAGTCCTACAGTCAAACCTTTCATCTCCAACAATGAGGGGAAAACAATCAACAGTTTCAACATTTGGTGGGAAATTACAATTAATTAAGAAATTAATGCTTAGTAGTATTATGAATATTTTCCCCGTATATCAAAGGTCTCACAAAATAAACCACCCATAAATGAAATTCAAATAATGATATGAATCTACAAATTAACAGAAAAGAATATAACCCCAAAAAATGAGCTAACATGATTTGACCAAAGTTTATTCAGGCTTCTGTCCTCCCTCCAGGCCCTTGAACTTGAATGCATCCTTGAGCTTCAGCAATACAGAATGCAGAACAGCCTTGGCAACGTCCCCTTCTGAGGAGCAGTGGACTGCAAAGAAAAACACTTCCTGTGCAGATGATCGCACCTGCTCACCCCACCCCGAAAGCAGTTCTTTCTGGCCTTATTTATTCCTCTCGGGAAGAGAAATGCCTTCCACCCCACCCCCAGCCTTTTCAGATGCTTCTAGATCTTATGACTTGAATGTCCTGTCTACTGAAATTGCCTTTTTTTTTTTTTTAAGATTTATTTAGGGGCCGGCACCGTGGCACAGTGGGTTAATCCTCTGCCTATGGCACCGGCATCCCATATGGGCACCAGTTCTAGTCTCGGCCGCTCCTCTTCCAATCCAGCTCTCTGCTGTGGCCTGGGAAAGCAGTAGAAGATGGCCCAAGTGCTTGGGCCCCTGCACCCACGTGGAGACCTGGAAGAAGCTCCTGGCTCCTGGCTTTCAACCAGCCCAGTGCTGGCCATAACAGCCATTTGGGGAGTGAACCAACAGAAGGAAGACCTTTCTCTCTGTCTCTCCCTCTCACTGTCTGTAACTCTACCTCTCAAATAAATAAATAAAATCTTTTAAAAATTATTTATTTATTTATTTGAAAGGCAGAGTTACAGAGAGGCAGAGGCAGAAAGAGAGAAGTCTTCCATCCACTGGTTCACTCCCTAACTAGCCACAACGGCCAGAGCTGGGCTGGTTGAAAGCCAGGATCCAGGAGCTCCTTCCAGGTCTCCACGTGGGTGCAGGGGCCCAAGGACTTGGGTCATTTTCTACCGTTTTCTCAGGCGACAGCAGAGAGCTAGATCGAAAGAGGAGCAGCCAGGACTTGAACTGGCACCCGTATGGGATGCCAGCACTGCAGGCAGCGGCTTTACCTGCTATGCCACAGCGCCAGCCCCTGCAATTGTCTTTTTAAATAAAATCTCACATTAATTTTTTTAATTTATTTTCATTTTATTTTGAAAGACAGAGAGACCGGGATAGACAGAAAGCGAAATCTTCCATGTGTTGGCTGGCTTACCCCCCAGATGCAAGGGCTGGGCCAAGCCAGGAGCCTGAAACTGACCTGGGTCATTCAAGGGGGTGGAACAGACCCAGCTGCTCACCAGGCCCTGCTGTCTCACAGAGTTCATTAGCGGGAAGTTGGAATTGGCTGGAATCAGAAGTGGAGCTGGGTGTCTTGATTGCTATGCAAAATGCCCACCTGTAAACCACTGTTTAAGTTGTTTTCAGAGGTTTCACCACCAAGCTGGCCTGAGCTGGTTTCGGCTAGATAGTGACTGACCAGCTGTGCCATGGATGTGCAAAAATAATCCGATCTATGGATGGCAACTGGGACTGAGCTGTGTCCCCTCACCTTGAAACCAAAAATTGAGGCATGAGCCAGAATGGAACAGACAGCTTTAACAGTGACGGCTCTGAAGGTGACAACATCTGTTTAGTTAGTTTAAGATTTACGTAATTATTTGAAAGGCGGAGTTATAGAAATAGGGAGAGAGAGAGAGAGAAACAGAGAGAGAGAGGTCTTCATCTACTGGTTCAATCCTCAAATGGCCGTGAAGGCTGGGGCTGGGCCAGTCCAAAGCCAGGAGCCAGGAGCTTCTTCCTGGTCTCCCACCTGGGTGCAGGGGCCCAAGGACTTGAGCCATCTTCCACAGCATCATCCCCAAAGAATGTCCACTTTAAAAAAAATGATTTATTTTATTTGAAAGGGAGAGAGAGATCTTCTATCCACTGGTTCACTCCCTAAAGGCCCACAACAGCTGGGTCTGGGCCAGTCTGAAGCTAGGGTCTTGGGACTCCAGCCAGGTCTCCCACATGATCTGCTGCATCCAGGTGCATCAGTAGGGAGCTAAATCAGAAGTGGAGTAGCCAGCACTTGAACCAGGCATTATGACACGGCATGTGGGCATCCCAGGGAGTGGGATGAGGTCTGGTCTCATGTGTCTGGCTTGGAAGGAATTAAAAACAATAACTACAGGAGCACCAATGACTTCCTGTGCCTGCTTTCCCAACTCCGGGATTCACCTCCTGCTACCCACTATATTCTATGGGGTACACAAACGATCACCATGGGGGGTTAGATAATTCACCATATAATTCATCCTTTCAAAACCCTTTTCATGCGTCTCAAACCCCACAATACCCAACATAGCTTTTCTTGGTTATGCTTCCCTGTCTTTCAGTCTACAGGGCGGGGATTTCATTTCCAGTTTAGGTATTAACACTCGGGCAAAGGACTAACCTGTGAAGCCCCAGCCGCTTCCCTCACCCACCCATCCGTGCTCTCTCTGACGGCTCTGGGAAGTCACCCAAGCTTCCCTGGCCTCTCACGGCCCCCCAGGTCACTGATAGTCCTCATGCTTGGGACAGATTTGTTCCCATTCCTGACACACTTTGGGGTCAAGGGAGATGGGCACGGGACGCATTTGGGAAGCAGTGATTTCGAAGATGCTTCTCCCTCAACCGGCACAACGCTCTTCAAAACTGGAGGCAATGTGTGGTCTCCGACAAAAGGGGCCTTGGATAGATGATAGGTAGATAGATGGATAGATAGGTAGATGGATAGATAGGTAGATAGATGGATAGATTGGTAGATGATGGATAGATGGACAGATACCACCCATCTGCTGATTCACTTCTCAGATGCCGACAATGGCTGCGGCTAGTCTGGGGCTGAAGCTGGGAGCCAGGAATTCAATTCAGGCCTCTCACACGGGTGGCAGGAACACCGCCACTTGAGTCGTCACTGCTGCCTTCCAGTTCTGCGTTGATGGGAAGCTGGAGCCACAGGAGTCAGAGGAGGGCGTGGCGCCCAGGCACTCCACCAAGGGCTCCAGGCATCTTGGCCAGCTTCTGCCTCCTGTCCCCGACACACACACATTGCTTTAGTAGGTTTATTTGTACCGATCCATTGCTGCATCAATCCCCAGTCCCTGGAGATGAGGAGTATTTTCCCATCTTTCTCAAAGGCGTCGGAGCGGCTCACTACAGGCAGGATGGTGGGTCGTTTCTCAACTGCAGCAGGAAGCACCGGACAGGCTGACTCAGCAGAGGTTACTCCTTCACCTCCCCTGCGGTGGAATTCATTTCCGGGATGCCTTTGGCTCCACCCTTATCCTGGGGCTCGCAAACTCTTCCTTTTCCTGCCCCATCCCTTCACGAGCGGAGACACCTTCAGACTTCCGGTCTCAGAAATGCAGCGGGGCCAGAGTGCCCGCAGCCATCCCAGTCCCACTCCAGGGGCTGACCCTGAAGTTCCTTGCTGGAGAGCTGTGGAGGCAGCGGCAGGCTGGGTTCAAGGTCGTCCCCCCGCGCTGTCTAAACCTCTCTCCTACGAGAAACGCTACTTCTCGTCCTCTCACCTTGCCTCTCCTGGGAGTCCTCTGCTTCCTCGTCCTCACATTATTTTCCACTGTGGTTCAAAACCTTAACTCTGCCACTCCTCTTCCTCCCCTAACTCAAGGACAAACTCAAGAGCGCATGGTGGTGACCTGGCCATTTGGGGAGTGAACCAGTGAATGGAAAATCACCCCTCCCCCTCTGCCTCTCTGTAACTGATTTTCAAATAAAAATAAATAAATCTGAAAAAAAAATAACGAGGGCAAGGTCTGGGGGTGAAGGAGCGAGGCAGTTTAATCTGTTAATAGACGAGGACCACAGCAGATCAGCAGCCTGAAGCAGGACCGACCACCTGCTTGCTGAGGACGTCTGGGTTAGCGGTGCAGAGAAGGGGGCTGGTTTCCCGGAAGATGCGGCAGGACAGCGCATCTGCGGGTGGCTCTGATACAGTCCCAGACTGCTCAGCCAGGCGCCGAGCTTGCCACGGCATTGCAGCTGGGCCCTCGGGAGAGGCTGCAGGTGCAGAGATGAGCCTCTCTCTGACTGGCTTACTCGGCCTCGGCTGCTTGCATGGGGGAGAGGGGAAGCCAAGGACTTAGCCTTGAAACAGAACATAGCAGAGTGCTTTCTAAGAGTGGCTAGAATCAGGGAGAGTGAAGCTGTGCATGGTGAGAATCTGCCATCCTTAGACGGCCCTGTACCCAGTGACAAGAACACTCTGATCCTTCATGGATGCGTCCGCAGTCAACTAATTTTTGACAAATGAGCAAAGGCAGGTTGATGGAAAAAGCAGCATCTTTTCAAGAAATGATGGAGTTACTGGACAAAAAATACCAAAATACTCTGGACACAGACCTTACACTCTTCACAAAAATTAGCTGAGGGCCTGGCGCTGTGGCTTAGTAGGTTAAGCCTCCACCCGCCTGCAGCACCAGCATACCGTATAGGCACGGGTTTGTGTCCTGGCTGCTCCTCTTCCCATCCAGCTCCCTGTTAATGACTTGGGAAAGCAGCACAGGATGGCCCGAGTGCTTGGGCCCCTGCACCCACGTGGGAGAGCCAGAAGAAGCGCCTGGCTCCTGGCTTCAGGTCAGCCCATCTTCAGCTATTTCAGCCATTTGGGGAGTGAACCAGTGGATGGAAGATCGCTCATGCGCACTCTTTCTCTTTCTCCCTCTCTCTGTCTGTAACTCTGCCTCTCAAATAAATAAGTAAATCTTTTAAAAAATACTATCTCAGTGCATTATAAACCTAAATGTAAAATGCAAATCTATAAAACTCCCAGAAGATAGCACAGAAAAAAATCTAGATGGCCTTGGGTTTGGCTAGGACTTTTTACCAGTTAACACAAAGGCATGATCCAAGAAAGAAACAATTACTAAATTGGACTCCATTAAAATGAAAAACTTCCACTTTGCCAAAGACACCGTCAACAGGATAAGAAGTCAAGCCTCAGAGCGTAAAGAAATATTTGCAAAATACATTTGATAAAGGGCTGTCGTCCACAACAGGTGGAATCTGCAAACGCTGGCCGGGCAGGGGCAGGGTGCAGAACGGTGGCCGGGCAGGTGCAGGGGCCGCGGTGGGAAGCGGGCGGAGAGAGGAAGTGCTGATCAAAGGCTCCAGAATTTCAGTTAGGCAGGTGAAGGACTTGAAGAACTCTGTTTTCCATAGATAACAACAGCACACTGTGTTCTTGGAGCATGTCAAGAAAGTAGATTGTAGGTGTTCTGACCACAAAGACCGTAACTATGTGAGATAAGACATATATGAACTAGATCGCTTTAGCCATTCCACAACCCGCACGTATTGCAAAACCATGTTGTACATGATCCCTTCACGTGATGTTGTCAATTAGAAATTAAAAATAAATTGCATTGATTTTTGAAGAAGATGAAATAAAATAAAACAAAAGAGCCCAATGGTGCAAGGGTGTGTGACCGTGTGAAAGTTGTAGTCGTCACCTGAGATAGTCGCTGCATTTTCTGTCCCGACAAAGGTGGGAGTCTTGTGATTCATTACCGCCAGCTTCCTGCTCAGGACCACCCAGAGAACGCCAAGTGTGCCCCTCTCACCGTGACGCCTTGCCCATGGTCATCTCTGCCCGTGCTCCACCCTCGTGGCCTCAGGCCGACTCCACAGCTTCTGCTGTGGCACTTGCCCACGGCGGCCTACGCTGCAGGTGTCATCAGACGCACACGTTGCCTAGAAGTTCTGGTATAGAGCTCGGCTGCAACAAGATTTTCATGGGTCTGGACACTCCTGCTGTAGGCAAGTCCCCGCTTAAAGGTCTCGGTAGGGACATGAGCTGGAGATCCTGTCTCACCACCCAGCACTGAACCCCATCCTTGTGTTCTTGGGCTTTCCCAGTTTGTGATCCGGCCAGGCCAGCACTGCCGTGTGGACCACTCCTTACCATTACCCAAGGTTTCGTATGTTTCCAACAATCCCGTGAAGTCATCCCTGGGTCAGGTGGGCACATGCGATGGGGCCGTTTGCTGTTACCAGAGTTTACGTGAACTTGGCCGGCATTTCTCTGCTTTCAGGTCGTCACTGTGGATCAGAGGGTGAGGAGTTACCTTCTCAGCCAAGTGTCTCTGTAGAAGGAGTGTCACAGGACAGGAATCCCAACGCAGCTGTGTCCACCCAGGAAACCTACCCCTGTGACGTGTGTGTGAAAGACATTTCACACTTGGCTGCACATCAGGCCTCATATCCCGGGCACAAACCGTGTGTGTGTTGAAGCATCTGGGAGCGGATCTGAGTTCAGTGTAAAACTGCCACAGCAGCAGGTGCAGCAGCAGGTGAGCAAGCCCTTGGAAGGGAGGAGACGAGGCCTGGCCGGTGGGAACCTACAGAGGGAACACATCAGAGAAGCTTTGCACACCTAGGGAGGGTGGGGAGGGTGGGAAGGCCTTGGGGGCCACGGGAGACTTTCACGCCCGGTGTGGACAAGAGCACTGAAGCCGGGGGAGATTTGCACACTGCACAGGGCAAAACGAGCGCTGTGATTCTGGGCGCAGATTCACACCTGCTGGGCATCAGAGAATCAGATGAAAGATCTTACGCGCGCGCAGAGATGTGGAATAGTTTTAGCCATGCCACTCATCTCATTCAACACCAGAGTGTTCATAACAGAGTAAAACCCGATGGATGCTGTGAGTGTGAGTCTCCTGGGAAACCCTTTGCCGGCAACCCCAGCCTGATTAAACACCGGAGAGTTCACGCTGGAGAAAGGCCTTCCCAGGGCAATGACTGTGGGAAACTCTCCCCGAACAGCCCTTTGGGGGGCAGTGAATGTGGGAAGGCCTTCAGCCGTTGCTCCGACTTCTGCTGCTTTTCCTAGGTGCAGTGACTTTACCTGCTACAACACAATGCTGGCCCCTCTTGTAATGGTTTTTATTTCTGTAAAATCAGTAATAGTCCCTGCTCTTGTTTCTAATTGTTTTAGTAATTTGTTTTTCTCTCTTTTTCCTTGGTAAAAATAGCTAAAGTTTAGTTATAGTTGTTCATCTTTTTTTTTTTTTTTTTTGAAAGGCAGAGTGGACAGTGAGAGAGAAAGACAGAGAGAAAGGTTTTCCTTTTGCCGTTGGTTCACCCTCCAATGGCCGCCGGGGCCGGCACGCTGCAGCCGGCGCACCGCGCTGATCCGATGGCAGGAGCCAGGTACTTCTCCTGGTCTCCCATGGGGTGCAGGGCCCAAGCACTTGGGCCATCCTCCACTGCACTCCCTGGCCACAGCAGAGAGCTGGCCTGGAAGAGGGGCAACCGGGACAGAATCCGGCGCCCCGACCGGGACTAGAACCCGCTGTGCCGGTGCCGCAAGGCGGAGGATTAGCCTATTGAGCCGCGGCGCCGGCGTTGTTCATCTTTTTGAACCACTGACTTTGGTTTTGCTGACTCTATGTTGTTTTTCTGTTCTCTAGGTATCTCTAATGTCTTTATTCCTCCCTTCCTCCTACTAGCTTTGGCTTTTTTAAAATTTTATTTGAAAAAGAGATAGAGATTTTCAATCTACTTGTTCACTCCTCAAATGACTGCAACAGCCAGGCCTGGGTCAGGCTAACACCAACATTTGGGAGCTCAATCCATGTCTCTCTCGTGAATATCAGGGACTCA
The DNA here is from genome assembly GCF_051225735.1 of Oryctolagus cuniculus. Taxonomy (NCBI): domain Eukaryota; kingdom Metazoa; phylum Chordata; class Mammalia; order Lagomorpha; family Leporidae; genus Oryctolagus; species Oryctolagus cuniculus. Next base: position 25,764,986 of record NC_142884.1, on the reverse strand, counting down.
ACTACTTGAACTATCCCTGGCTGCCTCCCAGGGTGTGCATTAGCAGGAAGCCAGATCAGAAGTGGAACTGAGACGCAGATCAGGTACTCCAGTATGGGATGCAGGCAGCCCAAATGGTATCTTAGCTGCCAAGCTAAATGCCTGCCCTAGTTTTGGGTTTCAGTTTGTTTTTCTTTTACTAGTTCTTTAAGTTGTAAAGTTAGATACAACTTTTTAAAAAATTATTTGAAAAAGAGAAAAAGAGCAAGAGTGCCCGTCTGCTGATTTATTCCCCAAATACCCGCAACAAGCAGAGCTGAGTCAGGTCAGAGCTGGGAGCTGGGAGCTTCTTCCAGGCCTCCCACATGGAGGGCAGGTCCCCAAGTACGTGAGCCATCACCAGCTGCCTCCTGCGCTATGCATTAGCAGACTGTTGAATCAGGAGAGGGGCTGGAACCCGACCCAGGTGCACAAAAACGGGATGTGGGTGCCCCAAGCATGATCCTAACTGCCATGTCAAACAGCCCCAGAGTGAGATTTCTGATCTGAGGTCTTTCTTCTTGCTTAATACAAGCTTGATATCTGTAAAATTGCCTTTTAGGACTGCTTTGACCACATCCCGTACATTTTGGTAGGTTGTATTTTCATTTTACCTCTATTTTATGGCTTCTTTTGTGATGTTTTTCTTTGATATACTGATTATGTTATTTAATTTTTACAAAGTTATGAGTTTTCCAGTTTTCCCTTTGCTCTTTTTTTCTTTTTCTTTCTTTCTTTTCCTTTTCTTTTTTCTTTCTTTCTCTCTTTATTTCTTTCTCTCTCTCTCTCTTTCTCTCTTTCTCTCTCTCTCTCTTTCTTTCTTTCTTTCTTTCTGACAGGCAGAGTTACAGAGAGACAGAGAGAAAGGTCTTCCTTCTGTTGCTTCACTCACCAAATGGCCGCTACGGCCAGTGCTGTGCCGATCCAAAGCCAGGAGCCGGGTGCTTCCTCCTGGTCTCCCATGCAGGTGCAGGGCCCAAGGACCTGGGCCTCCCTCCACTGCACTCCTGGGCCACAGCAGAGAGCTGGATTGGAAGAGCAACCGGGACTAGAACCCAGCACCTCAACCAGGACTAGAGCCTAGGGTGCTGGCGCTGCAGGCAGAGGATTAGCCTAGTGAGCCGCAGCGCCAGCCTGCTCTTTTTTTTTCTAGCTTTATCCTGTTGAGGTCAGCGAAGAGACTGTGTATTAAACTGATTTTTAATGTCTATTCATTCTTGGGATGAGCAGAAGCACGGTTGTGGTGAAGGTAAGACTTCACCAGGTGTTCAGGTGTTGTTTTAGCTATTCGCCTTTTTTTTTTTTTTTTTTTGCTAAAGTTTGGGCTTTCTCATCACTCTTGCAAGCACATGTTATCTTTGGTCCTTTGGAAAGACAACAAGTAAAATTCCTTGAATATCCCAAACAAACTATTGCTATGATTTTCTCTTGACTGGTCTGCTTTTGTCTTTTTTTTTTAATCTATATTTTAGTTTTCTGAGCCCTGTACTAAAAAATCACAATTTTCATGTGGGGAAATTAGTTACACGAAGCAATTCAAAGATGGTGCCCAGAGGAAGCAAGGTGGGTGAAATCCAAAGTTGTTTACCACCAAAGCTAATTGGCTATGCAACATCAGGGGAGGTAACAAAACTAGTAACAAGTGTATAGACATATGGCTAGTCCTATAGAAATCGCCCCGTAAAATGACCGTTTAAGTGATTGGTTGGTCCTTAGCCCTGCCCCAGTGACTCTGCAGTTTTGTGCTATAAAAGGCTCTGTTACGTGTGAAATAAACGAGTTCTTGCTAGACTTGGCTCCCAGCTGCGTCTGATTGTCTCCAGGATCAGGAGGCTGGGGAACAGGTGAGTGGCTCACTTACATTTCCTCGGACCCAGTCCATCCTGTACGGGTGGACTAAGACCCTGCATTTCATACTCAGACCATCACAACCCATGCCCATGGGAATCTCTGGCTATTTTGTGTCTTTGAAAAGATCCTAATTTTTTTAAAGAATCATTGCTCTCTGTCCCAAGCTGTTCCACAATCACCTGTAATCACCTCTGTCCATTCCTGGAAGTAGTCATTTCTCCAGAAAGTCTTGGCTAATTTTGGGAAGAATGCTATTGAAGGAAGAATGTTACAGACTGAGTATGTCTCCTCCAGATGCATACGCTGAAGCCCCAATCCTCAACGTGATGCCATTTGAAGGTGAGACAGTTGGGGGATGATTAGGTTTAGATGAAGTCGTGAGGGTAGAATCCCCACAAGGAGACTGCTGTGCTTTCAAGAACAGAGGGCGACATCTCTCTTCATAAAGCAACAGAGATAAAAATGAATCAGGTAAAATGTTATCAAAGACGGTGGCAATTTTGCTCTCCTTTCCACTTTCCTCTATGTTGAAATGTTCATAGGAAAAAAGTCAAGAAAGGAATGTTTAAAGGAGTAGTTGGCTTTGCTACTGTATTACTGACTTCCAATTTCTATTTAACTTCGGACAGTGTAGATCACAGGCTGTTGACATTTTCACACACATTAAAAGTGAGTATCTTTCAAAAACTTGATTCAGTTTAAGAGGTAATTTCCACATGAATATCCTCTCCTGTTCCTTTCCTTCTACAAAATTTTATCAGAAAGATTCACCTACAGTTCTAAACTGGACAAAGGGAGGCATTGCTAGACTAACTACATCTGTAGGGTTTTACGATCAAAGTTTCGCTAACAGGTAGAAAAAATAATGAAACTAAGATTATGGAGCAAAGAATGCAAGTTCTATTAATCATCATTTTGAAAACAATACCCCATAGTGGTAAGCACACTGGCTCTCCTGTTTAACTATGCTGGTCCCCTGTTGATATGTAAGTATAAAACTTCATGCTTTCAACATTGTGAACATTAAATAATGTTTATTATCTTTCCCAAAAAGTTCACTGGTATGATTATTCTAATACTTTAAACACAAGAATGACAAATGAAGCCTTATTTTCTGAATTACATTATAAATTCTCTAATTCAGATAGGCCCTAACTTACAATGGTTTGAGTTTTGATTCTTTGGCTTTATGATTATGTGAACTGATAATGTATTCAGTAGAAACTGCACTGTAAACTTTACTCTTTTTGGTAAATTACATGAGATATTCAATATTTTATTATAAAATGGACTTTGTGTTAGATAACTTTTCCCAGGTGTAGCCTACTATAAATGTTCTGAATATGCTTCAGACAGACTAGGCTAAGTTATGATATTCAGCAGGTTATGTGTGTTGTATTAAGTGCATTTTCAATGTCTGACATTTTCAACACATGATGGCTTTATACTGATAGAATCCCACTGCAAGTCAAGGGGCATCTGTATCAGAAAAATGAAAATATCTCTGGAAATCTACCAACAATTTTTGCATTTTGAGTTTTTCTTGCCAGCATGAGTTCTCAGATGCTGAACAATGAGCCACACATGAAAGACTCCACATTCCCACGACTGAAAGTCTTTCCACATTCCTCTCCTGCATATAGTTTCTCTCTAGTGTGAATTCTCAGATGCTGAACAAGCTATGCACCAGTGCTGAAGGCCTTGCCACATTCCTTACCCTCATAGGGTTTCTCACCAGTACGAAGTCTTTTGTGTTGAACAAGGTATGGAGAGCAGCTAATGGCTTTCCCACATTCCTCACATTCATAGGGTTTCTCACCATTATGGATCCTTTGGTGTTGAACAGGGTATGAGCTACTACAAAAAGCTGTTCCACATTCTCTTCACATGGCCTCTCACCAGTATGGATACTTTGGTAAGTAAGTTGTCCAGACACAGAAAAGGCCTTTCCACATCCCTCACACTCACAGGGCTTCTCACCAGAGTGAATTCTGTCATGTTGAACACCATATGAAAAGGTACTAAAGGCCTTTGAACATTCCTTACACCCAAACTGTTTTCACTAGTGTGAGTATTCTGATGCTGAATAAGTCTCCCATAGGCTATAAGAGCTTTCCCACATTCCTTACCTTCATAGGGTTTCTCACCAATATGGATCCTTTGGTGTTGAACAAAGTATGAGCTACTACAAAGCTTTTCCACATTTTCTACACACAGGTGGCTTCTTACCAGTATGAGTACTCTTGATGTACAATACGTTGATGGCTGCTGAGAAAGGCCTTCCAACATCCCTTATGTTCATGTGGTTACTCGCTAGCATGCCTTCTCCCATGTTTAACACAGGCTGAGCCTTGACTAGAGGCCTTCCCACATTCTTTATATTCATACTTTTCTTAACAGTGTGAGTTCTCTGATGTTGAACAAGATATGAAGAAGCACTAAAGCCCTTCCCACATGCCTTCCATTTACATGGTTTCTCACCCAGATACAACTTCTGATGTATGACACATTGATGTTCACTACTAAAGTCCCTCCCACATTCTTCCTGTTTTTCCTGGGTATGTGTTCTGCCATGTTGAACAAATGCTGAGCCTTGACAAAAAGTCTTCCCACATCCCTGTATCCAAATGGTCTTTCTCTGTTAAGAATACTCTGTTGTAGAGCAAAAGATGTACAATTTTTATAAGTGGACATTTCGTCATAATTGGTTATCTCACATTTCAATTGCAAATCTGAAAGCAAATTAAAATTTTTTTGTTTTCCTATGTAGAACAAATAGATTCCTATGGAAGAAAAAAGACAAAATACCATAATACTAAAATATAGTTGTGATAGTCAAAAAAGGAGGAATGAAGAGATTAATGAGAGTTTATATAAACTAAGGCTGGTTATTAGTGAAACAGGTGTCACTTTATTTGAAGAGCTAATTAAAACATTGACATTCAAGCACCCCCCAGACCCCCTGAACCAGAATACACAGCGAATGAATGTTCCTGTGCATCTATTTTTTTAAAAAAGCATTTTACTGAAATATAATAAACATACCAAGAAATGCATGTAAGTTTACAGATGAGTTCTTTGTTCTCTGATCACACTCCTAGCCAACACCCAAGAACAAAACATTACTAGCACCCCTAAGAGTCCTATCTTTCTTTTAATGTGGGAAAGAAGAGTATATTGTCATTCACATGGTATGATTAAGTGAAACAATATTTATAACTTATTGCCAAATTATATGACATCCACATAATTTTTATACTATTATATTAACTATCACAAATAAGAAAAAAATCTGATATTTATCTTTTGGGTTTGGCTTATTTCACTTAGCACACTGATTTCCAGTTGTATTCATTCTGTTGTAGATATATTTCATTTTTTTAATACTAAGTAATATTTCATCATGGATATATACATTTGGTATATAGTTATATGTGTGTGTGTATGGGTGGATATGTCCGCCCATCAGCTGATGGACATCTAGGTTGATTCCAAATGTTATCTATTGTGAGTTGAACTGCTATTAACACAAGAGTGCAGGCAATTCTTTCATATGCTGATTTCATTTATTTTGGATATATTCCAAAGAGTGAAATAGCTGGGTCATATGGAAGATTTATTTTTATTTTCTGAGGAATCTCCATACCGTTTAACTGGCATTCTCATCAATGTATTAGGGTACCTTTTTCTCTACATCCTCACCATCACTTATTGTTTGTTAATTTCTCTATGTAAGACATTCTAACTGGGGTGAGGTGAAACTTCATTGTGGTTTTGATTTGCATTTCCTAGATGGCTAGTGATCCTGAGCATTTTTTCACTTGTCTGTTGCTATCTGCATTTTATCCTTTGAAAAATGCCTGCTCATATCCTTTGCCCATTTCTTAGCAGGTTGTTTTGTTGTTGTTGAGCTTCTTGAGCTCCTTATGTCATCTGTATGTTTTTAATCCTTTATTGAATGCATAGTTTGCAAATATTTTCTCCCATTCTGTCAGTTGCCTCTTCACTTTGTCATTTGTTTCCTTTGCTGTGCAGAAGCTTTTTAGCCTGATGCAATCCCATTTGTCAATTTTTGTTTTCACGGCCTGTGTTTCTGGAGTCTTATCCAAGAAGTCTTTGCCTAGGCCAATGTCTTAGAGCAGTTCACCTACGTCTTCCTCTAGTAATTTAATGGTTTCAGGTCTTAAGTTTAGATCCTGGATCCATTGAGTTGAATTTTTTATGTGGTTTAAGGTAGGGATCTTGTTTCAAACTTCTGCGTGTGGAAATCCAGTTTTCCCAACACCACTTATTGAAGAGACTATCCTTTATACAGGGAATGATTTTAGCTAGTTTGCCAAAGATGAGTTTGTTGTAGATACAGATACGTGGATTCATGTCTGGGGTTTCTATTCTGTTCCATTAGTCTACAGGTCTACCTGTGCATCAAATTTTTAACATCTGTAACAAATGCTTCTGACACAGATGAAATTTTCACTTGTGTAACCTGTATTTCATCCCTCCATCCCCTCCTCCAGATTTCTCTTTGCACTTAAAATCCATCTAACTTTTCATAAATAATGTGGTCCTTGCTTACCTATCAGGCCTCATGCCAAGCCACATCTCTCTTGGTTCCTATTCACATCACTTCCCCTTTCAGCACCTAGAATGTATCACAAGCTTTCTCATCTTTTGTGTAGGTGGTGTCATTTCCCAGAAAGCCTTTGGCATGGGTTCTTTGCAGACCAGATCTTTCTCACCCTATACATGTTTAAGGTAAAATGTCATTGCACCAAGAATGTTGTAAGCTGCTGGCTTTGTCTAAGAACATTCATTTATTTTCTGTTCCTATTACTTCATTTCTTTGCTTTCCCACTGGCTTTCAGTATATAAATAGCAATATATTCTTCATTTATTTCTCCCAAACTCCCTGTACTAGACATTATTTTGGCTCTCATGCCCTTTGCCCACTTGCTAAGCCAGTGAATATGTTGTATCACATGGCAAAGAAATACTTATCAGTTGATTTATGATAGGGACTGGATTACTCCAGATGGGCCCTCAAAGCAGAGCTTTTTCCTTGCTGGGGGTGCAAGAAGTCAGAGAGATTTAGCAGAAGGGAAGTCAGGATAGTCACAGCATGAGAAGGATGGCTCCTGCCAGACAGAGATAAATTCTGCCAGTAACCGGTGAGCTCGGAAGAGGACCCTGAGCCCCAAAGAACAGCAGCTATGGTTGATATCAGTTTTTTCTCCACATATTTACTTAATTAACTTATTTGAAAGGCAGAGTGACAGGCAGAAGGGGAGGAACACAGATCTTCTATCCACTGGTTCACTCCCTAAATGGCTGCTACAGCCAGGTCTGGGCCAGGCCAAAGACAGGAGCTAGTGACTCCAGCTGGGTTTCCCACATGGGTAGCAGGGTCCCAAGCAATTGGGCCACTCTCTGCTGCCTTCCTATGCACATTAATGGAATTGAATCAGAAGTGAGCAGCTGGGACTTTAAGCTCCAATATGGGATGCTTGTATAACAAGCAGCAGCTCAACATGTATGCCACAATGCCAGCTGTAGTTGATATCTTGACTTGGCTATGCTGCACTGGACTTCTACTCTATAGAACTACAATTGAGGGTGGTTTTAAGCTACTAAGTCTATGATAGTTTATTACAAGCATAGTTTGTTACAAGCAGTACACATTAATACATTCTTCAAGAGTGGGCCCAACCCATGTCAATCAGCACAAAATTATAACCCATTGATATACAGAAGGAATTGGCTGATAACAAGCAACAAACAAAATCATTGGACAAAAATAAGTTAAATCAGGATACTAAAGGGCAATCATTGTTAATCCACTAATATGAATGAGGGAATCCTTGAAACAATGTCTAGAGTGAGACAGAGAAGGTACAGGTAAAGTTCAGATATCTTGTGCCAAAAAGGAAGGAAAATATCAGATTCATGGGTTCCTAAACTCTTCAAATTATATTAATTAAATATGTACAGCTTTTTGTATGTCAGTCATAGCTCAACAAAGTGGGTAAAAAAATTGGGATGGATATTTGGCGAAGCGGTAAGACACCACTTTGCAATGTCTACACCCTGTATCAGAACACCTGAGTTCTAGTACCAGCTCCACTTCCAATTCTAGCTTCTTTTTTTTTTTTTTTTTTTTTTGACAGGCAGAGTGGACAGTGAGAGAGAGAGACAGAGAGAAAGGTCTTCCTTTTGCCGTTGGTTCACCCTCCAATGGCCGCCGCTGCAGCCGGCGCACCGCGCTGATCCTGGCAGGAGCCAGGAGCCAGGTGCTTTTCCTGGTCTCCCATGGGGTGCAGGGCCCAAGCACCTGGGCCATCCTCCACTGCACTCCCTGGCCATAGCAGAGAGCTGGCCTGGAAGAGGGGCAACCGGGACAGAATCCGGCGCCCCAACCGGGACTAGAACCCGGTGTGCCGGCGCCGCAAGGTGGAGGATTAGCCTATTGAGCCACGGCGCCGGCCCAATTCTAGCTTCTTGCTAATGTACACTGTGGGAGGCAGCAGGTGATGGCCCAAGTCGTTGGGTCTCTGCCACCGAGCTGGGAATCTGATGGAGTTCCATAACTGGCCTAAAAGTCATCTTAAGAATGGGAGTAAGAGTTGGCGAATTATTTCATCTTTGTAAATATACACTGAACCAAATGTCTCAGCTTGGTCTAATTCTGTCAATCTAAGAAAATACTTTCACATTGTTATTTGGTACCCCTTTCTCAACACTTCTTCCTGCTTTTTTTTAAAAAAAGATCTATTTATTTATATGAAAGTCAGAGTTACACACAGAGAGAAGGAGAGGCAGAGAGAGAGGTCTTCCATTCGCTGGTTCACTCCCCAATTGGCTGAAACAGCTGGAGCTGCCAATCTGAAGCCAGGAGCCAGGTCTTTCACATGGGTGCAGGGGCCCAAGGGCTTGGGCCATCTTCTACTGCTTTCCCAGGCCATAGCAGAGAGCTGGAACGGACATGGATTAGTGGGGACTCGAACTGGTGCCCCTGCTTTTTTTGTTGTTTCAAGATTATTTATTTATTTGAAAGGCACAGTAATAGAGAGAGGAAAGAGAGAAAGCATTCATTCCCTGATTCACTCCCCAAATGGCTACAATGGCCAAAGCCTGGAACTTGGAACTCCATGCAGGGTCTCCCATGCAGGGGGCAGGGCCCAAAAACTTGGACTATGATCCACTGCTTTCCCAGGCACATCAGCAGGGAGCTAGATCAGAAGCAGAACAGCTGGAACGCAAACTGGCACTTTGACATGAGATCTCAACCTATTAACAAGGTGATCAGTCATCTCATCAGGTCCCTGGGGAATTCCAAATCTTCTGACGTGTGGTCCAATGAAGCCATCAGGTGAAGCCCATGGCTCTAACCCCCCAGCCACAGACTGCCCGGGGAGCTTAAACAATTTTCTAGGACATTTCACTCCTTCACTGCCCTATGGTAGCTCCCCGGCAAGACATCCCACATCATACCTGCTCCGTAATTTACTCAATGAATGCATGAACGCCAGTTAGAAAACAACAGTCTCATAAGGAGGAAACAGGTACTTGGCATCATTCCTCCAAACAGGAGGAATTCAAGAGGTAGGTGATTAGATGGTGCCGTCTTAGGCAGAACACTTCAGGCTAATTCATGAAAAATACTTATGTAACCTAAAAATCCCAGCATTTCAAGGAGAAACACCGACTTACGTGAGCCATGCCTTTAGGAACGTGAGAACCAATCCGTCTCTGTTGGAGTTCTATCAGACTCTGGGAAACCCAAGCTGGGAGAAGAAAAGGAGGCTTCGATGTCCACAGATGACGGAGGCCAATAAACCTTCTTGTCCCTCCCTGTCAGCCTCCTTACAGGCTACGACCACCTGCAGACAAAATTTGGGAAGAGTGGGGGGGTCGAAGCCCACGGAACCCAGCTGCTCACAGCTGCACGCAGGGCAGACCTCTTCCTGGAGGCAGAATCACAAACGCCTACAGTGTTCCGGCCAGGCCCCTCTGGAGGAGGCTGACGCCTGCAGGGTTCCGGCCAGGCCCCCCTGGAGCAGGCTGATCTACGTCTGACACTGGGCTCCATGGCTCTCCTTGACAGATTCTCCTCGTTCCACCCTCACACTCTGGATGTTGAAAAACAGTTCATATCACCCAAGCCAGAACTTTTTTCATGGTGCCAGGAGAGGGTGAGGTCAGCCAAGACAGGACAAGTGGAGAAAATAGAAGAACTCGCTCAGGCTCAATTTTCTCATCACTAATACAGGGTTAAGAACACCAGTCACTACATATGGTTCTCTTGAAGAGTAAGAAAACCCACAGAAAACACTTAATAGAAGAATTGTATAACATGAGTTAGCTGTTATTATTGAAGTTATTATATGAAGAACATTACATGCCCTTTATTTCATTTTTACAAAAGAAGAACGTTGCTTCTATTTTTTGTGGACACATCTCTCTGGCATGCTTTATTATAATTTTAAGCACAAAATTTAGAAAGCAGCCTTAAGAATATCGTTCTACAGGGCTGACACTGTGGTGTAGTGGGTAAAGTCGCCTCCTGCAGTGCCAGCATCTTGTATAAGGTGCCAGTTTGAGTCCCAGCTGCTCCACTTCCGATCCAGCTCTCTGCGATGGCCTGGGAAAGCAGTGGAAGATGGCCCTGTGCTTGGGACCCTGCACCCACAGAGACCCCAAAGAAGCTCCTGGCTTTGGATCGGCTCCGCTCCAGCCATTGCAGCCATTTGGGGAGTGAACCAGTGGATGGAAGACCTTTTTTTTTCTCTCTCTCTCTCTGCCTCTAACTCTGCCTTTCAAATAAATAATTTTTTAAAAAATCATTCTTAAAAAAAAGCAGAAAAGACTGACACTTGAATTGACACTTGAATTTCTCCCACACTAAAGAGGCCCCACTCTGATATGATGGCTGGAAATATCAAAGCTTGTCACTGGGAAAGTAATTTGTACGACAGGTCTTTGGAAGTCCTTTTACCTGCACTAACAGCTTTTACATAACACTGCTATAATCCTTAAGAGATAATACAATTTTTCAATGATTTATTTATTTGAAAGGCAGAATGTCAGAAGGAGAGAGAGAGGGAGAGGGAGAGGCAGAGAGAGAAAGAGATCTTCCACCTATTGGTTCACTCTTCAAATGGTGGCAACAGCCAGGTCTGAGCCAGACCAAAGCCAGGAACCAGGAATTCCATCCATCCGGGTCTCCCATACAGATGGCAGGGGCCCAAGCACTCGGACCATCTTCTGCTACTTTTGCAGGTGCAGCAGGTACTCCAACACAGGACGTCAGCATCGCAAGTGGTGGCCCGGCCTGCTGAGCCACGCCAGCCTCGAGGGTCTTTTTCAGACTACAGGAGGCTCAGGGCGCGCTCGTCTCTTCCTGGAGCACGCATGCGCAGGGTATGAAGTCCACAGCCTCCTTTTTAAACTAAGAATTAAGAGTCTTTTGCTTCCTAACATAAGTGGTTAGCGTGAATCTATTCTAGACACAAAACAGAACCCTAGTCACAAGCTAGCAAGAAAGAGGGAGAGAATGCATCCCTAAATAACTATTCTATCTTCAGGTTACTCATTTTTTTCACAAGTCTGTATTAACTCTGCCTTCAGAAATTTCATATGCACATCCAGTAATTGTACTTTATCAATATAATTAGGCTCATTCACTAACAAGAGTCTTCTCTGGAAGACATAACTCTGGCTAAGTGGTAGTTATAGACTAAGAGAATGAATGCAAAGTGGACGGAATCTTGCCTACGGAAAAGATGCTCACAAACTTGCCAAACCCCTGTTCTCCTTCACTAAATAACCAAAATATTGCCCACAAGAACCTTGCAAAATATCTTAGAAAATCTCATATTTAGATGGGATTCCTAAAGAACTTAAACACTTCTTGACTACCACTGCCCGTAACTGTGCACATCTCGGGCTCACACGGGTACCCCTTCTCAGGACTAACCCTATTCCCCGCCCACCAGTCCATCACGTGAGCGTCCCTGACCTAGCCAGCTGCATGGTCTTGAGCTCTGATCGTGCGCACGGCCATTCCCAGCACAGCCTCACATCCAGAACCAACGGGAGAGAAAGGGAGCCGGGCGCTGCTTCCCCAAGCTCCCAGCCTGGCAGGAGGCGCAGTCTCCGCGGGGGAGGTCCCTTGAAGACCCCTCTGGCTCAGAAAGGTCAGCAGCGGTCAGCACGGTGCCGGGACACCGCATCCCGCAGCTCGAGGCCACCCAGACCGGCTCCCTGCTGGCGCACCCCTGGGAGGCAGCGCGGGCTCCAGGCTCCGGCCTGGCCCACACCTGGCCGTTGAGGGCATCTGGGGAGCGCGCCCGCGGAAGGGGGACCTGTCTGTCTCCCTCGCTCTCTCAAATACAGGAGTGACTGGATAAACACACACACACACGACAGAGAACTCGTGCAACCGTAGTTCTGCGTCTCCTGCGGGAGAACATCACCGGAAGGCTTGGTAACCGCCCCGGCGCCTGAGACCCCGCCAGAGCCCACGGAGCCTCCCTGCCCTCGCGCTCGCCGCCTGTTGGGGTCCGGGTCCCGCGCCGGCCCACGTCCGCAGAGGTCCCCCAGTTCCTCCCATTATTGTTGTCTTCTTCACTCAAGCCCTGGTTACCCCGTGGGGTTGGTCGGAGTCCGCAAAGCCCTTCCCCAGAGAACAAGCACTGCCTTAGCCTAAGTTCGCTGCCCGGCTACAGTAACGAAAAACTGGCAGTGGGATCCGGGGTCCTAGTTGTCCCCGGTGGCCTCTGGGAAATGTAGTCCAAGCTAAATTGGCCTGGCCTCAGTGGCCTTTGGGAAATGTAGTCCAGAGGCGTAAAACGGCCGCGCAAGGACTGCCCACCCGGCGCCCCGGGGACTGGGAGTGCGCAGGCGCAGGAGCGCCGGTAGCGCTGGCCGTGGAACCCGGAGCTGGGAGATAACGAAAAATCCTGTAATAGGTACTAAAATGTGTCCTGACGTTAACGTGAAAATATGGTAGCTATTCAAAATAACTTATATTATTCAATAAAATATTAATAGGCGTAAAGTAACCTGGTATTCCTAATAATAGACTAAACATGTGAGGGAAAAGTAGCCGCCCTCTGATAAAGCGATTTAATTTTTATTAGATATTAAAATTATAGGCTAGGGGCCGACGCTGTGGTGTAGCGGGTTAACGCCCTAGCCTGAAGTGCCGGCATCCCATATGGACGCCGGTTCTAGTCCCGGCTGCTCCACTTCCAATCCAGCTCACTGCTAGGGAAAGCAGAGGAAGATGGCCCAAGTCCTTGGGCCCCTGCACCCACGTGGGAGACCTGGAAGAAGCTCCTGGCTCCTGGCTTCAGATCAGCGTGGCTCCGGCCATTGTGGCCAACTGGGGAGTGAACCAGCGGATGGAAGACCTTTCTCTCTCTCTCTCTCTCTCTCTCTCTCTCTCTCTCTCTGCCTCTCCTTTGCTCTCTGTATAATTCTGACTTTCAAGTAAATAAATAAATCTTTAAAAAATAAAAATACAATTATAGGCTATAGTGTTGTGTAGTCTTAAGATTTTTCTTGAGGGGCTGGCGCTGGCATCTCATATGGACACCTGTTTGAATCCTGGCTGCTCCACTTCTGATCCAGCTCTCTGCTATGGCCTGGGAAAGCAGTAGAAGATGGCCCAACTCCTTGGGCCCCTGCACCCATGTGGGAGACCCGGAAGAAGCTCCTGGCTCCTGGCTTTGGATCAGTTCAGCTCCAGCCATTGCGGCCATCTGGGGAGTGAACCAGCAGATGGAAGCCCTCTCTCTGTCTCTCCCTCTCTCTGTCTGTAACTCTACCTCTCAAATGAATAAATGAAAAATATTAAAAAAAAGATTTTCTTTGAAAAAGAAAATAAATACAATCAGGCTAATTAAACAACTATTACCTAAATTTAAAAGACATGTATCTTTCTGTCCTACCATGCATTACAGGATTTTTACTCTTCTTGATTACTTTTCCAGTAACATTTCTCTGAATTGCCTGGAGCTTTTACGGCGTAGTTCTTTTTGTTTATGTAGCAGTAAAGCCGAATTCAGGCAAATGTAAGATTCACTTTGCCTTCCAACCCAGCTTTTATTAAGCCCACATCACACTGTCTCCTGTTGTCAGCTCAATAACATTTGGGGACGGAATAGGATTCTGCTTGATGGTAGCAGCAGGCTTCGGCCTTGGAATTGATTCCCAGCTCTGCACGCGTGTCCATCCGCTGTGTTCTGCAGGCTTTCCCAGGTACAGCGGCTGTGCACGTGTAGACTGATCATCTCCCTCTGAACTCCGTTAACCTGGAAACTACAGGGAGAGGGCTTGCTGCCTGCTCCCTTCATGTTGATTTTGTAATTGGCCAGATAATATTTTGGCTGCTTCTGCAAAGGCATTTTTCGGATAAGATTAACGTTGAAATCAATGGTCTTTGAGTAAAGCACATTAGCCTTTATGATTTGGGGTGGGCCATATCCAATCAGTTGAAGGATTTAATATAGACTTCTTCATGCAAGAAGGAATATTTAAAAAAAAAAAGATTTACTTATTTGAAAGAGTTACAGAGAGGCAGAGAGAAAGAGAGAGAGAAAGAGAGAGAGAGAGAGAGATCTTCCATCCGCTGGTTCACTCCTCAAATGGCCACAACAACTGGAGCTAAACTGATCCGAAGCCAGGAGCCAGGATCTTCTTCCACGTCTCCTGCATGGGTGCGGGGCCCAAGGACTTGGGCCATCTTCTGGAGTTTTCCCAGGCACATCAGTAGGGAGCTGGATCAGAAGTGGAGCAGCTAGGTCTAGAACTGGCACCCATATGGGTTGCTGGCCCTGCAGGCTGGGGCTTAGCCCACTGCACCACAGTGCCGGCCCCGCCTTGTATTCTGTTTGAATGATGACACTACATTTTTTTTATTATTGCATTTGAATGGATTTTAGTCTTTTTTCAGAGATGCAGCCACTGGAGGTAGGAGCCTATTGTGTATAAGATACTGTGCTCATCTGAAGCTGAAGGTAAACTCACAGGTGCTGAGGGGAACGGGAATGTCCTCTGTGCTGTTACTCTCACCCGCGGAACTTCACAGACCTGCATAATGCCAGCACCCAGGACATCTGGGGAACGTGTAAACATGCCTCATGATCTCCCAGCTGACTTCCTGGTGTACCTCAAGTCCCTCCTGCGTTGGCTGTATCTTCAGTTTGGCACCGGTGATGGTTCCTGCACGGATCTGTCCTCACTGAATTGGAGAATAAATGACACCGTGACATAAAGTGACGCAGGGAGAGGCAGCTTCGGTCCTTTTCCTGTCGAGGAAAACATCTCTGCACAAACTAATAGAGATGAAGGCATCAGCAAGATTGGGTCACCTGGGCCGTGCTCCTTTATAGCACTTTGCAGAGAGTGACGGGGAAATTCTAAGGGGAAATGAAGATGCTCAGCCTGATCAGGCCACGGTAAGCAGCCGGGTCCCCATGTTGTTGTACCCGGATGTCCGGCAGTGGTGGTGCCAATTATACTGCTCAGTGCTTGGCAGCTAGCATTCCCCTCTCTTCCCCACCCCCTCCTGCCCTTCCTGCCTCCCTCCCGCTTCTCTCTCTCTCTCCCTCTCTCTCCCTCCCTCCTCTCCTCTTTCACCTACACATTCTTCCCGTTTTCCACACTCTCCCACTCTGCTTCGTAAGGCAGGCATGAGCTGTCCTCAGAAAGAACCCTCAGTATCTTGGGAAGCCTCTGTCTTAGGTGAGGCTTCTAGATGGTCTCCAGATAAAGGGAGGCCCCTGTCCTCCCAAAAGGAGGTGGCGACCACATCTGTTAGCCCAGTATCATGGAGTGCAAATATTTTCTTTTCTTTTTTTAGAATTATTTATTTATTTGAAAGTCAGAGTTACATAGAGAAGGAGAGGCAGAGAGAGAGAGAGAGAGAGAGGTCTTCCATCCACTGGTTCACTTCCCAGTTGGCCACAATGGCCGGAGCTGTGACGGTCTGAAGGCAGGAGCCAGGATCTTCTTCCGGGTCTCCCACATGGGTGCAGGGCCTCAAGGACTTGGGCCATCTTCTACTGCTTTCCCAGGCCATAGCAGAGAGCTGGATCAGAAGTGGAGCAGCCGGGACTCGAACCAGCGGCCATATGGGATGCCGGCACTGCAGGTTGGCAGCTTTACCTGTTACGTCACAGCGCCAGCCCCTCAAGTATTTTCAAATGCATCCATTGAAATACATCCCAGATCTCAAGGTGCAACTCGTTCCATATCAGGCGCTGACTTCAGTGTGACAGACCTGCCAGGGCCGTGAATTGAATGCAGAATAGGAGTGCAGAAGCTCTACTGCATTATAACTGCACCTCGTCAGTAGTTTTCAGTGAAGCCTGCTCTCTTGCTGCAGGGTGAGAATGCCTTAAACAAGGGAGCTTTCTGGCTTTGCTAACATTCTCAGAGTTCATTTATTTTAAAGTCTGACCATTTGTTTTCTTTAGGTATTCTATGGAGGTTACAGAAAACTAACCAATTATACAGTCCTTAAAGTTGCCATTTCTCATGTATTTTTCAAGTTCAAGAGCCTTTGTTACCCCCATACATATGTAGCTCATCTCATTCACCACGGGCAAGAGTTCCAGTAACTGTGATCCTGCAGCATATTGGGGGAAATCAACCCTGGACTGCAGCCAGCAAGTGGGCCCTTGTCCTCTGATGGATTGATGAGTGATCTAATTCTATTTGTTTTTTAAATACTTATTTATTTGAAAGGCAGAGTTAGAGAAAGAGAGAGAGAGAGAATCTTCCATCTACTGATTCACTCCCCAAATGGCCCGGTGGCCAAGGCTGGGTCTGGCTGAAGCCAGGAGCCTGAAACTCCATATGGGTCTCTAATGTGAGTGCTGGGGCCCAAGCACTTGGGCCATCTGTGGTATGGGAGACAGGGGTGGTGGGAGCACCAGTAAAGACCCCGTGCAAACTGGGGCTTGAACACAGGCTACCTCTGAGAGGCAGGAAATGCACCTGAATTTTTTCTCAATGAGGACGAGGAACACTATCCACCCGATTCTGTGATTAGTAACTATGGTCACTTCAGGGATTCTGTTGCTCTGACTGGACACCACAGACTGGGCCATTTATGAAGAACAGAGGTTGGTCTGGCTCCCAGGTCTGGAGGCTGGGCAGGCCCAGAGTGTGCACTGGCGACTGCTCACCAACTGACCTTTTCCCTGTGTCATGGTGGCAGGCATCATGCGGCGAGATGGAGCAAGTCAGAGAGAGAGTTTGCTGTTATTGTAAAGTCCCTCCCTGGAGAGCCCACGGCTCTCTCAGTCCCTGGCTCCCTCAGTCCACGAGCGAATTAAGACGTTCAAGAAGGCAGAATCTCATGGCCCACGCACCTCTCCATGACGCACCTGTCAGACACCATGAACACATGACTTAGGGGACTGTGTGTCCAATGCATGGAATCTGGAGGACACAGTCAAACTGTAGCAGCCAGAGAGGGTCCCCATCACTCTCGCCGAGTCCGCCACGATCCCTCCTCTGGGCCACGGCCTCAGCCTCCTGACGGCTCTCCTCGCTTGCGGGCTCGCCCCCAGCTACCCATCGCTCATCCCCGACTCTCAGGAGGGGGCAGCTTTCTCCTGGCTTCCTTCAAAGCCTACACAGCCTCTGCTCTGTCCTCTCTCTGAGCCCCCTCCTCTCCTTGACTCCGTTCCATCCCCGTTGGCTTCAAGGACCATTCCCTGAGGGCACCAAGCGGCCCTCCTCGGGCCTTTGCCGTGACTGGATTGCCCTTCCACTGACTAACTCTGTGGCTCACTCAACTGCCGCCTTCTAGACTTCACTTAAATCTCACCTTAGTGAGGCTTGCCCTGTCCATTCAGTGTGAAACCTGAAACCCATGCTTCTCCCCATCCCCAAACTCAATTCCCCATGAGTTGCTTTGTTCTCTACGGCACTGGTTACTGGCTGATCTATGAAATAATCTACTTCTTGATTACGTTACTTGCTTGTGCTCTCCCCTCCAAATAGGATGTAGGCACGATTAAGGCAGGAAGTTTTCCTTTCTGTAATCGATGCTGCACTTAAAATTGTCCCAAGCACATCCTCAGTACTCAGTAAGTTGGCTAATGGATAAATGAGTGCCTGAGCGGTGTTCTGCATGTTATCTGGAGTTTCACTAGAAACTGAATTTACTGGGGCCGGCACTGTGGCTCACTTGGTTAATCCTCTGCCTGCGGCGCTGGCATCCCATGTAGGTCCTGGGTTCTAGTCTTGGTTGCTCCTCTTCCAGTCCAGCTCTCTGCTGTGGCACAGGAAAGCAGTGGAGGATGGCCCAAGTGCTTGGCACCTTCCCCTGCATGGGAGACCGGGAGGAAGCACCTGGCTCCTGGCTTCGGATTGGTGTAGCGCCGGCCGTAGTGGCCATTTTGGGGGTGAACCAATGGAAAAAGGAAGACCTTTCTCTCTCTCTCTCTCTCTCTCTCTCTCTCACTGTCTAACTCTATCTGTCAAATAAAAAAACAAAACTAAATTTACTGTATTTTGGCAAAGCCAGTCAAATCTGTTTATTTAGACCAAGTGGCCAGGATGGTTCTGGTCCTGTTTCAGTCACCTACTTCCGTTTTCTGTCAGCTTCTCGCCATTGCCTTTGTCAGCCCCTCTGTTCCAGCTCATGGTTTCGCCTTTGAGTCATTGCAGAACCATTTAAGCTGTCACTGGGTACGGGCACTGTGCAGAGCCTGCCAGGTTACCCAAAGGGAACGAGCTGGAAAAGCTCTTAGGGGGAGGTGCGAAGCCAGCCTACTGGGAAATGGGTGTGGCATATCCACAATGGTTTCATCAGAGTCAAAGCCAACCCTGACTTCGCAGTCTGAAGAGCGGCTGCCTACTCGAGTGAAGGCGACTGTGGAATCTGTGGCAGGTGGGCCAGAAAACAGGACACCGGACAGAGTAGCTCTCCGTTGCTGTCCATCAAGACCCCAGGATTTCAGCCGAGGGGTGGTTCCTGGCTCAAAGGGAGGTTTTAAAATTGGCTGGGGCGGAAGTCGCCCGCGACTCGGGGCAGATGCATTAGGGGCTGATGCGGCCGAGGCTGGAACCCCTGCCTTCTTCTTGTCACAAAACGGTGCGGTAGCCGGGATGCACCCGTCTTTGAACAGCCCGCGACCTCCTGGTTCACTTTTAAAATCCGGCAGTACCAGGTTGAGCCCTTAGCAGCACAGCACGACCTTTTCGTGGGAAAAGCTGAATGGTTGGGGGCAAGTGACCTGACTTTCTGTCTCTTTTCTCCCACGATGAGTTTTCTTTCTTTAATTTTTGTTTTTAATTTAGTCTAAGCTTCCTGGTTTACCCTTATCTACAATAAGGGGCCTGGCCACAGCCCCTGACATTCCATCCGACACGTGCCTACCCTTTCAGGTGCTGGCACGAGGGGGGCTCATCGTCCTGCAGGCAGACGCAGAAGGATGAGGGAGGGGAAGAGTAGCTTCTCCGCAAACAACCACAGGACCGATATGGCCACCACCAATTACGCCTCGCTGTATCTAACAGACGTGGGATGTGTGCATTTATTCTGAGGACCAGCTGAGAGGAGGCCGCACGTGTTCCAGGTCAGAAGTTCCAGGCTCAGAGCAGACGCCTTCAGAGAGCTCATGCCTGAGGGTGAAGTAGAAGCCATCTTCCAAGGATTTTCTGGGGTGGACGGGAGAGGTTTGGGGAAAGGTAGTGGGGTACCAAGAAGCCACTTGCATTCCTTATTGTTGAAAACAATAACGTACTAGTGTAGGCCCAAAGAGGATAAGGAGTTAAAGAATACGAAGGGGCTGCTGTTGTGGTGTAGCGCATAAAGCTGCCTCCTGGGACGACGATGCCAGCATCCCACATGGACAACGGCGGAGTCCCCGTTGCTCCACTTCCCGTCCAGCTCCCTGCTGATGTACTTGGGAAAAGCAACAGAAGATGGCCCAGGAGCTTCGGCCCCTGCCACCCATGTGGGAGACCTAGAAGAAGCTCCTGGCTCCTGGCCTCAGTATGGCCCAGCCTTAGGGCCATTGCAGCCATCTGGGGAGTGAACCAGAGGATGGAAGCTCACTCATTCGCTCTGTCTCTCCCTTTCTTAGTGTAACTTCGACTTTCAAATGAATAAATCTTTTAAAATATATTTTAAAAATTGGCTGGGGCTGCTGAGCATAAAACCAGGTGGACTGGTGGCCTTGGTAGGGGGTGTCTGCTCCGGCTGGCCTGGCCCTGGCGAATGGGGGAAGCTCACACGGGGTCACCGTGGAGACCCGAAGGTGGGTGCCTGTGAGTGGGGATTGGCTTCCATGTGGCTTACCAAATCACACTTGGCCGAGTCCACAGACTCTGTGCAGCAGAGTCTGGCTGCACTGGTGACAGTGACCGCAGAGGCCGTGCTGAGCTCGCTGGTGAAGACGGGAATTTGTGGCAGCGACTCAAGGAATCTGTAAGGAAAAGAGAGGGACTCCATATCCATAGGGGTGGAGGACTCAGTCCTGCGGGTGGTAGACTTGGAGAAAACGGAAACAGCTGCTTTCTCCTCTGGTCTTCGGTTGTCCATCAGAACACATCCGAGTTTTAATTTCTCCTGACAGTAAGATACTTTGAAGATCAGAGTAAAGACTTATAGCGAAAAGACCAGAATTGAAATGGGCTCTATTTCCACTTGAAAGTGGAATTCTTAAAAAAAAATACTGAACTTCAAGAAAGAAATGGCCAGAACAACAAAAAGAAAAAAAAAATAAGGATTGAGTGTCTCATCCCATCATTTCAGGATCAGCATATGGCGTGGGGTTGGTACAGGGGCAGAGGAATTTTGTTAACAGAGCCCGCATCTGGCAGGAGTGGGTGGAGATTTTGTTTGACAGCACATCTGTAGCCTTCCTCCCTTCCTCTCCTCTGTCTTCAGTGGGGTTGGAGAACCAGGCCAATGGCCTTCAGGAACTTTTCCTTGGCTAAACTTTCTGAACCCATTGTGGCTGGATCCCAAAGTCCCTGCACCACTCTCCTAAAGAGGCAGGAGCCGGCTGGTGCCGCGGCTCACTAGGCTAATCCTCCGCCTGTGGCACCGGCACCCTGGGTTCTAGTACCAGTTGGGGCACTGGATTCTGTCCTGGTTGCTCCTCTTCCAGTCCAGTTCTCTGCTGTGGCCCAGGAGTGCAGTGGAGGATGGCTCAAGTGCTTGGGCCCTGCACCCCATGGGAGACCAGGAGAAGCACCTGGCTCCTGGCTTCGGATCAGCGCAGCGCGCCTGCCATAGCGGCCACTTTGGGGGTGAACCAACGGAAGGAAGACCTTTCTCTCTCTCTCTCTCACTATCTAACTCTGCCTGTCAAAAACAACAACAACAACAACAAGAGGCAGGAGCCCCCCAGCAGGGCCGGCTCCATGAGCTGGGGAAGGCACGACTTCTGACGCCTGAGCTCACAGGGGAAAACTTCGCCTTCTTACTCCCGGTGGCTCCCGGGTGGTTGGAAGGAATGCAGGTTTCCTGCAGAGGCCCAGGTCCCCAGAGCAAGGAAAAAGCATCGGGTCGCTTCCCCGGACGATGCTGATGGCACACTCCATTGCCTGCATGTGATGGGCGCTTCTACACTTGGGTCACTATTTGGCCGTCCTCCATCTTCGGCTGTCCCTTCCTCCTCCCCAGGGCTCGCTCAGTCTTCTTGGGGCCGGCATCTAGGTTCTCTGGATGGAACGGAGCTCATAGGGGGAACTTCTTTCTCGCCGGGGTGGTGATGGAGGAGGGTCAGGTTGCACCCTGGATGACAGATCTTAGCTGTCCGGAATGGCCGAGCCTCTTGGAGTTCCCAGTGCCCAGTGCTGGCTCCATCTGAGAGTCCTGCCCAACACTGAGGAGCTTGGAGCCTCCTGGATCGCATAAGCTAAGCAGCGAGACAGAAACCCCGGTGGAAGACAGGCCAGGGAGCGGTGCAGCAGCTGCCGGGTGGGCATGGCCAGTCAGGGGGACCTGGAGCGCGGTGGCCCCGGGAGGCGGGTATGAAGCTCGCCGAGGCCGTTGCCCGTGGACAGCAGCTGCGTGCGCCGTGGGGTCCCTTGGCGCGGAGTCCGGAACCTCAGAGCGGTGTCCTGGCTGCCAACTCGGAGGCGAGGCATAGCGCTCAGCCCCAGGCGGGTGAGGGAAGGGTGCGTGAGCCAAGGGCGCGAAGACATCGCAACGGAGGCCCAAGGGCGAGGTCCAACGGCCCAACCCCTGCTGGCCTCGCGCGCTTCGCGCCTGCTCTCGCTTGGTGGCGGGCGTTTGGCACCGAGCGGGCCCCCGCCGTAGGTGGCGACCGACCAGGTCTGCAGGGGCTCGCCCAGCACCGGCCCCCGGGGGCAGGAGCGTCTATCACCTCTGCCTGTGAGTCGGCCAGCCCTTGTCACGAAGACCCTACCCGAAGGCAGAGAGGCGGGAGCAACCTTGATTCTCCCGGGAGAGGAGCTGGACTACGGGAAGGGGGTGGGGCAGGGGAGAGGGGCTGCTGACCACATCCCGGGCTGGCAGGCGGGTTCTCTTCACTGCTCGCTGCAAGTTTGCTTTTTAAAAAGGCGTGTGAGCCTTAGAACCCTTCCCCCGGCCTGACAGCTGGTAGTGGCCCTAAAAGGACTTCTTGTCCCAGGCGCTCAGACTCCAGAGCCCCCGAATATAACCGTTTGAGCCACGGTGTCTCCCTGTGTCATGGACGCGTCGTGAATTGATGCTTTCTATGGTCTTCGGGATACTGTGCACCAGGCACCCCTGTAGTGGGCACAGGCACTGCCTGCTGGGAGGCCGTGTTTGGCTCGGCTGCTAAGCAGACCATGGGCCACAACTGGGTTGTCAGCCCAACCCACAGGCTGTTTCTCTTCAAGCTGACCCATACAGCCAACCACCTGTCACCTGTGTAACGACAGGAGATGGCACATCCGCGGGGTGCAGGATCCACCTGGCTTAAAACCCTGGTGTCACCAAGGGCACCGATGTCTCTGGTGACAATTTTTGTTGGCTGGATTTTAGTGTCCTGGCCCAAATTGATGTTTTGCCAATATTAGCTTCTTCCGCGCACCACATGGGGTGTATCTCACACATCTCCATACAGCTGGGTCTTTTACCTTTTCTCTCAGCAACGCTTTGCAGTAATAGCAAATTATGTAACCCATGAGCCATTTGGAACTTAGCCTGATTTTGTAAGGTCAATAAATGAAAAAGGAGATTAGTATGTTTAAAGGGTTGTAAAGAAAGTTTAAAAAAACCAACAGGAATCCAAAGAATATGTTGAGAGATCAGTGCAGTGTGACCTCCAAGGCCTGTGTTATTTATTATCCGGCCCTTAAGGGAGGAAGTTCGCTCTTGCTTTTATGATTTTCTGTGTGGAGTCTTGGTCAACTTTGTGCTAGTTTATCCTCTCATATTTTATGGGATTTGGAAATGTTCTTTAAGTGGTTTTAAATTTTATTGTTGAGTAGGTCATTGGTAATACACAGAAAGTACATATATATGTGTGTGTCTGTATGAGGGCACTTCAAAATTTCACAGAAAAATTAAAATAAGTTGAATTTGGCACAAAAATTTTTTGAAATCCATATATGTTTTGTTCAGAATACACATTTTTTGTGAACTTTTCATCCTTTTAAAAAGTTATTTGTTTGAAAAGGAGACAAGGTGAGACAGACATCTTTTTTTTTTCAAGATTTATCTTATTTTATTTATTTTGAATTTATTTTATTATATATTTATTTTATTTATTTTGAAAGACAGAGTTACAGGGAGAGGTAGAGACAGAGAGATTTTCCACCCACTGATTCACTCCCAAATGGCCACAATGGCCGGAGCTGTGCCAATCCGAAGCCAGGAGCCAGGAGCTTCTTCCAGGTCTCCCACATGGGTGCAGGGGCCCAAGGACTTGGACCATCTTCTACTGCTTTCCCAGGCCATAGCAGAGAGCTAGATCAGAAGAGAAACAGCTGGGACTAGAACCAGCACCCGTATGCAATGCCAGCACTTCAGGCCAGGGCTTTAACCCGCTGTGCCACTGCCCCAGCCCCTGACAGACATCCTCTCTCTGCTGGTTCACTCTCCAAATGCTCATGGCAGCCAGAGTTGGACCAGGCCAAGCCAGAAGCCCAGAATTCAATCAGGTTTCCCATGTGGGTGACAGGGACCCAAGTCCCTGCTGCCTCCCAAGATGTGCATCAACAGGAAGTTGGGCTCAAACGTGGAGCCAGGATGTGAAGCCAGGGACTCGGATGATGAACTTTTTGAAGCTCTCTCATGCATGGATATATTTTTAGTACTCGTGTATACAATACTTGTGTGCATGTGTGTGTACACACACATATATATATATCATAAATATATATGTAGATGTATTTACGCTGGTACCTTGCTAAATTCACCTTTTATTTCTGGTAGTTGTATTCTTTTCTTGGCATTAGGATTTTGGTGGTCACCTAGAATGAGTTAGGAAAAATTACCTTCTCCATGACCTCAAAGAGTATGCGTCACACTGATGAAATGTCTGTCTTTTATATTTGATAGAACACACCAGTAAGACCATTTGGATCTGCAGTTTTCTTCCTGGAAAGGTTTGTTTGTCCTTTGCTGTTCTTTTAATATTTTAGATCTGTATTTGTGCCCCATTTTTATTGTTAAATTTTTTGTTTTCCTTTTTATAGCTTTGTGGTATCGTTCCTATAACAATATCACTTCCACACTTAAAGAATACAATTTGGTGGTTTGTATCAGAGTCATGCATATATAAAACCATCACCAGGGCAAGATTTAGAGATTTCTATATTTAGAGATTTATATTTTTATTTATATATTTATATGAAATATTTAGGCTATATTTATATATTTATATTTTATATATTTTACTTTTATATTTAGAGATTTAATATTCCATTACCAGCTGCTCCTCTCCAATTCCCAAGCCCCAGGCAGTCCCAATCTACTTTCTGCCTCTATGACTTTGCTTATGTGGACAATTCACATGAATGGAATCATGTAACACTTAGCATAATGCTTTCAAAGTTCATCCATGTTTAGCATGCATGTTTTTATGACCAAATAATATTCCATTACTTGCATACACCACGTTTGTTTATCCATTCATCAGCCGATGGGCAAGTGGGTTCTTTCCACTTTTTGGCCCTTCTGAATAACGCCACACTCAGGTGTGAGTTTTGATGTGGATAGACTTTCAGTTCTCTTGGGGATGTGCCTTGAGCCAATTGCTGGGTTGTATGGTAGCTTTGTATTTAAGAGTTTGAGGAACTAAAAGACTGCTTTCCTAAGTTGCTGCACCATTTCGCATTCCCACCAACAATGCTGAAGGTTCTAATTTCTGCATGTTCTCACCAACACTTGCTGTTATTTGGCTTTTAAAAAATATTTATTTATCTGAAAGGCAGAGTTACAGAGAGAGAAGGAAAGACAGAGCTGCTGTTGGTTCACTCCCCAGATGGCCACAACAACCAGGGATGGGCCAGGTTGACACCAAGAGCCAAGAGATTCATCTGGGTCTCCCATGGGGTGTCAGGGGCCGAGGACTAGGGTCACCATCTGCTGCCTTCCAAGGCGCATTAGCAGGGAGCTGGATTGGAGGTGGAGC
Organism: Oryctolagus cuniculus; assembly: GCF_051225735.1. NCBI lineage: Eukaryota > Metazoa > Chordata > Mammalia > Lagomorpha > Leporidae > Oryctolagus > Oryctolagus cuniculus. The sequence continues at coordinate 25,739,517 of NC_142884.1, read as the reverse complement.
AACTGGGACTCAAACTGGTACCCTTATGGAATGCCAGCATTGCAGGCAACAGTTTAACCCACTAAGCTACAATGTGGTCCCTATTTGGCTTTTGATTCTAGCCATCATAGTGAGGGTGAAATAGTATATCATTCTGGTTTTTATTTGAATTTCCCTGATGATTAATGCTGCCCAACATCTTTTTGTGTGCTAATTGGCCATTTGTATGTCTTTGGAGAAATACTGATTCAAATCTTTTGTCTATTTAAAAAGGGTTTGCTTATTTATTTGAAAGGCACAGTGACCAAGAGAGGGAGGCAGATCTTCCATCTACTGGTTCACTCTCCAAATGCCCACGACAGCCAGGGCTGGGCCAGGCCAAAGCCAGAAGAGAGGAACTCCATCAGGGTCTCCCATATGGGTATCAGGGGCCCAAACACTTGGTCCATCCTCTTCTGCTTTTCCCAGGCCATGAACAGGGAGCTGGATCAGAAGTGAAGAAGCCAGGACTTGAACTGGTGTCCATATGGGATGCCTGCATCACACCCACTGTGCCACAATGCCAGCCCCACCTTTCAATTTCTTTATGATAGCCTTTGAAGTTAGAAAGTTTTTCATTCTGATACAGTCTGTCTATTTTTTCTTTTATTTGTGCTTTGTTGTCATACCTGAGAATATTTTGCCCACTCCAAAGTCATGAAGGTTTACTCTTACATTTTCTCCTACGAGTTTTACAGTTTTAACTCTCACATTTAGATCATTGATCTACTTTGAATGAATTTTTATAAATGGTGCAAGATACGAGCCAAACTTCATTCTTTTTCCTGTGACTGTTAGTTGTCCCAGAACCATTTGTTGAAAAGATTTTTCCCCATTGAACAGTCTTAGCACTCTTACCAAAATCCAGGGCCATGTGTTTGGCATTGCTATTAAGATGCTGCTTGAGACTCTTAATAGCAAACTCGCATCCCATATGGAAGTGCCTGGGTTCAAATCCTTGCTCCACTCCTATTCCAGCTTCCTGCTTATGTGCACCCTGGGAGGCAGCAGGTGATGGCTCAAGTTCTTGGGGCCCTGGCACCCATGGGGGAGGCCTGGATTGATTTCTGGGCGCCCATTGTTGGCCTGGCCCAGCTCTGTCTGTTCTGAGCATTTGGGAAGTAAACCAGTGGGTAGGATCTCTCTATCTTTCCTGCGCTCTTTGTCTTCCCGTGGGGACTTGAATACAGCCTGGAGTCATGTGGTTTCAGCCTGAAGAATTACTGCTAGTGTTCCTCGTAAGGCAGGTCTGCTTTCAACAACTCATCTCGGGGTTGTTTTTTTTTTTTTTAGAAAACGTGGCAGGTCTTTAACTTAATTTATTTCAAAGGTGGGGAAAGAGAGAGGGAGGGAATGAGAAGGGGAAGGAGAGAGGGAGAGAGGGAGAGAGGGAGAGGGAGAGGGAGAGAGAGAAACACTTCTCTCACTGGTTCACTCTCCAGAAGTCCGCAATAGCCGAGGCTAGGCTGGGGCTGAAGCCGGGAGCCGGGAACTCAATCCAGGTCTTCCCTGTGGGTGGCAGGGATCCAAGTACTTGAGCCATCACTACTGATGTGCAGGATCTGCATTTGCAGGAACCTGGAGTCTGGAGCTGAAACTGGGAGTCAAATTCAAGTACTCAGACGTGGAACATGGGCACGGGCTAAATCCCACTGCCAAGCTAAATGCCCACTGCTGCCTTTATTGCTGAAATAAAGCTTTACTGCATTATAGATGTAGCATAAGGTATATACAGTTAGGACTACTGCTTGGTTGATGGGTTCTTTCGTGCTTTGAGCATTTTGAATACATTATCCTAAACGTTTCGTGACCTGCATTGCGTCTGTTGAGATGTCAGCTGTAGATCTTAGGGCAGTTTTCCTGGTAAATGCACCATTCTTCTCTTACTTTCCAAATGTGCTCATGTCTTTGATTTTTGGCTTTTTTTTTTTAAACTATGATGCCTCTGTGGATCCCTTTGAACTTAATCCTGAATGGATTTCATTGAGCTTTCTGTATGTATTGGTTTTCAACATATTTGGAGAGATTTTTGTTTCTTTTTTTTAAAGATTTATTTATTTATTTATTTATTTGAAAGGCAGATTTACAGAGAGGCAGAGAGGTCTTCCATCCGCTGGTTCACTCCCCAAATGGCTGCAATGGCCAGAGCTGCGCCAATCCAAAGCCAGGAGACAGGAGCTTCCTCCGGGTACCCCACAAAGGTGCAAGGACCTGAGCCATATTCCACTGCTTTCCCAGGCCATAGCAGAGAACTGGATTGGAAGTGGAGCAGCTGGGACTAGAACTGGTACCCATATGGGATACTGGCACCCCAGGCAGTGGCCTCACCGCTATACCACAGCGCCAGCCTGGAAAGTTTTTAGCCTTTATAATTTTTTAAAATTCTTGTTCTTTTATCTCTCCTTTCTCAGTACTATCATTACGTGTGTATGCCTGGGGCTTGGGACCCAGTACAAGCAGATCCAGATTCCAACAGGGCAGAGAAGAACTCGGAGCCATTTGTCCATTTGTATCTCCTTTACTCACAGTGGTGGTGAGAAAATCACAAGGGACAGCCACTTGCCCCCAACTGTGGTGAGCCCACAGGAGATAGCCACCTTTGTGTCCAGAGCAGCAGCCAGACACACACACAGACACCAACACACAGCCGCACAGCCACATCTAGCCATGCCGCCCAGCTGCTTATGTGGGTTTATAGACAGTAGTGGCCCAGAGCCAAACCATTACATAACAGATGGCGGGCAGCCTGCCAGGCAGATGGACCTGCCGGTTACCATGACACCAGTTACCATAGAGATACGGAGACAAAAGGCAGGGAACGTGATAACTTCACCTTCTCAAGTTCATCTCCTCGACAGTGTGTATGGTCTCTCACATGTCTCCAAGGCTCTGTTTATCTCCCTCGTAAACTTTACTGTTTGTTCTTTGGCATTCATAATCTCAATTGATCTATCCTCAAATTTGCTTGTTCCTTCTCCCAGTTCAAGTCTACTATTGAGAACGTGTAGTCAATTTTTTATTTCATTAAGTGTGCTTTTCAACTCCAGAATTTCATTTTGTCCTTTTTGAAGTTCCTGTTTCTGCTGATAATTTCTATTTGATGCAACACTGCCAATACCTGTTCCCTTACATTTTAACCATGGTGACTTTTAGCTCTGTGAACATACTAGTAATCGCTACTTTGAAGTATTGTTTCCCCTGATGAATCGGACTTACAGTCACTGTCACAGGCAGTATCTTTTGTTCCTCTTCTTTTCCCAGTGTGTGACTCATATCTCCCTTGTTTCTTTGCATGCCTTGTATTTTCACAAATATTTATGTTGGAAAACTGAACATACCAGTTGACGCTGAAGAGCCAAAATGACTCCATTTTAAAACAAAACAAAACAAAAAAGCAGCCTCCATTTCCCATAGCAGACCCGGGTCCTTGTAAAAGCAGGCATTCAGGCATTCCGGAGTTATCAAAGCTTACCAGGGACAGCTAGCTCTGTAGACCAAGGACAGCACAACAGAGATTACTAAACAAAGTAACTCCCTGCGCCCAGAGCTTCCGTGCTGTAAGCCCCCCTGTAACTCAACTCCCTGCACCCAGAGCTTCTGTGCTGTATGTAACTTTTTTCCTGCTGATGTAGCCATTTTTCCTTTAAAAACTCTCCCAAAGATGGGGCCTCACTCCTGCCTCTGCTGGGCTGGCTGGTTGGATGGGGTCCCTGTCGCGGCTTGTACTCCCGAATAAACCTTGCTTTTGCAGTTCGGTGTGATAGACTCTCTGGGGGTCTCTGCGGGGATCTAAGGATCTGGGCACAACAACATATTGTAGCCACTGCAGGTATTTGATCCCTCCCATTCCTGAGAGGCTTGTTATTGTTATTGTTATTGTTATTATCTGCTCTGTGACGGACTGGATTGTTTAGCTAAATCTGTTTTCTTTCCATTACCGTGAAGGCTCTGCTGTTCCTGCTCCGGGAGACAGGGCTCTGGGTGCTCCACAGTCACCCTGTGTGGGACGGTGGTGGTTTGGTGGCGCTCTCTTCTCTTTCCCTAACACATTCAGCCGTTAAACTCCAAAGCCATCTATTTCTGTGGGATTAGGTGTAAAAATGGCTACAGTTTACATCAGTCAGTGAGTAGGGGGAACACAGAACAAAATACCAGAGTGGAGGGCTTAACTAACAGAAAGTTGTTTTCTCACAGCTTTGGAGACTGGAAACTCAATATCAAGTTGCGGGCAGGGTTGATTTCCCGTGAGCTCTCTCCTTGGATTGGGAGTGGCTGCCTTCTCGCCATATCCGCATGCGGAGGTCATACGAGGTCATATTGCTGTCCGTGTCCCCAGGCTTCCGTCTGGAACCCTAAGGTAGGTGGAATTGTTTTGATCCACTGGAAGCTCTCCCCTTAATTCTCTCCTCCCCCCACCCCGCCCTTCACTCTGACTGCAGCTGGGGTCCCCATCTCATGACCTTTCTCTTTTTAACTTTTTAAAAAAATCTTTCGAAGAATTTCTTTTACACCTATCATCACACAGCATGTTTTAAACGCAGATCTATAACTCTCTAATAAGATAAAGACAAAGTCTGCCTTATTAGAAACAAGACACTGCACCACGTAAGCCTTCAAACGTTATTGTACTTTAAGTCCAGGCTGCACAGCAAGAGCCAGCCGCAGTGCTGTGGCAGGGAGGGGCCCCATGTGCCGGTGTAAGGCCACGATTCTCAAAGCCTACAGATGTCAGCCCACCCACCTCTGAGTTGTGGGCTGGGCTGGTGATCCACTGGGTGTCGGGATTGCTTCTGGTAGCCAGTGGAAGGGATGAATGAAGATAATCTCTTGTATGTGGAACCTTCCCCAACCCAGTAAGAATTTCAGGGCTCTCAGTCCCTTACAGTGGCACAAATCCTGCATCTGGCCTAGCCTGGCTTGGCTTGGTGTCTCAGTCCACGTGCATGGTCAGGCCGAGTGGGGCAGGGAGCTCTGTGGAGTGGACCCTTGTTACTGTGGATTCGTTGAGAGGAGGAGTGCGATGGGGGCAAGAGGTGTGGAGTCACCACACAGACCCCGGGAGTCATGTGAAAGCGCGCCAGAGGCATGCAGCCTGCAGTTGGTACAGCAGCTTAAATAGCCAAGGCAGCCAATCCGGTCAAGGGGCGGTCTTTGCCCTAACCAATCACAGCCCGTTGCCAGGCAGGCTCTGTTGCCAGGTGGTTTCCACAGCCATCCAATCACAGCCCGTTGCCAGGCAGGCTCCGTTGCCAGGTGGTTTCCACAGCCATCCAATCACAGCCCGTTGCCAGGCAGGCTCCGTTGCCAGGTGGTTTCCCAGGGGGTGTCGGAAGCCATTCCTAGTAACTGACGCTCTCTTGCCAGCGGCCATCTTGGCATGGCCTTCTCATTCCACCACGGACCCTCAGAGACGAGGGCCTTGTATCCAACTGCTGCTTTCTCGTAGCTCCTGGATGTACTTGTATGCGACCCCCCTCCCGCCCCCGGCTCAGCGCCGGCTGCCCGCAGAGGGAAAGCCCCGGGACCCCTCTGGCCGTCCCCAGGGAAGCCGCTGGACCTGCCTGCGGTGCTGACGCAGCTGCGGGGGCCCCGTTTCCCACACTCTGGCAGACACGGTGCGTGTCGGACGGCTCGCTTTTGCCTTTTTTATTGGTAAGCCAAAAAAAAAAAAAAAAAAACAAAAAAAACCTCTCAATATAAATGCTTAATTGATTTGAATGAATTGGATTCTCCATTAATCTTTGTTCATGACACACTCTCATGACTGTGTTTTTGACTCATTGATTATTTATTTATAATTTATCGACTCGTTGATAATTCATAATAATTAATAATAATTATCCACGAACCCAACACCCAATACAAATGTCTGACCCTGACCTTTGTTTAGAAGCCTTTTAATTTTGTTCTCTATAAACTTTATTTGAGAAACATTTCCCCAGATTCCTTTTTTTTTTTTTTTTTAAGATTTATTTATTTGAGGCCACTGCTGCGGCTCACTAGGCTAATCCTCCACCTAGCGGCGCCAGCACACCGGGTTCTAGTCCCGGTTGGGGCGCCGGATTCTGTCCCAGTTGCCCCTCTTCCAGGCCAGCTCTCCGCTGTGGCCCGGGAGTGCAGTGGAGGATGGCCCAGGTGCTTGGGCCCTGCACCCCATGGGAGACCAGGATAAGCACCTGGCTCCTGCCATCGGATCAGCGCAGTGTGCCAGCTGCGGCGGCCATTGGAGGGTGAACCAACGGCAAAGGAAGACCTTTCTCTCTGTCTCTCTCACTGTCCACTCTGTCAAAAAAAAAAAAAAAAAGAGAGAGAGAGAGAGAGAGAGAGACTTATTTATTTGAAAGGCAGAGTTACAGATAGAGAGTGAGATCTTCCTTCTGCTGGTTCACTCCCCAAATGACATAAATGGCTGGAGCTGGACCAGGCCAAAGCCAGGAGCCAGGAGCTTTTTTCCAGGTCTCCCATGCAGGTGCAGGAGGCCATCCCTCACTGCTTTCTCAGGTGTATTAGCAGGAAGCTGGATCAGAAGTGGAGTAGCAGGGATTCGAACCAGTACCTATATTGGATGCAGCTGGCAGCTTTACCTGCTATGACACAGCGTGGGCCCCTCATTTTTCTTGTTTTTTTTTTTTTTTTTTTATTTAAATTTACTTATTTGGAAGGCAGGATTACAGAGAAAGAGAGAAAAAGAGAAAGAAGTAGCCCTTCTTTATTTGTGTTACGCAGCTTTTGAGAGGATATCCAATTAGTGATTTAAGGCCAAAGTCAAGGAGATTCCCCCCTGTGTTTCTTCTAGGAGTTTTGTAGTTTCAGGCCGCATATTTAGGTCTTTAATCCATTTTTGAGCCAATTTTGGGGTGTAGATAACATACAGGTCTAAATCAAACCTTTTGCATATAGATATCCAGCTAGCCAAAGCCATTTATTGAAGAGACGATCCTTTCCCTGTTGTACCATCTTGATGGGCTTTCAAAAATTTACTGCCGGTATATACTTGTTTATTTCTGGGGTCTCTGTTCTGTTCTGTTCTGTTGGTCTGTATGAGTCCATTTTCATGCCAGAACCGATACTTTTGATTGCCACTGCTTTGTAACATAACTCGAAATTAGGAAGTGTGGTGTCTCCAGGCTTGTTTTTTCTTTCTCATGGTTGTTTATCTATTAGAGGTCTTTTGTGGTTCTGTATGAATTTTAGAATCTTTCTCTATTTCTGTGAAAAATACCATTGCAATTTGATAGTGATTTCATTGAATGTGTGTATCACTGTGGGTAGTATGAACATTTTAGCAATATCAATTCTTCCAGACTACAAACATGGAATATATTTTCGTTTATTTTTATCTTCTTGAATTTCTCTTATTAATGTATCATAGTTTCAGTGTGTAGATGTTTTGCTTCCTTGGTTAAATTCATTCCTAAATACTTTATTCTTAATGCTATTATATGATTTCTTCTTCAGATAGGTTGCTATTTGAAATGTATATAGAAATGCAGTTGACTTTTTCAGTGTATTTTGTATGCTGTAACTTTACTGAATCCATACGTTAGTGCTTGTATGGAATCTTTAGAATTTCCTACATGTGGATTCATGTCAGTTGCGAGGAGAAGTAATTTTACCTCCTCCTTTTCCGACTGCTGTGCCTGCACCTTCTTTCTCTCATCAGGTTGCTCTTGCCGGTATTTCCAGCACTGCGCAGGAACCACAAGAGCATGCTTCATCCTGGTGGACCCCAGTCCTAGAGCAAAATATTTCTATTTTCTCTCATTGCTTATATTAGCAGTGAGTCTTTCAGAAGTGGACTTTATCATGTTGAGGAAGTTAGCTTCTGTTTTGTTGAGAGTTTTTATTTTTACCATGAAGTGATGTTGATCTTTGTCAAATGCATTTTGGTATCTATTGAGATGATCATCAATTCTTTTAATATGGTGTATCAAATTGATTATTTTCAGTATGTTACACTAGCCTTGCATCCGTGGGATAACTCCCATTTTGTAACAATATATAATATTTTTGATGATGAATTAGTTTGCCAATATTTTATTCCTCAGTATTTTTTTAAAGATTTATTTTATTTATTTGAAAGAGTTTCAGAGAGAGGTAGTAAGAGAGAGGTTTTCCATCTACTGGTTCACTCCCCAGATGGCCACAACAGCCAGAGCTGTGCCATTCCGAAGCCAGGAGCCAGGAGCTTCTTCCTGGTCTCCCGCGTGGGTGCAGGGGCCCAAGGACTTAAGCCATCTTCTACTGCTATCCAAGGCCACAACAGAGAGCTGGATTGAAAGAGGAGCAGCTGGGACTAGAACCAGCGCCCATATGGGATGCCAGCACTTCAGGCCAGGGCTTTAACCCGCTGCACTACAGCGCCACCCCCCTCCCCCCGTCAGTATTTTTTGCTTCTGTAGTCATTAGACATATTGGCCTGTAGTTTTATTTTCTTGTGATGTCTTTATTTGGCTCTCATCTCAGACTGATGCTAGCCTCATAGACAGAGTTTGGAGATAATCCCTCATATTTTTGGAAAAGTTTAACAAGGATTGGTGTTAATTTTTTCTAGTCAGGTAGAATCCATGCTGAAGCCATCTGGTCCTAGGCTTATCTTTGTTGAGAAGTTTTTGATTACTGCTGTGATCTCTTTATTTGTTATTGGTCTGTTCTGGCTTCTATTTTTTTTTTCATATCAATTAGACAATTTTTACTAAATGAGAAAGTACATTTAAAATGTGTTTTAAAAAATAGAATTAGAGGCCGGCGCTGCAGCTCAATAGGCTAATCCTCTGCCTGCGGCGCCGGCACACTGGGTTCAAGTCCCAGTCGGGGCACTGGATTCTGTCCAGGTTGCCCCTCTTCCAGTCCAGCTCTCTGCTCTGGCCTGGGAGTGCAGTGGAGGATGGCCCAAGTGCTTGGGCCCTGCACCCCATGGGAGACCAGGCTCCTGGCTTCGGATCAGTGCAGTGCACCGGCCACAGCGGCCATTGTTGGGTTAATCAACGGTAAAGGAAGACCTTTCTCCCTGTCTCTCTCTCACTGTCCACTCTGCCTGTCAAAAAAAAAAAAATAGAATTAGAAAAAAAGGACATATGCAGTTTAAGGAACCTTTGCACTGTGCCGAAAATCAAACATTTCTTGTAGTAATACAGTGTGCCAACTCATAAACTGTAAGTTAGCAGAATTCTCAATTTAACATTTTCGAAGACAATATTAAGGTCAAGAATTTCGCATCTATGGTAGCACATATAGAAGGGCATTATAAATGTGATGTCCATCCCTACGAAGCTTACAAATTTGACAATGCTCAATAAAACCACATCCAATAGTTTCGCATCCAAACAATCACAATTCTATTTCTTTTGATTCAGTCTTGGCAGGTTGTAATTTTATAGAAATTTAATCACTGGGGCCAGTTTTGTGGTATAGTGGGCAAGGCGACCTGTGATGCCAGCATCCCACATGGGCTCTGGTTCGTGTCCTGGCCATTCCACTTCTGATCCAGCTCCCTGCTAATGGCCTGGGGAAAGCAGTGGAAAATGGCCCAAGTGTTTGGGCCCCTGCTACCCATGTGGGAGACCTGGATGAAGCTCCTGGCTCCTGACTTCAGCCTGGCCCAGAGCTGCTGTTGCAGCCATCTTGGGGTGTGAACCAGATGATGGAAGATCTCTTATTCTCTCTCTCCCCCTTTTTCTCTGTAACTCTTTCAAAATAAATAAAATAAATCTTTTAAAAAAATATATTCATTATTTTTATGTTATCCAATCTTTTGCCATATAATTGTTTATAATAGTCCCCTATGAACCTTTCCACTTCTGAAGCAAGCTTTTCAATGTCTCTTCTTTCATTTTTTATCTTATTTAAGTCTTTTTTCTTTTTTATTTGTTTGTGTGGCTAAGGACCTATATTCTCAAAACTCAACTCCATGTGTGCTAATTATTTTCCTATTTTTTTCTGTTCTCTCTTTATTTATGTTGACATTTTATTTCCTGCCTTCCACTGGATTTAGTTTTTTCTTCTTCTAGTTCCCTGAGGTGTAAACTTAGGTTGCTTATTTGAGATCTTTATTTCAATATAGGCGTCCCATACGTTTTGGTAGTATTTATTTTTTATTTCATCCAGTGAGAGATTTTTTTCACTTCCATTTTGATCACCTCTTTTACCTAGTGGCTGCTCATGTGCAAATTAGTTTACATATGTTTGTGAATTTCTTGCTCTTATTGGTTTCCAGTTTCATTTCATTGTGGTCAGAAGAGAAACTTGGAATGACATTAATCTTCTTAAATTATTTTATGATCTAGCACATGGTCTGTCCTGGATAATGGTCTGTGTGTACTTGAGAAGAATGTGTAAAGAATTATACTGGTGAAAATTTGCATTATATTTAAGTCTATTAGGTATACAATGTTGTCCAAGTCCATTATTTATTGATTTTTCAATCTGGATTTTCTGTTATTTAAAGTGAGCTGTTGAAGTATTCTATTATTGTATTGCTATCAATTTCTTCAGTAAAGTAGATCAATAATTGTCTTATATACTTGGGTGCTCTGAGGTTGGATATAATATATATATATATTATGTATCATTGTTATATATCATGTTGTAAAAATGTAATATAATGATCTTTGTCTCTGGAGACAGTTTTTGATTTAAAATCTATTTTGTCTGATATTGGTATAGCCAACCCTGCTCTCTCTTGGTTTCTGTTTGCATGGAATATAATTTTCCATTCCCTTACTTTTGGTTTATGTGTATCTTCTCAGGTGAAGTGAGTCTCTTGTAGGTAGCATATGCTTTGGTCTTGTGTTTGCTCCATTCAACCATTCTGTTTCTTGCAATTAGAGAATTTAATATATTTACACTTGAGGTAATTATTAAGTACAGATTTACTACTGGCACCTTCATGTTTTCTAGTTGTTTTATAGATCCTTTCTCCCATCTTACAGTTTTCCTTTGTGATTGATTTTTCTAATAGTCTGTTTTGATTCTTTGCTTTTTATTTTGGTGTAGGTGTAGGTTTTTGCTTTGCAGTTATCTGGCTTAGCAGAAAAACACAGTGACAACAGGCTACTTTAAACTAACAACAGCTCAACTTTGTATAAAAAGAAAATTCTGTTTTAAGTCTCCCCATTTTGAATTTTTGATGTAGCAATTTATATTTTTTAAGGATTTGTCTATTTAATCTAAAAAGCAGAGTTACAGAGAGAGAGAGAGAGAGAGAGAGAGAGAGAGGGGGAGAGAAGCTGAAAGATCTCCATCCCCTGGTTCACTCCCCACGTGGCTACGACAGCCAGAGCTGGGCCAATCCAAAGCCGGAAGCCAGGAGTGTCGGGGAACGGGACAGCCTGGCCAGCTGTGCCGCTCCCGACAAGAAGTTTAGTGCTGGGCTTTTTCCACCCTGCCTGTTGCTAATTGCAAGATCCTGTTTTGACTTTAAGCATCCTGTTATTGCATGTTTCCCACACTTAGTTGGTAACATGTTTTCCGTGAATGATATATATATAAATAGGTGGACGGTGGGCGGGGGGAGTGAATGAACGCTGGTAAAAGACGGAGGAATGAATGAACGCTGGTAAAAGACGGAGGAATGAATGAACGCTGGTAAAAGACGGAGGAATGAATGAACGCTGGAAAAAGACGGAGGAATGAATGAACGCCGGTAACAGGCGGAGTTGTGAATGAACGCCGGAAACAGACGGAGTTATGAATGAACGCCGGTAACAGGCGGGAGCTGTGAATGAATGCGAGTAGTAAGCGGGAGTGGTGAATGAAGGAGTTGTGAATGAATGCCGGTAACAGGGCGGGCGTTCGCGACATGTAACACGAGTCTGCTGAAAAATAAAGTGGAAGCTGAAAAGCCGATAAACGCGTCTGGTGTCTCCGAGGTCTCGCCGGCGTTAACCTATCCGGAAGGTGTACGCCTGCACAGGAGCTTCTTCTGAGTTTCCCATGTGGCTTCAGAGACCGAAGCACTTGAGCCATTCCCTGCTGCTTTCCCAGGCCATGAGCAGGGAGCTGGGTTGGAAGTGGAGCAGCCGAGACTCAAACCAGCACCCACAGGGGATGCCAAAGTCACAGGTGGAGGCCTACCACGCCATAGCACCCGCCACAACAGTTTACAATTTTATGTTGCATATCTTTTAATTCTTTTAGTAAGTGTTGATAGTTTGTCTTTTCATCTTCATACTAAAGATATGTAGCTTATACACCATGATTACAGTACCATTCAGAGTATTCTGAATTTACTGTTTAATCCCTATAGCCAGCGAGCTTTAAACATTCAGATTGTTTGCATGTTACTAATTAGAATACTTTCAGAGTGAACTCCTTTTTTGCATTTCTTGTAAGATGGGTCTGGAGGTGATGAACTCTCTCCACTTTTGTCTGTCTGGGAAAGCCTTATCCTGCCCCTCATTTCTGAAGGATGGCTGTACTTGGTACAGTATTCTCCAATGATAGTTTTTTCCTTCAGCAATTTAAATATTCCATCCTGCTTTTCCCTGGCCCGTAAGGTTTCTGCTGAGAAGCCTGTAGGCTGTTTCTAGGCTTATGAGTACTTCCTTAGATGTCACCTGCTGCTTCTCCCTGTTGCTTTCAGGATCCTGTCTTTATATGTGACTTTTGACAGTTTGATTAGCGTAAGTCTTGGGGTAGTCTCATCAGGATTGAGTCTCATTGGTGACAGTTGATCTTGTACGTGGGTGCCTATCTCCAGATTTGGAAAGTTTTATGCTTTAAATAAGTTTTCTACCCTTTGTGTTTCTCTCTTCCCTCTTGAACTTCAATAAACTCTAAATTTGCTCTTTAGATGTTGTTCCACAGATGGCATAAGCTTTCTCCATCACTTTTCATGCTTTGCTTTTTATTCCCAATGGAATCTGTGGCTTGGAACAGCCTGGTGATCTCACTGACTTTTATGCAGTCAGTGTGCTTTATTAAACTTTTCATTTCATGCATTGTTTCTCAGGTCCAAAATGTGTTCAACATTTCTGTCACAACCTCTATGTTAAATATTTCTGCTTACATTTCTGAATTATTCCCTAAGTTTGCTGAACTTCCTTAAACTAGCTGTTTTTGAATTCTTGGTTGGGCAGATCACACATCTGCATCTCTTTGGGGTCAATCACTGGCACCTCTTTTGCTCATTTGGTGATGCCATGTTTCTCTGACTGTTCTTTTTTTTTTTTTAAGATTTATTTGATTTATTTGAAAGACAGAGTTACAGAGAGAAGTAGAGACAGAGAGAGAGGTCTTCCACCCACGGTTCACTACCCAGAGGGCCATAACAGCTGGAGCTGCACTGATCCGAAGCCAGGAGCCAGGAGCTTCTTCCTGGTCTCCCATGCGGGCGCAGGGGCCCAAGGACTTGGGCCATCTGCTACTGCTTTCCCTGGCCATAGCAGAGAGCTGGATCAGAAGTGGAGCAGCCGGGACTAGAACTGGCGCCCATATGGGATGCTGGCACTTCAGGCCAGGGCTTTAACCTGCTGCACCACAGCACCAGCGCCTCTCTGATTGTTCTTGATCCTAGTGGTCATGCATCAGTGTCTCTGTACTGACAACGCTGATATTCACACTGATCTTTGCATTCTGGCTTTTTCAGAGAAGATTGTCTGTTGTGATTCCCTAAACCCAGGCTTCAGACCTGTTAGTGGCTAGGTACCAGGATGTGATTGCCCACTTCAGGGCAGTGCCTCTGTTGCCAAGCACGCAAGTTAGCTTCAACTAGGTCTCTGTAAAGGTTCCTGTGGCTCACTGGTTGGGTGCCTTAGTGGCCATACTTGAGTTGGTGGTCATAGTGAGCTATAACTGAGGTAAGGGTTGTTTCAGGTCCACAGCCAAGACAGTTCTCAGGCCCGCCTCCAGTGTCACAGACAGCTGTGTCTCCCAGCGGATTTGGAGTGAACAGGCCTTTTTCAGACTGGGTTTTCGAAGGACTAGAGACCATTTATAGGGCTATTGCATTGATTCACAATGTAACGAGGGTCAGGCTGTGTGCCTAGGGGTTCTACTGGGTTTCTAGGTGGGTAGTACTGCTATCAGCCAATAGACAAATGGGGCCAGAGCCAAGTTTCAGGAGTGCTTGACGAAATACTGGGGGCAGAGGTTGGCAAGCCTACCAAGGAGACTCAGCAGGCCATGTCTCCTGGCAGGAACCTGGCTGGGTAGAATTGATGCAGGACCACAGCCAGCAGGAACTGAAACAGCTCCGGTGATAATACAGGATCTGTTGTGGAACCAGTATTGGCAAATCCAAACTGAGGGCAGCAGTGTCCATTTGGTCTTGGGTGTTAAGACCTCTGTTTCCTAGTTGGTTTTCTCTTTGTATGTTTTATTCATTATCGAAAGTGCAGTATTGAAATTTTGTATTATTGTTGGAGGATTTTTTTCTCCTTTGAGTCCTGCCAATGTTTCCTCTATATATTTTTGTTCTCTTATGTTGAGCTTACATATATTTATTTATTTTTTCTATTTGTAGTAATTTGTCCCTTGTATCAGTTTATAACTTCCTTCTTTGTATTTTGTGATAGTTGTTGACTTAAAGTCTATTTTGTCTGCTATAAGTGTAGCTATCTCTTGGTTGCCACTTGCATGAAATATTTTTCCATCCGTTCATTTTCAGATTATGTGTGTCTTTAAATCTAAAATGAGTTTCTTGGCCGGCGCTGTGGCATACTTGGCTAATCCTCCGCCTGCAGCACCTGCACCCCCTGCACCCCAGGTTCTAGTCCTGGTTAGGGTGCCAGATTCTGTCCCAGTTGCTCCTCTTCCAGCCAGCTCTCTGCTGTAGCCTGGGAAGGCAGTGGAGGATGGCCCACGTGCATGGGCCCTGCACCTGCATGGGAGACCAGGAGGAGGCACCTGGCTCCTGGCTTCGGATCGACGCAGCGCCAGCCACAGTGCACTGGCCGTGGTGGCCATTTGGGGGGTGAACCAATGAAAAAGGAAAACCTTTCTCTCTCTATCTCTCTCTTTCACTGTCTAACTCTGCCTGTCAAAATAAATAGATAGATACATAGATAGATAGATAAAATGAGTTTCTCTCCGACAGCATATAGTTGGGTAATTTTTGATTCATTTAACTACTTTTGATTAGGGAGTTTAACATATGAACATTTGAAGTGATTATTGATAAGAAAGGATTCATTATTATTTTGTTCATTGTTTTGTTAGCTTGTTACCTTAGTTTCTGAAGGATTTATTAATTCTTATTTTTTGTCCTCTAACCTGCTCTCATATTCTTACTTGTAACCCCCCAAGTTTTAACTATGATATAGTCATTTGTCATTCATATTTTATTATAAATTCCCTTGAAGGAAGCATGTCTTTTGAGCCATGTCACTTGGCTCTAGTGTAATGTCTAGGATAGAATCTACTCAGCGAAATATTCTCGCAACCTGAGCGAGGTGCTTGTGTTTCTTCCCCACCGGCTTCAGTGGCTCATCCCGATGGTGGATTGCCATAGGGAAGATCATCCTCGGAGGAGTTCGGTCTGGTGGAGATACATAAGGGCTCCAGATCTGTGGGAAGTTGTAAGGGGAAGGGGAAAGCCAGGTTGCTTTTCCAGCTAGAACTTACTGAGGAATTTTATTGAAAAGAGTATTTTTTCTGATTGTTGTAAAGCATGAAAACACTTCTATATAATATGCACCATATAATATAGCTATGTAATATGCACTATACGATATGCACTATATGATATGCACTATATAACACGCACTATATAATATGCACTATATGGTGTGCACTATATAACATGCACTATATAACATGCAGAAATTGCCAACAATTACAAGACAGCCATGACTTTTTCTTCCTTTGTTCCTCTAGGCCCAGCTGGATGTGTGCCATCCTCTCTAGTTGAGGCGACAGTGTGAGGAAATGATTTCCCTAAGTCTCAACTAAAAAGAAAGGCATTAATAAAGCATTTAATTTTTTTTATTTGACAGGTAGAGTTACAGACAGTGAGAGAGAGAGACAGAGAGAAAGGTCTTCCTTCTGTTGGTTCACTCCCCAAATGGCCGCCACAGCCGGAGCTACACCGATCTGAAGCCAGGAGCCAGGTGCTTCCTCCTGGTCTCCCATGCGGGTGCAGGGCCCAAGCACTTGGCCCATCCTCCACTGAACTCCTGGGCCACAGCAGAGAGCTGGACTGGAAGAGGAGCAACCGAGACTAGAACCGGTGCCCTTGTGGGATGCCGGCACCGCAGGCAGAGGATTAATCAAGTAAGCCACAGCGCCGGCCCCACATTTAAATTTTTTTAAAGACAAAAATTTCCGAGTATGTTTTCCTGTGCATAGCCAGGTGGGAGAAGAGCCCGGAGGGGAGAACAAGACATCCCTTCCTGTGAACCTCACTTCTTGTGAGACTGCTGTCCCTTACACCCAAAAAAGAGAGTTCAGGTGTCAGCATGTGCAGTTACAAAGTGCAGCTGTGCCACATGTATTTGGTGAAATACAGAACCCAAAAAGGTAAGTTGTCTACCTCAATGTATCACTATTCATATAAGTCAGTTCCTTCCTCCACAGCTGAGAAAAACAGCAAAGAGGATCACTGAACAAGAGCAAGCAGATATAGACCCTACAGATCTTTCACTTAGAGTTGCTTAGGTATTGTTTATTTCACTATAAGAAAGTAAATAGATCAAACACCAAGCACTTGGCTTGCTTTCTCTCTCCATCTCTCTCTCCCCCTCCTTCTCTCCCTTCCTCACCAAAGCTGAGCAAAACATATAACCAAAGAGGACTGATGAACAAGAACAGGGATGTTTAGATCCTAGCTAGATCCTAGGTGTCTTTGCAAATATTAAATATTATTTCTTTCACTGTAGGAAAGTGAATAGGTCAGGCACCTCTCTCTCATATATATATATATATATATATATATATACACACACATACATACACACACACACACACACACATATATATATATATACATGCATTTACTATATATATTTTTTATTTTTATTTTTTGACAGGCAAAGTGGACAGTGAGAGAGAGAGAGACAGAGAGGAAAGTCTTCCTTTGCTGTTGGTTCACCCTCCAATGGCTGCTGCGGCAGGCACACCGCGCTGATCCGAAGTCAGGAGCCAGGTACTTATCCTGGTCTCCCATGGGGTGCGGGGCCCAAGTACTTGGGCCATCCTCCACTGCACTCCCGGGCCACAGCAGAGAGCTGGCCTGGAAGAGGAGCAACTGGGACAGAATCCGGCGCCCCGACCGGGACTAGAACCCGGTGTGCCGGCGCCGCAGGCGGAGGATTAGCCTAGTGAGCCGCGGCACCGGCCTTACTATATATATTTACACATGTATAGTTTCTTCATAATATGAATTTTCCATGAACTCTTTGGAGACTTTGTTTGTGCGTGGATTTTACATTTTTGGTACCAAATTAAACTTATGTTTCAATTCTATTTTCCATGAACTTTCACTCATTCATTTATATATTAAATATATAAATTTATATAAGTATAAATTATATATATATATAATCTGCACCATTGCAACAAAGGGCAGCTATAGGCAGCAGGGAGTCTGGCCAGTCTAAGAAAAACTGGCCCATAGCTTGGGTCTGCCAAACTAGCCATTCATGCCAGGCATGGCATGGTTGATACTTACCAATCTTTTTCTTCTTTCCACAGTGGGCTTTCTCAAGGCCAGTGTGCTGACTTAGGACAAGCCCCACCTGGAACCTTACCCCGTGAGACATACACAAGCATCCTGAACTTTTGTGCCTGTCACTTGCTCTGGGATGACGGAGAAGTGTTGAAGTTTGTGTGGCGTAACTAGAAGGGACTCTGTCTTTCCAGTAAGGCAAGGCCCACTCAGGCGCTTAGTGGTCACCTAGGACTTCTCAATGGCTTTTGCTTATAGTTGCTGAAATACTATGCCTTTCACTAGAAGAAAGTGAATGGGCCAAACATTTCAGTCTCCAAAGAAACCTTAGGCAAAGGGAACCTCAAGGAGAGACTGCCGTTTGCTATTCTCACGCCAGAGACACATTTGCTGAGGAGGACAGCAGCCAAATGGCTGACGTCTAGGCATTTCTGGAGGGATGCTCACTGCTCCACGTCAGTGGCGGTAGTGCTCAGACAGTCTGAGTGAAGGTGAGAAGTGTCTTCCTAAAAGTGTGTGCTGTTGTCCTGGGATGCCTCCCTAGAAGGGCTCGGCCTCCAAGCGTCCCTGCCCTCTGAATGATGGCGAGAACACAAGTATCCTGTAGCACAGCCATGGTGGTATACTTCCTCCCATTGTACCACATATGCTGTGGGCTCTGTGTCCCAGGTGCTCTGAGCGTAGTGTGTCCAGTCAGACAGGGTGCTATCCCCTCAAACAGCACAGGCGGACATGAGGTGTCTCCTGGAGCACAGGGACAGAAGCGTCTCTCTGACGAATGTCTCCTGAGTGGTGAAGGACCTTCCGATAGTAACAGATTTGCTCAAACCAGATGGACCCCCAAGTGCTCCAACCACTCCACATGTGGGTAGCGTTGGCCCCTTCCATTGCAACACGTGTGCTCTGGACCCAAGGGACCCAGGTGCTCTGACTGTAGGTGAGAACATGAGGATCTCCAAGCACAGGTGTGTTGGACTACAACGTACTCTCCCAGTGTACTCTGGCAAGGCGTTCCCTACGTAGCCTGCCCCTAGGCATGAAGCATTTCTAGAGAGGTCTGATGCTGGCCTCTCTCACTGCCCCAGATGTGCTTTGGCACAGGCGCTGGCTGCTCTAAACGCAGAGTGTTCCTCGTCAGTGCCGCTGCTTAGCAATGCCCAGTAGTAGTGGTATGTTTTGGCCCAGCTGGCAGCAGGTCCTTTGGCTACAGACAGGAAAGATAGTGTCCTGGGGGCAGATTTGCTTTCAGCAGTGCTGGTCTCCAGTTGCAACAGGGGTGGGTGCTATAGACCCACAGGACCGCAGTGCCCGGGGCTGTCATGAGCTGTGTTGCTGGGTGTCCCACTTCGCCTTGCTCCAAAGCTGCCTGCTCCAGATGTGGAGCTGCAGCCCATGCCAGACACAATGACCCCAAAGCTGCAGCTTACCCAGAGGGCTGCAGATCCCACAAATGCAAATTGGCCTGGATTAGTGTTGCAAAAGGTGGGCAATAGGCCTCAGAGTTGTGTATGTCAGTGGGATGCGTGGCATGAAAGAGTGACCGCACCAGTGAAAAATCGGCCCCGGTGCCACCAAAGGCTGGCTGGGTGCTGACAGGGATACCACAGGTGGAATGTGAGAGCATCGATGGGCACCTATGCTGTCACCGGGTCCGTGGACTGCAGTGGGGGTGAGGCCGGGCACTTCTGCTGAGCCTGTAAGGTTTCCCAAAGGGAAAGAATTGATAAAGATGTCAGAGGGAGACTCAAAGACAACTTGCTAGGTTCCGGTGTGGTGTCCCTAGCGATGTCATCAGAGTCAAAGCCAAGTTTGGCCACCTGTCTGAAGAGCGGCTGCCTACTCGAGTGAAGGCGACTGTGGAATCCCTGGCAGGTGGGCCAGAAAACAGGACACCGGGCGGAGTAGCTCTCTGTTCTGTCCATCAGGACCCCAGGATTTCAGCTGAGGGGTGGTTCCTGGTTCAAAGGGAGGTTTTAAAATTGGCTGGAGCAGCTGAGCATGGAAGCAGGTGGAGTGGTGGAGACATGGCCTTGGTACGGGAGTGTCTGCTCTGGCTGGCCTGGCCCTGGCGGATGGGGGGAAGCTCACACGGGGTCACCCTGGAGCCAAGAAGATAGAGTGGTGTCTGCGCCAGTTATAACGCAGTCTGCAGCTGGACTGCCTGGGATGGTGGAAGCAAGTGCGGAAGCCATGACAGGCTGGCCGGGGAGACAGGGCTACAGGTGGAGGGGGCTTGAGGAGGGCTCTGTGGGTCCCCATAGGAAAAGAAGGAGGAGGCCGAGTGGCCCTGCTCTCTGAAGAGGCCTCGGTGTCCTCAGCCACTTTGTGGTTCCATCAAGGCTCAGTGTTCTCTCCCAAGCCTAGGTCTTCTTCAGTGACCATACAAAGGCGGGTGGTGCAGCCAGCTCTCTCCAGGGCGGCAACAGGGGCAGCTGAAGCATCAGCAGAGGCCTTGGAGGCTTCTCCGTACAGAGCCCGCAGCTGGCAGACGTGAGCAGAGACGGCCTCTTTGCCAGGGTATCTGAAAGCTCTCCTCTCTGGCCCTCCTTCTTTGACCCCGAGGAAGCTGGGAGCTGAGTTGAGGAATGGCTTACCTGTGGGGCTCTTCCTGTCTCTGGTAGCAGGAAGGAGACTATGTCCTGCTGTCGAGAGACAGGCAGCCCCCAGCGGGCAGGGCCGTAAGAGCTGGTGACAGCTTGGCCTTTGGCGAATGAGCTTCCTAGAAGACGTCTGGGATATCTTGCCTCAGCTGCCTTCTGGGTCCGTGGAGTAGAGTTTCCAACTCAGAGAGGCAGGACCTGCGCCCAGATATGTGATGACTGCAGTTGTCCCCAGGGGCCTAGATGCTGGAGGTACACTCCACTGCCCTGGGGGCTCCTCTCCTGACAGCCCTGCCTTGCGGATACCGTTTGGTCGCCTTCCTCCTCTGACCCCTCTGCTTCGTGCTTCTAGTGGCTTCATCTCAGTCTCCTGATCTGGCAGGGGATTGGCTGTTGCACAGGTGACTGGCTGACCAAGTGACAAAGGAAAAGCGTCCGTTTGTGCCTTGGAGGAGGGATCACTACCAACCCAGGGTGGTTAGAGACTTTGAGGTATAGGCAGAGAGGATCAGTAAGCTTCCCGATGGGACTGTCACCTCTATAGTGTTGCGTAACACTGGTGGGGTGAGGCACACATCAGTGAAGCTGCCGGGGGTAAAGCCAGCCGGGCGACTCCAGCCACAAGAGGGTCAGTTGACAAGGTGTGCTACTCTGTGGGTGGGGTCCGGGGACTTAAGGGGGGAGCGGGCCGAGGCCTTCGCCCTCAAAGGGCTGGTTGTGTGCTGTTGGATCCTGGGAGCATAGTAGGAAATGGCTCCTCCACAGCGGACAACACACCGATCAGCTTGATGCATGCGGAACACAGGATGAACAGAGCACAGGCTAGTGGTCCACCAGTGAGAGGCACAAACACAGAAGTGCCGGAGGGCAGGGGGTAAGGCCCAGAATCTGAGCCTCGTCAGGGATTTCTCGTGCTCCCTGACTTTCCCACCCCCGGGCGCAGGCAGTTGGCACCAGACGGTCTTGGCGGTCACAACAGGACTGTTCCAGACCGTGAAGTCCAGGAGCTGCGTAACTGTCACCCCCAGGACGTCACAGCTGCAGGATCCTCAGGGCAGCCTGTGGTTGTGTGTCAGCCAGCTCTAGAAGGCAGAGCCAAGTCAAAGCCAGGCCAGGAGAGCAACCTGAATCCGGCCAGGGAGGGGACTCGGCTGCAGGAGGTCAGGGTAGGACAGGTGCGCTGGGGAGACCAGGGGCTGGCCCTGCCTCGTGTGTTACTGTGTTCCCACGTGACACGGCAGTGACCAGGCCTCCTCAACCACACCCACACAACAGCGGCACTAGCAGCAGCCATGGCAGTAAGAGTGGCATTGAAGATGCCTGTGTGTGTACAGGGCCTGCCACCAGCGAATGTGAGTGGAGAATTTCCCCGTGAGAGACTGCTGGAAGCCTTCCTGCTGTCCTCTCTGACTTTAATGAGGCTGCAGAGCTGAGTTTCTCTCGGCCTCTTCCTGTCACGCAACCACCACCGATGACGCAGGCGAGCCCCCACCTCCTGCATTCTGGTAGCCCAAGGCCAAGGCTCAGAACACTGGCTCCCTCGGAGACGCCTCTAGCTCCTCTGTACTTCCTAGAGTCAGTGCACGCCTTCCTGGAAAGGCCCAGTGTGCCCAGCATTGCTGGCTGGACCACGCAGGCTTCTGAGGTAGAGACCTGGATACTGCATCACACCCTTTCCAGGCTGTCTGACTCCAGAGCTCATGCATTTTGCCAGCAGATTTGGTGCCTGTTCACCACACAGACTTCACGTTTCACTGTTTTTTTTTTTGATCATCCTTAATGCTACTTACAAATAATGAACACAGGAGGAGGTCATCTTTGGTTCAATGCTTAAGTCAACCATGGACCACACTGGGCTCCAAGATCATCCAAACGCAAGGGCAGGGACCACCAACTGTCAGTCCATCTGAATCAGGCATTTTTCCTCCATATGAGCTGTGTAGACTCATAGCTGTTAGCAATCGTCTCTCAGGGGTAAGGACTCCAGATGCACATCAGGTGGGTGCTGAATTGAACCAGACTTAGAATCATTATGACTCAACACCAAAACCTCTTTTAGGATCCCAAGGATCAGTGTTTGGTGTCCTAGCTGAAACAACTACCAATACCAGCTTTTCCAGTCCATGAGCATGGTATAACTTTTCCTGTATTGTGGTCTTTATGAAGTTTTTTTTTTCCTCTCAGTTAATATTTTATATCAAGGTTTCACCAATCACAGACCAAAGATAAAATTTATCCCACAGCTTATTCTTGTAATGCTGATGAGATTAGAATGGTGTTAACATTTCTCTAATGTTGTGAAAACAGAAGAATGTATGACAGAGACCACACTTAACCTGCAAAGCCGATATTTCCCAACTGACCCTTTGTGAGAAAAGTTTGGCAAGCCCTCTTTGGTAGTTTTTGGTGCCTAGGTTTTGTACAGCATTTGCTAATTTATCCCTAGATATTTTACAAGTGCTTTTACCCTATAGTAAGTGATATCTTTTAAATTTCAATTTTCAGTTGTTTACTGGTAGCATATAGAATATATAATTGGTTTTTATGTACTGACCTTGCATGCTGGAGACTTACCAGCTTCCTGCTGCACTTATGGTAGTTTCTTTATAGATTTATTGTGATTATTTTACATACATATTCATGTTCCCTTTGAATAAAGAGTGTTTTACATCTTCCTGTTTGATGTGCATGTGTTTTATTTCATCTTCACATTTGCTCTGACCTCCAGTAAAATGAGGAATTCAAGTGGAGGTTATGGACATGCTTTTCAGGTTCATATCTTAAAGGCAAAGTGCCCAGTCTGGTATTTACAAAAAGGTTTTTAATAGATGTGCTTCATCCTATAAAGGAGATTCAATTCCCATTTTGTTAAGATATGTTTTTAAAAGGAGTGTTGAATTTTGTCAGTTACTCTGCATTCAGTTCTGAGATAATCATATAGCCTTCATTGTGAATGTGGTAAATTACATTGATTTTTAAATGTTAAACCAACCTTGCATTACTGGAGCAAACCCTCCTTAAGAGGTGGTCATATTAAACCATATGTTTAGGGGCTGGTGCTGTGGCATAGTAGGCATAGTGGGCTAACCTGTAGCACCGGAATCCCATATGGGCACTGGCTCATATCCTGGCTCCTCCTCTTCCAATCCAGTTCTCTGCTATAGCCTGGGAAAGCAGTGGAAGATGGTACAAGTGCTTGGGCCCCTGCACCTGCATGGAGACCCAGAGGAAGCTCCTGGCTCTTGGCTTTGGATCAGCCCAGCTCCAGCCATTGTAGCCGTTTAAGAAGTGAACCAGCAGATGGAAGACCTCTCTCTCTGTCTCTCCATCTCTCTGTCTATAATTCTCTCTCTTGCTTTCTCTCTCTCTCTCAAATAAAAAAAAATTGTTTATAATTTTTATACATTCTTTTTCAATTTATTTTTGTTTGAAAAGCAGAGAGAGAGATGGAGACAGAGACAGATCTCCCATGTGCTGGTTCATGCCCCAAATTCCTACAACAGCCAGGCTGAACCAGGCAAAAAACGAAAGCCAGGAACTCAAGCTGGCTACCTCGATGGGTGGTAGGGACCCAGTCACCTGAGCCACCACCTTTTACCTCTCAGGATGTGCATTGCTAAGAAGCTAGAATTGAGTGCAACCAAGACAGGCACTCTGATACGAAATACAGGCCACAAGAGACATCAAGACCGCTATGCCAAATGTCCACCCATTTTTTCTTGATAAACTGAACCTTCTGTTTGTGTGAAATGTCCTTCCTTCCCCCTTACAATGGCATTAGACTTAAATGTCTATTTGTGGAGGGAAGTATAGCTACCCCAGCTCTCATTTGGTTACTGTTGTCTTCAGCTAACTTTCTGTATCCTTTCACTTCCAACCTGTTTGTGTCTTTGAATCTAAATGATTCTCTTCTAGATAACATACAGCAGGCATTCCTTAAATGACTCCAGAATTGATGCCACAAAGTGGAGCCAGAGGAGGAGTTTGAAGCTCTGGGCCCAGCAACACAACTCGGCATGTGAGACTTGCCGTAGTTACATGTGGGCCAGCTGAGCTCCCCACTGGGTGGTGGCGCTGGGATAGACAGGCATGGCAGTACCAGCTAGGCTCAGCAGCTGTGCCATACCCCAGAATCACACCTCTGTGTTTCCCATGTAACAGTGCTGGCAGTAAGGGTCCCCTTCACCCACTATTTTACACTGGACTCACCACAGCCATGGACATGGGAGGAAGTGGTTCCATTTAAAAAAAAAAGACTTTATTTATTTATTTGAGAGGTAGAGTTACAGACAGAAAGAGGGAGAGACAGAGACAGAGGTCTTTCATCTACTGTTTCACTCCCCAACTGGCTGCAAAGGCTGGAGCTGAGCTGATCCAAAGCCAGGAGCCAGAAGCTTCTTCCAGGTCTTGCAAAGTGGGTCTTGCAAGGTGGGTGTAGGGGCCCATGCCCATTAAGTGAGATTTTTTTCCCCTAAAGAAACTTTTTATTTAAGGAATACAAACTTTATGCATTTCATAAGTACAACTTTAGGAATATATTGATTCTTCCCACCATATCTGCCCTCCCACCTACTCTCCTACCCCTTCCACCTCCTCCCTCTCCCATTCCCAGTCCCATTCTCTACTAAGATCCATCTTCAATCAACTTTATACACAGGAGAGTGCTCCCATTCTTAAGGCACGAATCAGGAGCCCAGAGGTGGTCTGTAAGATGCGTTAGACACTGAGTTATGTGAGCTGGTCTCTCCAGCGCTGGGTGCAGGGGTAAGTCCGCTGCCCAGTGGTTGTGTGACATTCTGCACGGGTGACTCCCCCACGTGCAAGACTGGGGGGATTACTTCCATGTGTCAAGGCTGGTAGGAAGCTAAAATCAGGCAGATGACACATGTGGCCAGCAGCTCCTGGTCCACAGAAGTGCCCAGACACCCCTGCCGCAGTGATGTCATCCCCCGCCCTGCTCCGAGTTCAGTGGAGGCGCTATGTCCTGAATGCACGCAACCATAGCCCCGGTCAAAGTCGTGGACAGTCTCTGTCGACACGGTCATCCCCTGAAAGCCCAATCACAGGTGAAACACTTAGCCGTGAATCACGAGACAGTTCCTGCTCAGATCTTACAAATAACGGCGAGTGCCAGGCTGCTGGGATGACCTAGGGAGGCTGCAAGTGGCTTTCTTATGGCTCCAGGCCACAGCATATCTATCAACACAAACAGCCCAAGCACACTGTGCACTGAGAAAGAGGGGATTCTGAAAGCCGGTGAGGTCCCAAGGGGTCAGAGACGTCCAGTCATTCTGCAAAACCCTCCTGGGGAAAGGAAACTTTGGGGTACGACGGATCGCTCTCAATCTCCTACAACCCAAGAACGTCCCCAGGAGTGCCCGGGCCACTCTCAGTATGCTTCCTCCAGCGCAGTACGGAAAGCGGAGGTGACTTCACCATGGAGGGGCGAGGGCGCCAGTCTATAGCTGACGTAAAGGAGGCCCTGCCAAGGCTCTCAGTGAGTCTGTGGGCACCAAGGAGAGGGTAGGAGTGGTGCTGGCACCTTCTGACTCCCATCTTGAAGCTCATCAGAATCCTCTGCCTCTCATCTTGGAGCGTCTCGGGCCTTGGGATCAGTGGTAAAGGGGGTATCTTAGGGTGGCTGCCATGTCTCCTGTCGGGTGAGCCACAGAATAGTCTGCAAGAATCTCTAAGAATCTCCCAAGGGCAAACAAGGTCAGGAAA
Source organism: Oryctolagus cuniculus (assembly GCF_051225735.1). Lineage (NCBI taxonomy): Eukaryota > Metazoa > Chordata > Mammalia > Lagomorpha > Leporidae > Oryctolagus > Oryctolagus cuniculus. The sequence continues at coordinate 25,713,570 of NC_142884.1, read as the reverse complement.
GCCTGGGATAAAGAGTTTGGGGAATTATGACAAAAGAACAGGTGTTTGGACAATGAAAGCAGCTGGTATTAAAGTTCTGATGAGGAGGCAGGCATCTGGGACGGAGAAGGTGGGGCCAGGAGACCAGCCCCAGGAGGTCTCATGGAGACAGGAGAGCATGGAGGTTCTCAGGCTAGTGGGCAGGCACCTGCTACAGGGGTCAAAGGCTCCCCCGGGTCTCCACTCCTGGTCCTTCCCTGCTCCAGGGCTGGTCCTGGTCCTCTCTACCTTTCCATTCTGTGAGGTTCTTTAACCTCCACTGCTCCCAGGGAAGGATCATGGTGAGCAGGGCAACACATCTCCCCTCCACTGGTCCTGAGGTTCAGGGGACTCCGCAGGAACCAGGTGCACAGCCAAGCCACAGCCGCAGCACGCGGAGGACCTGCTCCTTGCTCTGCTGTGATTTCATCATCCAGGCTTCTGCAACCTCACGGGGTTGTCTTGGTATTTTGCCAGGACATCGGCATCTCAGTCAGGAATGACTGTGCTCACATGGTACGCACAGCTGGGAAAAGTCACAATCCTGACCACAAAAGGCAAAAGGGCCATCCCTCAAAAGGTACTCATCAAAGCCCTTCAGCCCTTCCTCACCTAACAGACTCACAACTCCCCTAAGAAGATTCCAGAACACCGGGACACATCTTGCCTGAAGCCACCCTCTCCTGTGATGGCCAGAAGCAAAAGTGTCACGGAGCAGCTTCCCAGAGGAGGGGACAGACGCTCCCTACCCACCCTGGGACCCTTTTCCACCTGCTGTTCATCGCACAGAGGGGCAGCAGGGGTCCGTGTCAGAGCCTTCGTTTGCCAGGAGGGTCATGCTGTGATACTTGGGAGGTGTACGTGTGGGCAACAGGATGAGCCCAGAAGTCCCCCATGAAGGGGGACTCAGCCTCCCTTCCCCAGCGTGAGGGCTCTGTCTGGAAATCAGTTGATGCGGAAGCCCAAGGCAGGCTACCAAAGGAACCAGACTCAGGAAAACAGCCCAAAAGTTGAAATCCCAAAGAATATCCAGGCGAGGCCATGGATCAGAATATAGGTGGTCAGGGATATGCTCCCGGATCCCGGTTGACCCAGTGGGTTCGGTGGTTGCCACTTGGCCGTGCACACATGGTCCGTCACGCATGCTTCTGAGCCCATTTGCTCCCCGGTGAGGAGGAGGACGGGGCTTCCACACGCACGCCTGTTCTGCAGAGCCCACAGGTAAGGCACGTGCAGCGTAGCAGCCTATGCAAAGCATGGACCTGCAGCCAGCTAAGGAAACTCAGTGTCGGGTAAGTGATTGTTAGGATGAAGGAAAAGAGCCCTTGATCAGGTCTTCCGTCTCCCCTGGGAGGGTTCCCGGGTCAGGCTTTGTGAAAGATGGTCAAGCACATCAGGCACAACCAGCTGTGGCCTTGAAGACAGTCTGGTCTCAACTGTATGGATTTTTTTTCTAGAAAACGTGGTGCTTATGTGAAGGTTTCTCTACTACGGAGTATCACTGGACCCTGGATTAGGCTTCTTGGTGGCTCCTGCCCTGCCCTGCTTTCATCACAATCTCTGTCCTTACCTGGCTCTGTGACCTCCCTGGGGCCAGTCTCCTGCACCTGTTTCAGGAGCCCTGACTTCCGGCCCAGAAGGTCTAGGCATGCGTTGATCGTGGCCTGTCATCTGGTTCTTTGACATAGCCTCAAATGAAAACGAAGCTGCTGAGACATCTGCTGTGTGACGTTCTGGAATCTTCCTCCACCAGGGGACCCTGTATGTCCTGCTGTCGGGTGGCCCTTGCACGGAGGTAGGTTCTAGGAACAGCAGGAGGGGTGTGGGCACCTCCTTGTCCATGCATCGTCCTTTGTGTCACTCAAAGAGAGTCCGCCTACATCATCAGCAGTGGAGCCATGGCCAAGCTACTGAAGATACTGCCTGGGCAATGCTACGCATCTCATAAAGTGATCGTTCTCCTCCTGACAGGTATAACCTTCACCTTTCACTATTGCTACTGGAATCCGAAGAGCCAGCATCTTAAAAGCTTGCTGGCTGGGACAGGTACAGCTGTTGGAGAATCGCACACGAAGTATCTGCAGCCAGATGCACTAACTCCCTCTAGGAGGGATGTCCTCGTATTCACCCCTTGGCTTGCCCCAGTTGTGTGGGAAGGTACTTTTGACATTGACCTACTAAATGCGCAATTCAAGCTCCAGAATGCTACCATTGGGTTAACTGTGTTTGCTGTCAAAAACTACATGTCTTTCCTAGAGCTCTTCCTGAGGAGTGCGGAGAAGTACTTCATGGCCGGCCACAGGGTGAACTACTACGTCTTCACTGACCAACCCGAGCTGGTCCCTCAGCTCCCGCTCCCCGGCGGGAGGCGGGTGATCGTCCTCAGGACCCAGAGCCACCAGCGCTGGCAGGACATCAGCATGCAGCGCATGGGAGCCATCAGCCACGGCGCCCGCCAGCGCTTCCTCAAGGAGGTGGATTACCTGGTGTGTGCCGACGTGGACATGGAGTTCAGGGACCACGTGGGCGTGGAGATCCTCTCCTCTCTGTTTGGTACCATCCACCCGGACTTCATGGCGGTAAGCCGGTACTCCTTCAGCAATGAACGCCGGCCTGAGTGGCAAGCCTACATCCCTGAGGATGAAGGGGACTTTTATTACATTGGGGCCTTCTTTGGAGGGTCAGTAGCAGAGGTTTACAGGCTCACCGAGGCCTGTCACCAGGCCATAATGATAGACAAAGCCAATCACCTGGAGGCCATATGGCAAGAGGAGAGCCATCTGAACAAGTACCTGCTTTACCACAAACCCACCAAGCTACTCTCTCCAGAATACATGTGTGACCATGACCTGTTGCAGGATATGCAACATCGAAAAAAGCTGGGCTTGTCCAACATCGTGAGGCGGATTAGAATTTTTGCCCTACTCAAAAATAAAGAGGTTAAGTCAAATAATGCTTCCCAGAAGGTTCAGAGTACTGATGGACAATGAGCCCCCACTGCCCTCCTCACATGCCGCCCTGATTAAAATCAATTTTACAAGCAATGATAATTCTCCACCTCTTTTTGCTATATGGCTGAGAAAAGTTGCTAATGCATTCCACCATTTTTAAAAAGATATATTTATTTATTTGAAAGGCAGAGAGAGAGAGAGAGAGAGAGAGAGAGAGGTCTTCCATCCACTGGTTCACTCTCCAAATGGCTGCAACAGCCAGAGCTGGGCTGATCTGAATCCAGGAGCCAGGAGCTTCCTCTAGGTCTCCCATGCAGGTGCAGGGACCCAAACACTTGGGCCATCTTCCACTGCTTTCCCAGGCACATTAGAAACAGGGAGCTGGATCGGAAGAGGAGCAGCCAGGACTTGAACTGGTGCCCATATAGGATGCCAGCACTGCAGGCGGCAGCTTTACCCTCTATGCCACAGTACCAGCTCCATTCCACCATTTTTGTAAAATTCAGGCAGATCTAGCACTATCTCCCTCCCCTCAGTTTCTCTCTCTCTCTCTCTCTCGCTCTCTCTCTCTCTCTCTCACACACACACACACACTTAGACCCTGATTGCACAAATCACACCTGAATTCCCAAGCTGCCACGACCTTGAGCTTCTCCTAATACCCTGTAAGGGCAGTGGGCTGAGCCTGTACTGGGCCACAAGGGATCAGAGACGATTGCTCAGAAGAAATGAAGGGGCCCCTGTTGGTGTAGCCACGCCTCTGGGGACACGCCATCCCTCAAACGCCTGCAGATGAACATGGGTCCTTGTTGTCGAAGCCGCAACAGCCCTGGGGTGTGCAGGAAGCTCATTATCCAAAACGAAGATGATCCGGTGCTTGGACGAGCCCGTGCTGATCTATTACTGTTGTTAACTCAGCTCCGTAGTTCATATCAGGTGCGGTTTCTGTGCTGTACATTGTGTGAGTCTCAGCAAAACCAGAATGACCTGCGTTCACCAGGACGGTAGCACGTGCGAGGTTTACCGCCCTCCAAAGCCCCTGCGCTCCCCTCTGCATCTCTCCCTCCCCCACCCCCATAGCCATGTAAATCATTGGCTTTTTTATCTCCAAGAATGTCACGTGGTTGGAACTACACAGTAAGTAGTCTTTTCAAGTTGCCTTCCTGCACCTAGTGTGCTAAAAAAACAATTATTAACAGACCCAAATATATTCTGTGCCTCTATGCTTTATAAAAATAAGAACCCAAAAGCATATAAATTAAACTTATTAATTAATAATTAATTATCATAATATAATAAAATGTAATAAGTAAATAATGTTCAACAGTATTTATAGGTTGTTTTCATTTTTCATATATAAGAAATCAACTAGGGTGGACTTTTATTTACAAAAGATTTATTTTTTATTTATTTGAAAGACACAGTTACACAGAGAAGTAGAGTCGGGGGGAGAGGGAGAGAGAGAGAGAAAGAGAGAGACAGAGGTCTTTCATCTGATGGTTCACTCCCTAGACGGCCACAATGGCCAGAGTTGAGCTGATCCGAAGCCAGGAGCCAAGAGCTTCTTCCAGGTCTCCCACGTGGGTGCAGGGGCCCAAGGACTTGGGCCACCTTCCACTGCTTTCCCAGGCCATAGCAGAGAGCTGGATCAGAAGTGGAGCAGCCAGGATGCGAACTGGTGCCCCATGGGATGCCGGTGCCTCAGGCTGGGGCTTTAACTCATTGCACCAAAGCACCGGTCCTTAGGGTGGGCTTTTAGCACAATGGCTTAAGTCACTGCTTGGGATACCCACATCCCATACTGCAGTGCCTGGTTCACAAGCTGGCTGCTCATCCGGCTTCCTGCTGATGCACATCCTGGGTGGCGGCAGATGATGGCTCAAGTGCATGGGGGACCCATAGGAAGTTCCTGGCTCCTGGCTTCACCCTGGCCCAGCCCTGGTGTTGCAGGTGTGAACCAGCACATAGAAGAGCAATCTCTCTCTCTCTCTCGCTTGCTCTCACTCTCGCTCTCTCTCTCTGCTTATTTCTCTGTATCCCTCTCTCTGTCTCTCTGTCTTTCAAGTAAAATGAAAAGAAGTAAATTTCGGGGCTAGCGTGGTGGCATAGCGGGTAAAGCTTATTTTCCTCTATTCTATTTTGTAATGTATTTACTTATTTGGAAGGCAGAGTTAGAGAGGTAGAGAAAGAGAGAGGTCTTCCATCTGTGGGGAGCAACTCGGACTAGACTGTTACTGGAATTAAGACTTATTCTATGCATCTGCTCTCCCACAATATGACGCTGAGAAGGGAGAAACAGCTTCTACACAGCTGCCTCCAGTTCAACCAATAAACTGTAGGACCTACTCCTGATTGGAGGAGAGCAGCGTACTCGGCGTGTGGGCAGCCGAGTTGGGATTGGCGGAAGAGGACTATAAGAGAGGAGAGAGACAACATGCACCAGGAACATCTAAGGGGAACATCTATCTGAAGGAACACCTGTGCAGCCTCCGAGAGAGCTGGCCGGTGGTGTGCCGCTCCCCTGCGGAAGTGGGGAAGGTGGCAGGGGGCCCGCCCCTCCACGGAGGTGGAGGGACAGTAGCCAACCCGGGAAGAACCAGCAGCAAACCCGGGAAGGGCCGAGCGGACGAAAGAACAGCGCAGGGTCCTGTGTCGTTCCTCTACGAAGACGGGGAGCGACACCATCTACTGGTTCACTCCCCAAATGGCTGTAACAGCCAGAGCTGGGCTGATCCAAGAAGAAGCCAGGAGCTTCTTCCAGGTCTCCCATGTGGGTGCAGGGGCCCAAGGACTTGGGCCACCTTCTACTGCTTTCCCAGGCCACAGCAGAGAGCTGGATCAGCCAGGACTTGAACCCATATGGGATGCCAGCACAGCAGGTGGCAGCTTTACCCTCTATGTCGCAGCACTGGGCCCCGCCCTTCTCCTCTTTTCGTATGTCAAATCCACTTGTTTTCATTGAGCTGTTTTTAGTGGTTGTCCTACATGGAGCGATACCTGATACAAGTGGGCCAGAGAGTTGCCTAGGAGAGCACATGGAAGGAGGACAGAGAAGGACCCATAAGCAAAGTCAGCAATCAAAGGGCACTCCCACGTGGTCAGTGCCTGTTGCAAGACAGAGGGTGGCCCGCTAAGTGAGTATACAAGCAGGGTGGAGTTTAGCATGCATGAGGCTTCCTGGTGCCTCCATGTGCAGCTTAACTTCCTCATGGCCATCATGGCGTCTCCTCCTTCCTGGTCTTGAGCGAGAAACAGGTGCACTATGGGAATGCAGCCACACTGGTTGGACAGGCAAGAGGGTGGGGTTGCAATGCAGCACTACAGAGAAGTTATGGAGAAAAAAAAAACCTTCCAGCTTCATTTATTCCTACCTACCTCTCTACTGAGCTCCCCCCTATCAGTAAGGTAAAAACTTCCTTAAAGCTTTGAAAATGTTCAAGAAGGATTATGCTAATTTTATCCCAACAAGAGGTTATCAGAGGGTGGGGCTATCTGTAGCTTGATTTGTGAAATCCTCTAGTCCATATAGGTCTGTGTCTTTTTTTTTTCCAGTTTGACAGGTAAATGTTGTATCACCTTCATTATGGCCTTTACGATTTATTACAATTGTTATTACAGTTACTATGATTTTATTGTCCACTCCTGACTTCCTCATAATTCCGGCTACCTTCTCTTCTGATTCACACAGTCTGTCTCTTCTTCCTTATGCAAATTCAAGATACTAAATTTTCCTCACTGATATCAAGCATTTCTTCTTCTTTTTTTTTTTTTTGACAGGCAGAGTGCACAGTGAGAGAGAGAGACAGAGAGAAAGGTCTTCCTTTTGCCGTTGGTTCACCCTCCAATGGCCGCCGCAGCCGGCGTGCTGCGGCCGGCGCACTGCACTGATCCGATGGCAGGAGCCAGGTGCTTCTCCTGGTCTCCCATGGGGTGCAGGGCCCAAGCACTTGGGCCATCCTCCACTGCACTCCCTGGCCACAGCAGACAGCTGGCCTGGAAGAGGGGCAACCGGGACAGAATCCGGCGCCCCGACCGGGACTAGAACCCGGTGTGCTGGCGCCGCTAGGTGGAGGATTAGCCTAGTGAGCTGCAGCTCTGGCCAAGCATTTCTTCTTTCGAGTGAATTTTAGAATAAGCTTCATAGGAGCAAAGATCTTTGTTCGTGCATGATGTAGCTCTTCATCTGTGCAAAGCCTTTTCCTTCTCAGTGAAGTTTTATAGGTGTTAGTATGGCCTGCTCACTTAATGTTAAGTCTGGCAGCGTGACAAGCACTGGATAGGTGTAACAATCAAGGCTTAGAGCAAGCAGCAGGTAACATGAAATGCCTGTTGGCCCAACAGGGAAGAGGAGGGCCCGGACTCAAACCCTGGGTCTCCAAGCCCCAAGTTCAAGGCCAGCTCTCTGCCTGTGACCTTACTGTGTCAGCCTGAAGAAGAAAAATAAGTGCCTGTCTTTCCTATTTTGGCGGGGTGGGGGGGTGGGAGTCATATTCAGCTGAGGCCTGGCACTGTTCCAATCTCTGCAAAGGGGGAGGTGTCTTAGTCCATGCCCGCTGCTATAACAAAACCCCACCGCATGTGCAGTTTACAAATAACATAGCTTGACTGCTCACAGTTCTGGGGGCTGGGGCGTCCCAGGGCAATGTGCTGACGGGCATGCTGTATGGCAAAGGCTCTTTCTTCATGGACGGTACGAAGATCCCTCCAGCCCTTTCACAAGGCTGCGGAACTCCTCCAAGAGGGCGGAGCTCTCGGGTCTAATCATCCCCTGAACTCCTTACCTCTCGGTACTGTTGCCTTAGGGGTGCAGCTTCGACAGTCGACAGGGGATACAGAGCTGCAAACCCTAGTATGAGGTCAACCCTCCCTGTTCTGTTTCAGTTTGCAACGAGCCTAACCCAGTTCTGCCTCGGTTGTCTGCACCAGTCCTCGCCTTCCAGCCATACACCTACCCTACTAGAACTTCCAGAAGGCGGCTCACTGGGATCAAGTAGTTTGCACTCTCTGCAATCCCCAAGCACACATCTGGGGCCTGGACTGTTCCCATGACAACAGCATTCTGCCACCCACTCCCTTTGTCCTTGGGTCCAGGACCAGCCTGCAAGGTGGGTGGGGGGGGGGGGCGGTGGAACACAGGAGCAGTTGTTGGAAACAGCCTCTGTGAAGACGGCTCGGCCTCCTTGAGGAGGGGCAGAAAAGGCACGATGCCACTGGCAGACCAAGGGGCTTGAGAGGAGCCCACCAAGATCATCTCCAGTCGTCCCCTCCATCGCTGGAGTCGTCTTTTGGGGAGCAAAAGCCCTACAACCCTGCGAAGGCGAAAGCCAGAGAAAAGCTGTGTGTGGGCGTGGCCAGCACGTTGAACCTGCCAGGCTAGTGAACCCTGCAGTGACACTGCGATTCTGTAACGTAATATGGACGAGGAAGCAGCCTCAGGACCATCAAACAGCTTGCCTGAGATCAAACAGCCAGTCTGCCCGGGGCCTGGGTGGCTCCTGGTTCTGCCAGACTGCAGCCCCTTTACCCTGTACGGCTACGCACCTCCCTTCTCCTCTCCACCCCCAAGATCTCCGGCCAGGCCTCTCCCTCCCCCCACAGCACATGGGCCCAGGCACTCCGAGATCAGTCACAGTTACTTTTATTAGAATCAGTCTGCTAAAGGCAGAAACAGGTGCCATTGGGGGGATTGCAGCCTCAGGTGTGGAGAGGCAGGAAGTAGACCTCAGATCGCGAGTGGAGACGTCGGTGGCGAAGATTCGTCCTCACACAGGGCTCAGCTTCGTCACATTCAGCGTGCTTATTCCTTTGACCTTGCTGGTGGTGACAGTGCCCTGGGACAGAGTCAGAGGAGGGCTTCAGGGGCTGGCATGGTGGCACAGCAGCTTAAGTCACTGCTTGCGACACCAACAACCCATATCAGAGAGCTGGTTTGGGTCCCGGCTGCTCGGCTTCCAGTCCAGCTCCCTGCTAATGCACCTGGAAAGGTAGCAGAAGACGGCCCGAGTACTTGGATCCCTGCCACCCGTGCGGGAGTCCTAGATGGGGGTCCTGGCTCCTGGCTTAGGTCTGGCCCAGACCTGGCTGTTGGGAATATTTGGGGACTATGAGTACTGATTCTACAGAAATAAAAACTATTAGGAGAGAGGCCAGCATTTTGGCACAGCAGGTAAAGCCACCACCTGCAGTGCTGGCATCCCATATGGGCACCAGTTTGAGTCCCAGCTGTTCCACCTCTGATCCAGCTCCCTGCTGATGCACCTGGGAAAAGTGACAGAAAACAGCCCAGGTGTTTGGGCCCCTAAAGCCACATGGGAGGCCTGTATGAAACTCCTGGCTCCTGACTTCGGCTTGGCTCAGCCCTGGCTGTTGTGGCCATCTGGGAGTGAACCAGTGGATGGAAGATCTCTATTTCTTCCTCTCTCTCTCTCTTTCAAATAAATAAATAAATCTTTAGAGAGAGAGAGAGAAGGAGAAAGAAACCAACGTAAGGGGCAGGCATTTGAGCCAGCAGTGAAGATGCCCAGTCCCATAGCCCAGTCCCCGGCTTCAGGCTCCGGCTCCTGTCCTCACTGCGGCTTCCTGCTAATGCAGAGGGATCAGGTGATGGGTCCCTGCCACACACGTGGGAGACCATGAGTTACTAACTTCCGGGGGCCAGCGCTGTGGCGCAGCGGGTTAACACCCTGGTCTGAAGCGCCGGCATCCCATATGGGCACCGGCTCGAGACCCGGCTGTCCACTTCTGATTCAGCTCTCTGCTATGGCCTGGGAAAGCAGTAGAGGATGGCCCAAGTCCTTGGGCCCCTGCACCTGCGTGGGAGACCCGAAGGAGGCTCCTGGGTCCTGGCTTCAGATCGGTGTAGCTCCGGCCATTGCGGCCATCTGGGGAGTGAACCAGCAGACGGAAGACCTCTCTCTCTCTCTCTGCCTCTTTTCTCTCTGTGTAACTCTGACTTTCATATTAATAAATAAATCTTAAAAAAAAAAAAAAAGAGTTCCTAACCTCCAGGCCCAGCCTGTCTCAGCCTTGGTCCCTGTGGGCATTTGGGGAATGAACCAGTGAATGGGAACATGGGAGAATAGGATCTTTCACTCACTCTCTCTCTCTCTGCCCCCTTTCTCTCTCCCTATCCCCTTTCCTGTCTCCTTCCTTCTCCCCTCCCTGCTTCCATCTCTCCCTAATCAAATAAAAAACAACGCAACAAACCGGAAGCAACACAACCAGCATCCTTGTTCCTTTGCAGCTGAGTTCAAGGGTCAGAGATCACCTTGACGGAATGGAGGACTGAAATGACAGGCCAGCCCCGAGACAGCCCTGACCCCTGACGCCGTAGCTGTGGAGTAGAGTGCGCGCTGTGAGACCCGGACCCCAGCACGTGCTCTGCTACCATGGCCGCTGCTCGCACCTCCCTGAGATCCTGGGAGCATATTTGCAATTTGCCTTAGGGAGAGAAAACGCTCTCCCAAGCTCTTCTTGTGTAAAATAGCTTGTTCAACATGGACATGGGAAAAACACACAACTGGTATTTGGAGCCTTTTACACCTGGGAGGGGCCCTGGGAACTATGGGCTATCACGGGCTCACAGGACGAGACCGCCAGCCTCACCCAGCCTGAAGGGCTGCCGGGGAAGCTCCGGGTGGGGAGACTCCAGGTGGCAACTTCTGGAACTCGTGCCCGAGCCCAGGAATCAGGCCTGTCCAGAGGAGTACACACACTTGTGTGTTCACGGGTTGGAGGGGACGCTACGGCTTACTAAGCTGGGAGAGGGGTGGGGTGGGGTGCGTGCTAGACCGCAGCCATTTTGCACACGCAGACTGCGTGTGGGCGGGTTCTCAGGCTACCTGTCCCCTGGACTTCTCCCCGCTTCCCTGGAGGCTTCCGTCACGCGTTCTGGGTTGCTTGGTGATTCTTTGGAGCACCCACTTGTCCTGAAATCTCACGTTCTGGAAGATGGCCGGCAAGTCCATCAGCCTCTTGTCCCACATGTACTCAGGGGAGAGGACCTTGGTGGGTTTGTGGTAAAGCAGGTACTTGTTCAAGTAGCTCTCCTCACGCCACACAGCCTCAACGTGGCGGGCTTTGTCCCTCGCCATGGCCTCGTGACAGGCTGTGGCGAGCTTGTGAACTTCCGGCACTGAACCCCCAAATAAAGCCTCTGTGTAATAGAAGTCCCCCTCGCCGAGCGGAACGTGGGCTTGCGACTGGGGCCAGCGTTCGTAGGCAAAGGTGTCCCGATGGCGCCCAAAGAAGACAGGGTGGATGGTGCCGAACAAGGCGGAGAGGATCTCCACGCCCACGTGCTCCTGGAAGGTCACGTCCACGTGTGCGCACACCAGGTAATCCACCTCCTTGAAGAAGTGCAGAGAGGAGAAATGGCTGAGTATCTCCATGCAGGGTCCAGACATCTCCCGGCGGCCGGCGGGGGTCGGGACCTCCAGGATGGCCATCTGCCTCCCGGCTCCGAGCCGGATGGGTGGGACGCCATTGGGCTGATCGGTAAAGATGTAGTATTTCACCCTGTGTCCCACCATGAAGTGGGCCTCTGCCGTCTCCAGGAACGGCTTCAGGAAGACCACGTACTTCTTCACGGCAAACGAGGCCAACCCAACGGTGACATTCTGGAGCCAGAAGTGCTCATTGAGTATCTCAATGTTGAAAGTCTCTTCCCACACAATTGGAGCTAACCAAGGTGTCTGGACAAGGACATCCTCCTTAGAAAACAGTAGCAGGTTTGGCTGTGGGTACACCAACCTTGATACGTTCACGACTTCCAGGTGGTTCATTTCTTTAGCAGCCAGACTGGCCCTGGCCAGAATGTCTTCCAGATTCTGGCTTCTCGGTGCCAGGAAGGTACAGCCCAAGGAGGTCAAGACAAGGGCGAGGAGGAGAAGGCAGATCACATAACGAAAGGAGTGGGATTTTGATTTCTCCAGATGTGTCTGAGGCAGCTGGGCCATGGTTCTTGGGGTCTCCTCCCAGCTGGGAGGGCAACCTCTCCTGGGCAGGGGGAAGCCAGACCTGAGGCCCAGCGACATCTGAGCCTGCCCACACAACCTGCTCATCCGGTAGCCCCTGGAGCTCTCCAAGGCCAATCCTGGGGCCAGCTGAGGGTGGGTTGGAGTCCCAGGAGAACGCCACGAAATCCAGTTTGGCTTTGAGGTGCTGTCAAGGTGGTCCGGTGGTGGCACTCAGTCACCAGCCAGCTAGAAGGTAAGAACCTGAGCGGAGGAGACACTAGGAGTCCTGAGAGAGGCACAGGAGGCGGCAGCAAGGGAGGGGGCCACGGAGCAGGTCAGGGACAGAGATTGTGATGAAATGAAAGCTGGGCAGGGACCACCAGGCAGGCTGACCGAGGGCTCGGACGCTGCTGCCCTGGCCCGCCCGCGGCACCCAGCAGCTGGGAAACCCTTCCAACTGAGACCAGACTGCCTCAGGGGGCATGTGCAGATAGGCGGCGTGGGTCACCATGGGAGCCATGGCGGAGGGTGCGGGTTAATGTTGGCTTTCTTTTATTCCCCTAATCATCACTTACAGTTCACTGAGCACTAACTTTTCAGGTGTTGAGCTGTTAGGATTACGCTGCTACGGTTAATGTGCGTTATCCTGTTCAATCCTCACAGCAAGCTGGCTTCTCTCGTACATTCTGTTGGTCTACGGATCTGTTGTTAATGCCAGTATTATACTGTTTGATTACTTCTAATGCAGTAATATAATTTTATTAAAAAAGTAGTTGTGTTTTCTTTTTTCTTTTTTTAAGATTTTATTTATTTATTTGAAAGAGTTACACAGAGAGAGGAGAGGCAGAGAGAGAGAGAGAGAGATCTTCCATCCAATGGTTCACTCCCTAGTTGGCCACAACGGCTGGAGCTGCGCCGATCTGAAGCCAAGAGCCAGGAGTTTCTTCCAGGTCTCCCACGTGGGTAGAGGGGCCCAAGGACTTGGGCCATCTTCTGCTGCTTTCCCAGACCATAGCAGAGAGCTGGATCAGAAGTGGACAGCCGGGTCTTGAACCAGTGCCCATATGGGATGCCGGTGTTTCAGGCCAGGGCGTTAACACACTGCGCCACAATGTCAGCCCCTAGTAATATAATTTGAAACCAAGAAATGTGGGGTCTCCAACTTGGCTTTTCTGTCTCATTCTACTTTGGTTATTAGTAGTCTTTTGTGGTTCCCTTTGAAAAGGTGCTAGGAAACTTGAATATCCACGTGCAAAAGAATGAAGTTAGATTTTAGGTTACAACATACACAAAAATGATTCAAAATGGATCAGAGATCTAAACCTAAGAGCTAAGGGCGACACTCCTAGAAGAAAACAGACTGGAGCTTCATGGTATTGGATTTAGGCAATGATTACCTAGATGATACTGAAAACACAGGCAACAAAATTGAAAATTGACAAAATTAAAAATTTGGAATTTGGGCCGGCGCTGCAGCTCACTAGGCTAATCCTCCGCCTTGCGGCACCGGCACACCAGGTTCTAGTCCCGGTCGGGGCTCCGGATTCTGTCCCGGTTGCCCCTCTTCCAGGCCAGCTCTCTGCTGTGGCCAGGGAGTGCAGTGGAGGATGGCCCAAGTGCTTGGGCCCTGCACCCCATGGGAGACCAGGAGAAGTACCTGGCTCCTGCCATCAGATCAGCGCAGTGCACCGGCCGCAGCGCGCTGGCCGCGGCGGCCATTGGAGGGTGAACCAACGGCAAAGGAAGACTTTTCTCTCTGTCTCTCTCTATCTCACTGTCCACTCTGCCTGTCAAAAAAAATTAAAAAAAAAGATAAAAATTTGGATTTCGTCAAAATAAAAAACTCTGTCCATCAAGGAATACTAGCAAGAGAGTGAAGAGACAACTGATGGAATAAGAGAAAATACCTGTAAGCCATGTATCAGAAAAGGATTTATATCCAGAATATATGAAGGAGCCCTAACCTCAGCAATACAATATGCAAACCAGCCACTGGAAAAAGGGACAAATGAATTGAATAGACATTTCTTCAAAGAAAACATACACATGGCCCAGAAGCACGTGAAAGGATGTCCAACACCACTTCTCGCTAGAAACATGCAGATCAAAATCCACAATGAGACACCCTCACTGGGCTGGTGACTAAACACAGCAGGGGCATTTGCCTTGGTGGCTGAGACACTGCATTCCGTCTCTGGGCACCTGGGTTCAGTATCCACCTCCCACCCCCGTCTTCAGCTCCCTGTTAGACCAGGCCCTGGGAGGCAGGGCTGGTAGAACAAGTATTTGGCTCCCTGCCACCCATATGGCATACCCTAGCCTTGGCTGTTGCAGGCATTTGGAGAGTGCACCAGCAGATGGAAGGTATCTCTCTCTTTCTCCCCCCTGCTCTTTGTATCTATGTTTGTCAAATAAATAAATCTTTAAGAAATAAATTAATTAGGGGCAGGTGCTGTGGCGTAGTGGACTAAGCCCTGTCTGAGGCGCTGACATCCCACATGAGCCCTGGTTGGAGTCTGGCTGCTCCTCTTCCCATCCAGCTCTCTGCTGTGGCCTGGGAAAGCAGAAGACAGCCCAAGTGCTCGGGCCCCTGCACCCATGTTGGAGACCCAGAAGAAGCTCCTGGCTGCTGGCTTTGGATCGGCCCAGCTCCATTTGTTGCAGCTATTTGGGGAGTGAACCAGGGAATGGAAGACCTCTCTCTCTGTCTGCAACTCTACCTCTCACTATAACATGAGTAAATAAATATAAAGAACACCCTCAGGTCTGGCATTGTGGCACAGTAGATTAAGTTGCTGCTTGCAATGCCCGTATCCCATGTGGGAACGCGGTACAAGTCCCAGCTGCTCTGTTTCTGACACAGCTCCCTGCTGATGCACATGGGAGAGCATCGGAAGATGGTCTGGGTGTTTAGGTCCCTGCCACCCATGCGGGAGACCCAGATGGAGTTCCAGCCTACTGGCTTCAGCCTGGCCCAGGCCAAGCTGTTTCAGGCATTTGGGGAGTGAACCAGCAGGTGGAGGATTTCTTGCGGGGGGGGCAGAATTTTCCATCCACTGGTTCACTCCCCACATAGCCTCAACAGCCAGAGCTGAGCCAGGCTGAAGCCAGAAGCCAGGAGTTTCTTCTGGGTCTCTGATGTGGGTGCAGGGCCCCAAGTATTTGGGCCGTCTTCCACTGCTTACCCAGGCATATTAGCAGGAAATAAATCTTATTTTAAAAAAAGAATTTTTAAAGAAAATAGACACAATTGTCTTTGTGAAAAAGGAAATCCTTTATATCCTAAGGTTGTAAACTGATTTTCTCATAAACATTAGTAGCTTTATTTTCAGCATCTGACGTCATTGGGTTTCTGTTTCAAGGGTGTGGGCGAGGACCTCAGGGCATTTTTCCAACATGCTCCCTCCATGTTTTTGTTTTGTCCTCATTTTCCCTCTCGGGGTTCTCCACAAGCAGCCTGCTTCCAAAACTACAGTGACAAGTGTGCATCCACGGTGACCTTCACTGAGGCCAGCGCAAATCCAGGGAAACCTACACAGAATCCCCCTCTCCCCCACCGCGCCGCCCTCCGCCGGTGGTCTGCGCGCTTCTGCGCCGGCCTCCCGCAGGCCGGATGACCCTGGGATGCCAGCTCCGTGATTCCCACCTCTGAGTCAAGGGCGGCGCTCCTGGACAGCCTTCCAGGCCCCCCAGCGTCCCTTCCTGCCTGCCTACCTCTGTCCTCTCCTCCACTGCCCCAGCTGGTGACTCCGTTCCAGGGCCACCGGATTACCCGCTGCTGCTTGGGCTTTCACAGCACGCGTTCCCGGCACTGGGATACTCTTCTTCCAGATCCTGCTGGGGTTCACTCAGCCGCCTCCTTCAAGGGCTTCTCCCCAGATCTCACCTTCCCATTGCAGCCCACCTGGTCCACCCTGTGTGAGCTGGAACCATCTCTCCCTAACACCGAGTTCAACTCCCACACACCGCTTTATTCTCTACAGAATCTGTTGATGGTTGATCTGCTAGTAATCTACTCACTTATTATGTTTCTTGTTCATTTTCTCTTCTCCCATGAAAATGTAGGTTATACAAGCCCAGGATTTTTTTTTCCATTTTTTAAAATTGATGCTACTTCCTAGAATAGTCCTTGGAACACATATTAAAATTTTTTTTAAAGTTGTGAATAAACTGCCCTCTGGGGGCCGGCACTGTGGCACAGCAAGTTAACATCCTGGCCTGAAGCACCAGCAGCCCATATGGGCGCCGGTTCTAGTCCCGGCTGTTCCTCTTCTGATCTAGCTCTCTGCTATGGCCTGGGAAAGCAGTAGAAGATGGCCCATGTCCTTGGACCCCTGCACCCGCGTGGGAGACCTGTGGGAAGAAGCTCCTGGCTCCTGACTTTGGATCAGTGCAGCTCTGGCCGTTGCAGCCATTTGGGGAGTGAACCAGCAGATGGAAGACCTCTCTCTCTGTCTCTACCTCTCTCTGTAACTCTGTTTTTCAAATAAATAAAATAAATCTTAAAAATAAAACTGCCCTCTGAATAATACCTGGATGTTCCCTAAGTTTATCACACTCCCTATGCTGAACTCACAACATTTCTGCCGAAATGTCTCGAGTGCACGTATCTAAGATTGCCCTGGGTGTGCTGCCGTAGCTTGTCACCTGCTCATAGCTAGTCACCTCCTCCTCCTAATGCTCCGTTACCATCCCTCTGTCTATTCCTCCAGACCAGGAGCAGGCCTCACTGCTCTAACCACTGCAAAGAATCCCCTAAGGCTGTCTGTCTCTGTCCTGGCACTCCTTCAATTCTTCTTCTTAGGTAACTTCAGGAATATTTCTAAAATCTCCATATGATTTTGTCTGTTTTTTTTTTCTTACCCCCTTCTCATGACTCCCCATTCTTCTGAGCCCATCCTGGGATGCGAGCTTGTTCACGATATGCCCTACTCCACACAGCAGCCATGTCGCTCATTTCGGCTTCCGTGTCCTGCTGCCGTGACCCTCTGCCTGGAGGCCCACGGATAGAGCGTCTCCTAAGAACAGACTCACTCGCCGGAGATTTGCTTCTGTAGTTGCAGAAAAGCTGCTACAGGCCAGGAGGACCCTGGTTCTCAGGTTCCAGCCTTTCCCAACATGAACCAAGGTGTTTGTTCCTGCTTTAAAGCTGAGTCCTGGGGCCAGCACTGTGGCGTAGCGGGTAAAGCCATCTCCTGCAGTGTTGGCATCCCATATGGGCACTGGTTTGAGTCCCAGCTGCTCCACTTTCGATCTAGCTCTCTGCTATGGCCTGGGAAAGCAGTAGAAGATGGCCCAGGTCCTTGGGCCCCTGCACCCGCATGGGAGACCCGGAAGAAGCTCCTGGCTCCTGGCTTCGGAATGGCCCAGCTCCGGCCATTGTGGCCAATTGGGAAGTGAACCAGCGGATGGAAGACCTCTCTCTCTCTCTCTCCTTCTCTATCTGTGTAACTCTGACTTTCAAATAAATAAGTAAATCTTTAAAAAAAGAGAGAAAGAAAGAAAGGAAGAAAGAAAGAAAGAAAGAAAGAAAGCAAGCAAGCTGAGTCCTAGCAACACGAAGCTGGTGCCTGGGTTGGTCCCAGAGCACATGGACAGGAAAGCCAAAGTTGGAATGTTACAGGATCAAAACCTCAAAAACCAGTTTTGATGGCCCAAGTACTTGGGTTCCTGCCACCCACGTGAGAAAACTGGATGGAGGTCCTGGCTCCTACCTTCGGCCTGGCCCTGCCTGTTGTGAGTATTTGGAGCGTGAACCAGCAGGCTGGAGACCTCTCTGTCTTTCCCTCTCTCTGTAATTCTGCCTTTCAAATAAGTAACTCTTTAAAAGAGAGGTGGGGGGACCTCCAGCTGGCCGGTGTGAGCTGTGGATGTCCTGGCCTTTGGTGAATGGCCTCATAGAAGAAGTTTGAGTGCTTGGAATGGAAGTTTTTCTTCTGAGGCCCGGGACTGCACCAAAGAAGTGATAGCTCCATTGGTCTCCAAGAACCTGCTGGTGGTGGTGCTGTCCTCTGGCCATGGGTGGCCCTCCCCTGACCCACCTGCCACTGTTATTTTTCACCCTCCACCTGACCTATCCCTTTCCTCCCCTCTCATAGGGCCTTCCTCTCAGTTTCTCTTGCTCAAAGGTTAGGGCGCGGGGCATTCCGTGTGGGTGCCAGTTCGAGTCCCGGCTGCTCCACTTCCGATTCAGTTCTCTGCTGCGCCCTGGGAGGGCGGTGGAGGATGGCCCGGGTCCTTGGGCCCCTGCACCCGCGTGGGAAACCGGGAAGAGGCTCCTGGCTCCTGATCAGCTCAGCTCTGGCCATTGTGGCCATTTGGAGAGTGAACCAGCAGATGGAGGACCTCTCTCTCTCTCTCTCTCTCTCTCTCTCTGGGTGTCTCTACCTCTCTCTGTAGTTCTTTCAAATAAGTAAAATAAATCTTAAAAAAAAAAGGTCTGGGGGTGCAGGGATTGGGTAGCCAAGACCTCATAGCAGGTGGCAGGTGGCGAGCAGGGGAGAGTCTATTCATTGCCCTTCCAGAGGGGCCAGACGGGCTGGAGGCACAAAGCCGACAGCACCGGAAAGCACACTGAGCCGGCCCGTCAGACACCACCTCTTGGAAGGGATGTTGCACTTAGATGTCAGACCGGAAACTGCGGCAGAAGGGCCCTGGCGTGGAGCAGAAGTGAGACACAGGGGCAGCAGGGTGAGCCAGGCCAGGGGTGGTGAGGCCTGCGACAGGGCGGGGGCAAAGCTCGCTGAGGAAGTTGCCAGAAAAAGCAGTTGGCGAGCCGGTGAATTCTCGGAGTAGGGTAGGAAAAACTCAGATCTACTAGATCCTCCGACTCCAGCCGGCCGGAGGCTTGCGAGCCCCGTGGGAGCGCGCGACAGGCATGCGCCAGCCAAGCGCACGCGAGCGCGGGGCTCGAAGTCAAAGCCGCAAACGGCCAAGGGGACGCCCAACGGTCTGGCCGCCTTGGGGACCTCCCGCACTCAGGTGCAGGCGTGTGGCACCAGATGGCCCCCGCGCTGTGTGCCGCTCTTGGGAACCGCGGAGGCCAGGCAGCCGCAGAGTGAGCATCTTGGGCGCCTGGCCAGGAGGCGCTGGCTGGCTGCGGCCATCACAGCCAGGGGGTCCTGGGCTCCTTCCCTCGGGGACTCGGGAGGGCAGAGTCTGCCCTGCGCGGGTGAGGGCGGGCGGGAACGATGCCGGACAAGTGTTGGGAGACGGTCAGCAGGGGGCGCCCGTCGGTGCCACCAGCCCCACCCCCACCCCACGCCTGATCCTGGCGGCACAGGACCCAGGACACTCACTGTCCCTTTGGACCGCGTCTCTCCAGCTCCTGGGGGGCGAGCACCTTTCGTGTGGCCGCCCGGGAAAGGCGTGAGTCCAGCACCCCGAGCTGGGCTGTGATGGTTTGTGGGGCGCGGCGCTCTCTGCCTGCTGCACCCCAAAGCTTCCCTTCCTGGCCGGCAGTTTACCTTCACGCCTTGTTATAAATTTGGTAGAACATTTAAGCCTTCAAAGAAGTGAGTGCCTCAGCTCACAAAGTGACAGTGACGCTGACAGGACTTGCGCCCAGGCTGTCATCCTTGGGGATACCCAAGGCTGCTTCCAAACCTTTGGGGAAACGTGAAATTAAAAGATAAACTCATTTTGGTGCAAAACAGTTTTTAGAATCCATTGATAGCTTTATTTTTTTTAATGTTTATTTACTTGAAAGGTAGAGTAATGGGGAGAGAGAGAATCTTCCGGCCACTGGTTGGCTCCCCAAATGCCCACAACAGCCATGGTTGGGCAGCACTGAAGCCAGGAGCCAGGAACCCCATCCGGGTCTCCTCCACGGATGGCAAGGACTCAAGTATTTGAGCCATCACCTACTGCCCAAGGCTGGATCAGAAGTAGGGGCAGGACTCGATCCAAGGCACCCCAATATGGGACGCAGGCATTCATACAGCAGCTTAACCCGCAGCATGCAAGCGCCTGCTGCTGTAGCCTTAAAAAAAAAAAAAAAAAAAAAAAAAAAAAAAAAAAAAACAGGCAGAGTAGACAGAGAGACAGAGAGAAAGGTCTTCCTTCCGTTGGTTCACCCCCCAAGTGGCCGCTATGGCTGGCGCACTGTGCCAATCCGAAGCCAGGAGCTAGGTGCTTCCTCCTGGTCTCCCATGGGGTGCAGGGCCTAAGCACTTGGGCCATCCTCCACTGCACTCCCGGGCCACAGCAGAGAGCTGGCCTGGAAGAGGGGCAACCGGGACAGAATCCGGCGCCCCAACCGGGACTAGAACCCAGAGTACCAGCACCGCAGACAGAGGATTAGCCTAGTGAGCTGCGGCGCCGGCCCGCTGTAGCCTTTTTATAATATTTTCCACGAACTGTTTGAAGACCCCTGAGCACATGGGTTTCACAAGGGCGAATTGTCTTTTCGTTGAGTTCTGCAGCAGACCCCCAGCAGCTGACTGGGAGCTGTGTTCTCTCAGGTGGAGGCACAGCAGATGGATGCAGGGTCCACCTGTGCCTCCAGGGACACCGACGTCTCTTACAGTGACTCCACGGACCAACTCTCCGAGTCCTGGCCCAAACTGACGGCTTAGCAGCACTGGCTTTTCCAGGCTTAGTCCTTTATGTTTTCTCTCAGTGGTGTTTTATAGCAAGGATCGGCACCAGGGCCTTAGTCCAACAAATGCAGTTCCTAGCTGGTTTGTTATGGTCAGCGAGCTAGAATCACATTAACAATCTCAGAGTTGGAGGACACACACACACACACACACACACACGATATGGGACAGAGACCAAGGCATCCACCAAGCCTATCTGGTCTTTTAGGAGAAAGTTTGCCACCACTGTTTTAAAAATTTACTTCTTTGAAAGACAGATCTTCCATCAGCCGATCCACTCCCTAAACGTTGCTACCACTGTTTTTGTAGTGCTTGTGTATCGGTCTTCCAAAACTTTTGCAAATTCCCAAGTATTCTCTGGGGTTTGTAAATGCTGGGTTTTTTTTGTTTTTTTTTTTTTTATTTTTTTATTTTTTTGACAGGCAGAGTGGACAGTGAGAGAGAGAGACAGAGAGAAAGGTCTTCCTTTGCCGTTGGTTCACCCTCCAATGGCCGCCGCGGCCGGTGCGCTGCGGCCAGCGCACCGCGCTGATCCGATGGCAGAAGCCAGGAGCCAG